>NC_084766.1:25155000-25461333 GCF_028858725.1 Colius striatus
TTCCCACAGGCTTAACTCTTCACTCGCCGTTGCGGGGTCCCTGATTTCATCTCTCAGGTCTCAGGCTCATCCATCACCGAGTTAAAAAAAAACCCCACAAACCACCGAAAAAAAAAATCAAGAGAGAAACCAATACAGACAAACACATCAAGACTCAAGAGTGGCGACCCTTGGAAAAGGCAGGGTCCAACCAGATATGAATCATTTTTCTTTGCATACTTTAAAGGAATTACTAGTGATATGCACGGCTGTCACTGCAAACTACATTTATGGATTTGCAAGTCATTTCCATAAATCAGCTGCATTGGATCCATCAGAAGAGCAGAGCCTGGCGTCGGGGCGAAGATGATGGAGCTCTCTTTGAACGTATAATGAAGTGTTCCAAGGGCTGCAGTTATTTTTCTGCTTGTTAAGGATTTTTTTTTTTGGGGAAGGGGGAGGGGGGCTTTTTCGAATTTGATTTTAAATTAAAACGTCGCCAAGAGATGTTTTATTGGTGATCACCCTTATGACAAATTTATGCTTCAATAATTACTTTTCGCGGCATATCGATTTCTTCTGGCAAAAGCCTTTCTCCCTCCTTCCCAATCCCTGTCTCCCATTTCCCGAACAAGGCAGGGCTCTCGCCAGCCCCCCGGGGACGGCTCCGCAGACAGAAACACGGGTGGGTCTGAGGGAACCGAGGCGCCGCGGCGGGGAAGCGAGAGAGGAGGTGGCCTAAGTCCACGCGTAAGCCGCCGACGGCCAGGGGAGCTCCGTGCTCGGTCCCTCTCTGTCCTCCAGTCCTCACTGAGACCCTCCCCGGGTTCAGCAGCGCCGCGGAGGGGCGGGAGGCTTCCCCCAACTTAGTGGGTGTCCCTGAGGATGCAGGCAAACTCCAAACACCTCCTGCTCCGAAGTGTCCTGCCTGCTGGGGAGATGGGCTGCTGCTCCACACACCTCCCACCAGCCTCAGTCTCCCTCCTACCCCACTCCAAATAGAGTGCAAATCTCCCTATGAGCGAGTGCAGTCGGTGCCAGCAGCTCCTTGTGCTCCCATCACCTGGCACAAGTGAAAACTCGGCGAGTGGCTGTGCCCCTGAGGGCCCCCCTGGATGGGAGCACCCCCGTATCCCTCCTGATGCCTGGCCTGGGAAAAGGAGGGGCGGGGGCAGGCAGGACATCACATGGCAAAGTGAGTCTTGCTGCACCAGGGCCATAACCCAACGATTAGAAATACTCTGAGCAGCATCTCAATCTGCAAATATACCTCTCGCCAGGGACCCAGCTGCCCCCTCCACTCCACCCACAGCAAGCCCACCCTCTACAGCACTCCCACTTCTCTTACAGACCTGCTGACCCACTGTTGGAAACATGTTCAGGGTACTGGAGCAGGTGCAGAAGGGTTGTGATGGGTTCCCAGCCCAAAGTGATGCCATAGCCACACTGAACCAGGACCAGCTTGTTGCACAAGTGCTCCTTATCTTCAACGACATTATTCCAACAACCAGACAGGACTTTTCCAAGATGTCGAATTCATCCAGACAAATCACTTCTGATTTGTCCTTTCCTGACAAAGCAAATATTTCTCTCAGCTACTGCTCGCTCCCCACACCCCCACCTCCCCATTTATGATGGAAATAACTTTCCCCTTGGAAAGGACTCACACCATGCTCAGAGGACAGGGCACCGAGAACAGGACAGTGCAGGGCAAGTCGTAGAATCATAGAATCATTTTGGTTGGAATGTAGTCCAACCACTAACCTCACACTGCCAAGCCCATCACTAAACCACAGCCCTCAGCACCTCAGCTACCCATCTCCTAAATATCTCCAGGGATGGTGACTCCACCACCTCCCTGGGCAGCCTGTGCCAGTGCTTAACAACCCTCTCAGTGAAAAAGTTCTTACTAATCTCCAATCTAAATCTCTCCTGGCGCAACTTGAGGCCAATTTCCTCTTGTTCTGTCATTCATTGATGGAGAGAAGAGACTGACTCCCACCTCACTACAACTCCTCTTCAGGTAGTTGTAGAGAGTGATCATGTCTCTCCTCGGCCTCCTCTAGGCTAAATATCCTCAGGTCCCTCAGCTGCTCAAAACCAGTCACCACAAAATACTTTGAGCTTGGACCAATTCCCCCAGGGTTTTTCCCTCTTTACACTGTTAGCTGGCTGCTCTTCTGCTTTCCCCTTTTAAAAATAAACAAACAAATAAACAAATGGTCTTTTCTTGGGAGAAGGAACATGATTTTTGGTGGGAAAATGATGTAACTGTGAGCACAGAGACTTGCTGGCTGTACAGAGACCACTTGTTCCTACATACTCAGGAGTTTGCTGGTGTTGGCAGCTCCAAAGGTAAAAATCATGGTAATGACATGTGAGGGGATGGATCCTCTTGTCTCCTATTTGGTTTGGTGTTCTGATTTTAATCAGGGAATTAGAAAAGAACATGGCAGTGCCTTCATTCCCAAATCCTGGATGTCAAACCAGCAGCTGGTCAGGGCAGGGTTACCATCACCTATGCACTCAGCATGAGGGGAGGCCTGTGAGTGGGAACAGAAAAGCCATGGTGAGGACCTGGGCTGTGAGTGCGTCCTGGGGCACCCTGCATACCCCTGCCTTGCCTGGCCTGACTTTGCAGCAGGGCTGGAGGACACATGATCCATTCTATGGGGGTACAGCCTTGGACAGCTTGCTCGTGTTACCCCTGCTTTTACCTGCCATGGGGCATGAGAAGGAATCTCCCCCCCCTTTTTACTCCGGAGTGTCCCTGGCAGGCACTACTATTTAATGCAGCCGAGGCTAGTCATTGCCCCCCACATCCCTGCCAAAGTCTAAGCAGGCACAGGACTGACGTAGGCACAAGCTGGAGAGCTCCAAATCCACTGCAGAGATGGGACAAACACTGGACTCACGAACATCTCAGGAGGAGGAAGGGGCTGTCCTACCCAGCTCCTCTCCCCTCGGCTGTTGTTAAGCGCTGGCCTCTGCTCTCGCCGTGACCCGAAGTGCCACTCTCTCACACCAGCCCTTGGCTACCTCCAGCCCCACGTGCCTCCTCGACAGGGAGGACAAGCCACCAAGACCTTGAATTCAACCGTTCCCCGCAGTTACAGCGTTGCTTAGCTCAGACCGCGAATTTTCCTGCCTTTCCCGGAATCCCGCTCCAAACCCATCGCTTTTCCGACTCCCATCGTAACGCCCCTACGAGAAAACCCGTTGGCATCCCAACGCAGCTTTCCTACGGATAGTGGAGAAAGGAGCCGGGGTGAACTGCGAGGGGATGTCGTGCTCCCCTCAGCCCCACTTCGCTCCCGGGGCCGCTGCGGGGCGGTGCGGGGCGGTGCGGTCTGAGCTGCGCGCTGCGCCCGGCCCGGCTCTCACAGCTTAGGCGAGGGGGACCTCTGCAGGCAGCACCGTCCGCACAGCCCCCAGCCCCGGCATGGCTGGGACAGAGCGAGGGCCCGCTGCGTCCTGACACCTTTCCCTCTTCCTAAAGGTAAAAAGCTAAAAACGGAGTTTGGGAGCAAAATGCCCCGTAGGATCCCTTCTACTAGGTGAGCAGTCATAGAACCACAGAATCACAGAATGGCTGCGGTAGGAAGGGACCTCTAGGGATCATCCAGTCCAACCCCCTGCTAAAGCAGGTTCACTTCCATCAGGTCACACAGGAATGTGCCCAGGCAGGTTTGGAAACCTCCAGAGAAGGAGCCTCCACACCCTCCCTGGGCAGCCTGTGCCAGGGCTCCCTCACCTCAACAGCAAAGGAGTCTTTCCTCATATTTAAGTGCAACTTTTTGTGTTCCAGCTTGTGTCCATTACCCCTTGTCCTGTCACTGGACACTACAGAAAAAAGTGTCATGTCATCCTCCTGACATCCACTTAGAAGTGTTAACAAAGTTGCCCCTCAGTCTCCCCTTCTCCAGGCTGAAGAGTCCCAGATCATGCAGTCTTTCATTATAAGAAAGATGTTCCAGCCCTCTGATCACCTTAGTAGCTCTCCACTGGACTCCCTCTAGAAGTTCCCCACCTCTCTTCGTGTTCCACAGACAAATCAAGTTTTCTTGGGGTTTGTGACACTGCTAATGGCAGATATTGTGTGAAGGAGCTTATTCCACTCCCTGCACCATGCCATCCCAAGCAGGATGTCACCCCAGTAAATGCAGGCTGAAAGGTGAAACACAGCTCCTGGCTCACAGGGATTTCAGAGAGGATTGGTGCTAAAAACAAAGTGACACTAGTGCCACGGGTCTCAGGAAAAAGAGGGAAGGTTAAAACCAAGCATAGCATTAGTCCTGATCTGACTGCTCTAAGCAGGGCAGCAGAGGGGCAACAGGCAACTCCTCCTAAGTGGTCCTGTGTGCATATCACGTATGCCCCTCAGTACCTGTTCCCCTAAAGTTAAATGTCTTGTTGAATTTCAGCCAAAATTGAGTAAAGACATGACAAGTATGAGAAATTCAGCCTCTGAATATTTCAGACCCTGTTGTCCTGGGAAACAGACTTTCAGTGCACTACCTGCTATGTGCACACAGCTCCTTTGCAGCTGCAGTCACCCCTAGCAGAAACTCTCCTGCCTCCTGCTTCAGAGCCTGGAGGGTTTGCAGGGTCCTCGGTTCACTGCATGAACTTTACTCCTAGAACAAGCTCTGTGACTCCCCCACCTTGCCTTATCCCAAATTTATCAGCTTACTTAAGCATTAGGAGCTGCTTTATACTTCCACACAGTTACAACCATGTACAGAGCTACCTTGCGTGGCCCCGTGGCACAAAGTTGCCTTCTCAAGCATCTTTGCCCTCCTTTGATACCACCAGTCTGCATTTTCATGTGCAGCATGAAGGGCTTTTTAGGGCATCTGGAGCAGCTTTGAACCCATCACACTGCTGTATGAAGATCACACGTGTGCTCCCTGTTTGCCCAGCAACAGCACAACATGTCAGCTGGGCAGCAGCCCTGTTCTCAGTTATTGATGCCTCTGGTGCCATGGCATGACTATCCTATGCACAGACCTGGGGATACAAGCACATCCCAGACTTTAACCCTCTTCTCTGTATCTCATTCTAAAGCGCAGGAAAGCACTCAAACCATCAGCATTTGGTGTCAGCCAAACCAACTGTGTCCCTCCTTCACTGGTCAGGGAATCTGCACCCCACTCTGAGAGTGGCAGAGCTGCCAGCACAAAGTGCTACGTGTGCTGCCCATACAGCTGACAGACAGATACACTATACCCAGGTTATTTTCTGCTCTTGGTTGCATGGGCACCAGCTGCACTTCCAGGTACTGCTCCTGCCTCTGAATCACACAAATGTCATGTCCACTTTCCTGCCAGTGTAGGGAATTTCAGAAAAAAATAGTGATTGGAAGCAAAATACCATGATCTGCAGGTGTTTTGTTGGTTTTTTGTGTGTGTGGAAGTATTTAAGCTTTAAGTGTAGGAGGTAAAACAAGTCTCATCCCTTTATGCTCACACTGGCAGCTCTCCCAGATGTCCTGTGCTTGAACATCCCTTTGCACAGACGCTCTCATCCATGCCAGGGATGCTTCCTGGGGCATTAGAGAAGATGGAACCAGACTCTTCCTGGAGTACACAGAAAGGCTAAGGGGCATTGGACACAAGCTGCAACAAGGAAAACTCTGATTAGATATTAGGAAAAGAAACTTTCCACCTGAAGGGCAGCCAACTACTGGACCAGGGATTAGGCTTTGGGGTCACCAACCTTCGAGACATTCAAAGGTTGTCTGAATTGAGCAACCTGACCTAGTAGCAGTGAGCCCTGAGACAGGGCTGGATCAGAGACTTTCTGAGGTCACTTCCAATCTGAATTACACTGTGACTCAGAGAGAATGCAAAGAAACCCCTGGCTGCTGCTCCTGTATCACCCTCATCTATCAGTGCTCTCTAGCACAGTAAAATAAACTGGAGCAGCCAAGCAACTTCCAAGCCCATCAGCACAGGCAGCAATGTAAAGCTGGTGTCACACAGCCTGTAATCAGCTGCTATTTCTCATTTCTTAAAGTCATATTATTTTATGATCCACTAATGCTTTTTCCCAAATAGCCCCATTTGGTCTTCACCTAATTCAACCATAGCCCTTAATTGTTTGATACTAATAGCTTTCATTTCTCTCACTTCCTTCTCTCTTTCTTTGCCCTGCAGGGAGAATCAGCCATGACACCCATGAACGAGGTTGCAAAACAACTTGTGCCTTCATTCCTTCTGCCCTGCCCAACCCAGGCTGCAGAAACCATGACCAACGGGAGAGGAAATTTACCCCATTTGATCCAGGAACATTTCAAGGGAAAGCAAAAGGATAGTTAGTGCTGCCAGATGTAAAGACACTGACAGGATCACCCCAAAGTGAGAAGAAATCATCCCCAGTCCCTGCTGCCCTCCATTGCACTGTGTCACAACCCTTGATTTCAGTGCCTGCTCTGTGCTCCCCTTTAGGGCAGGGAGGATGAGTATTTTCCAGAGAAGGTGCTGGAAAGAAAGGGGCCAGACATGGAAACTTTGGGTGAGGGAAATGGAGCAGGTGCTCCACTACCTGCAAATGTGCCTGGAGCCTGTGTGCACAAGCATTCCCTCTGCCTGGCTCCTCTCTCAGCTGGCAGCCCCAAAGCAAGGCACGAGAGCTCAGCGATGCTCCCTGAAAGGCACCTGATGTCTTAACAGGGGTCCTCACCGTGGCCTGGGTGGGTCTTGAGAGCCCCCAGGACTCAGTTTGCAGGAGTTCTGCTGCTGTACAACACACAGGGTAAGCCCAGTGCTGCCTCACAGCCCCTCAGGTACTCACAGCCCCAGGACTGGGCGGTGGGTTTTCCCTGCAGTTTCTTACTGAGTGTGGGTCCTGCACACATTGGGCACCACAGTCCATCCACAAGCTCTGGCAAATGACTACTTAGATTTTTTTTTTCTCCAAGGCTTGGCTCTCACCCAAGGCAGGAATCTTCTTTCAGAGGAATAAATCCATTTCTTAGACAGCAATCGAGAAGGCAAATAGCTTCATGGCAGCCTCAGAGGTGATGGAGTTCACTCCCTGCATCTCATATTCTTCTCCATCTGCAACAAATTAAAAAACATGAAACTCTGATGGTCTGATTTTGATGGAGTACTCCACAGGTCTGCTAATTGTTTTCCCATTAATCCCAGCTTTTGAAAGTAGAGCTGGATTTTAGTTGGAATAGTCTGTCAGGGTCAAGCAGTTTGGTTTGCTAGCAGCAGAAAGGTGCAGGGGAATAGCCAGATGGGTATGTGCTAACACCTCAAGTTACAGAAAACATCCCAGTGAAGTTATTTCTCCCCTGCTTCTCATCCCTGCTGTAGACACAGACTCTAAATATCACTTGTCCCCGTGTAAGCAAGAGAGAAAAGCAGCATTAATGATAGTAGGCAGAGGGACTGCAACTAGGAGGGCTGTGTGCTCGCTGTCCCTGGGACCTTCTCATTCAGTTCTGGTAGAACTGGCCTGAAAGAGAGTTTTCAAAAACTGTGTCTTGATGAGAACATTTCTTCTCCTTTTTCTCAAAGTTAAGAAGCTGTCTGCTCTAACCAGGGCAGGTGGAGAAAGGTTTGTATGACCAAGACAGACAAAAAAGTCTGTCAGGAGAGGATTAGCTGGAGCAGGGCTTGCCTCCGAGAGAGGCAGAGGGCGAGGCGACCTTGCAAAGCCTGTCTGGTTTTCTAGAGCTCTAGGAGAAACACTGTAAAGTCAGTAGTGACAGAGGAGAGCTGCATCAAGAGAGGAAATTAATATTGCTCTAATGTCTGCTGTTGCTTCTGCAGCACTGAACAGTCACTGCTGCTAGCCCTGAAATCCCCCAGCTGTCCCCAGCCCCATTGAGCATGAGCAAGTCAAAAGGAGGCTTTTTAATACCAGGAGGGCCCTCGTTCTGTGGCCTACTGGGAAGTGTAGTTCAGTGCCTACATGGCCATTTCAGAGCAGCCTTTGCTCCCTCTGGTTTGCAAAGTCTGAGGCTCAGAGCAGGAAAGTTGGGATGGCTCCTTGGGTCCATTTGCTGCTTGCATCGGTTGAGCATCCCTCTCTAGAGTGTGGGACCATGAGATATTCCTTCTTTGCTGAGGTGGCCTGATGGGAAGAGCTACAGGATGCTTTTTCTGGCACACTGATCTGCAGCCTCAAGATAGAAAGAAACTCTTGGTAGGGAGGGGCTTGCCAAATCCCATCACCATCAGAAATGAAGGTGAGTGCAAGCAAATAGGAAGCATGGCTGGAAGTAAGGACCTGGCTGTGTGCAACTGCAAGTATTTCTTGCAGTTGGAAGCTGTTCTGGATGGGGATGAGGGGCCAGAGATGCTGTGGTGCTGGGAAACACCAAACTTGTGCTTGCGTGCCTCACTCACCCCCCTTAGCTCAGATTTCCCAAGGGAAGGGCTCCACGTCATCCACAGAAACAAAAGGGAGAACAATGCTTCAAACCCTGAATGCCAGGCCAGTGAGCAAGCACTGGGCATCTGGGGGTTCAAACGCCCCAGGGATGCACAAAAAACTGCAGGAGGAGGGTAGGAAGGGCTTGATCAGCAGTCCACAGTCACTGGATATAACTTTGTGTCTAAGCCTGGCAAACCCAGCAAATCCCCAGCACCTGGCAAAAAAAAAGAGATGACTTTGCACACTCTGGAGTCTGGAGCACATCTTAAAGAATGTGAGACTGTCTGGGTTTGGGGGTGTTTCATCCCAAATGGAAAATACAAATCATCTGCATTTCTTCCCATGGCTTTTATTTTTTTTTTTCCCCACCAAAGTTTTCTTTCTTTCAACAAAGAGATGTCAGTTACATCCAGACTGCACCTCCCCACTTTCCTCCTCAAAATAATAATAGCCTCATTTGCTAAAGGCATTATTAGGGTATTAAGTGAAAATGAATTAAGTTTAATTCGATTGTTATTTTAGGAGCTTTGCCTCGTCAGGGCTTTGCAAAGCTTCATTCTTCCACTTGCTGGAGACCAGCTTTAACACGCCCCTGCTGAGTTGTTGCTGCAAGCCACAAACCCATCACACTGGGAGTTTTACTTAATGCTAAGGGTTGGATTTTATTTTGCTTAATGTCAGACTGCCACACTGCTGGGGGAGAGCCAGAGACTGGTTAGCTCAAGTCCCTGATCAGCTTAGAAATACAAGTGACTGACTGGCTGGTGATTTCTTAGGCAAAATCTCAGCACTTATTTGTCCAGACAGCACCACGTCACTGCTCCCCTGCTTCAGAGAGGTTTCACCTGCTTGTTGCATCGGGTCTTATCTCCTGCATCTTCTCCATCCACTGCAGTACAGTTTTGGACCACCAGTACATGAGGGTGGGGACTGCCAGGGAAGAAAAGATCCAGGGAGGGATTAGTCTTCCTCTGCAGAGCACTCATCTTACCTGTGCCTTGCTCTTTGAATTGACTTTAAATGCAGTAGAATAGCCCCGGAGAACATCAGGTCTGTCCTGGTCAGGAGTCCTTCCTCATCCCCAGGGAGGCATCAGCTCTGCCCAAGCCAGGAGAAACTTTGCAAAGGGAGAGAAAGTAGTGACAGAGGGATCCAGACTGTCTTGGGACTGATGCCCATGCCTTTGCTATGTATGTAGTCAGGCTACTGGGTGCCCTTAACTACGAGGGGGTTGATTGGTATTTGGGGAAAATTCACATTCCTGCACAGGGCAGGACCACAAGAGAGCATGTGACCTGGAGGTGTGAGAGGAAGACCTCCCCAACACCCAGCAAAAGGACATTTCAGATGAGCTGTCAGCTCCCATAGCCTGTACAGTTGAGCTGTGAGACCTGTCACATCCCTCCCCGCTGCCTGCTCTGGTTCCTACGGCTGAGAGGAAGACGGGAGGACAAGACCCAAAGGTAAATGCCCACACACGGTGCTGGGACAGCTTGGTGCCAACAGCAGCACGCAGGAGGTGGGAGCACTCAGAGCAGGGCTCTCCCAGCTCCTAACCTTGCTGAGAGGCAGCACCCGGGATTTATGGAAGCAGAGCTTGGCAGCGACCTCTGGTCCAGCGCAGCACGGAGCGCGGCCTCAGCTGGCATTACGGCGTGATGTACGGCCGCGGCTCTGCCGGGCAGTCTCCTGTGAGCGATGGCTTGCCATATTTCTGGAGTTTATACCTAGCTCTCCAGCTCGACGGGCTTGCTGCCTATGATTTGTGCCCCGTGTAGCTCTATAAATATTGAGCTCAGAGCATTATATACAGCGACAGCCTTACAGCACTCCCGGTGATATATCCCCGCGTTTGCGGTTGTAGGCGAATCGTTTTCGTCTGAGTGGTGTGGCAATGAGAACAAGCAGGAAGGGAAAGAAAAGGGTAACCTGAGCCCAAGTGAACGGCAGGGAGCGTGCGTGAGGCTCGGCTGAGCACTCACAGCCTCTCACCGAATCGCTCAGGGAATTCAAGGCTGGAGTCATCTCCCAAATTGATTGCCTCATCCTTGGGTGCTGCTGTCTGCAAAAGGAGATGTCACCATACATCCCACCCCCGGGATTCTGCAGAGAGGAGAGGCTGCAGCAGGGCAGAGAAGGAGCAGGGGGCAAGGCTGTTACTCGGAGGACAGGGTCAAACCTGGCACAGTGGAGCATGAGGCTATTGCCACCAGCCTTTCACCACCCAGTTCCCTGAAAAGCTGTGACAAGATTGCCCTGGGAAACCATCGTGACAAGCAGCTTGCAGGTCGCCATATAGGTGTGGGGATAAGGGCTTTTCTTTTCCTGCTATAAATATGGGGATCAATTAACCCACTTGAGATTGCTGCAGTCCAGGTGTTACTTCCCCACCCATAAATCCCACAGCATTCCCTCCCTTGGGCCTCAGGTCATGCAGACACTTATTCCACTCAGACAGCTGTTTGGACCTCAGGACAAACTCCTGAGCAGGATGCTGGAATGGCCAAATGCCCATCTCCAGGAGAAAATGAAGGCCAAGTGGCATGCCTGGTCCCATTTGCTGCGATGCTTGAAGATGTTCAGGTGCTTGTGTCCACACAGACCTGGCCCAGGCTGATAGGTTCAGAGAATCCACCTTGAACCATCAAAATGAATCTTTTCCACCCTGGAGTCACTGCTCAGTGCTTCCACAGGAAGGGCTCGTCCTCCAGCCCCACATACCCCTGCTGTGGGTGACAGCAGGATGGCTGGGTGACTCAGCACCCTGTCCCTTGGTGAGAAGTCTGAGGCAGAGCCTGTCATTAATCTTGAATTAGGAAATAGTTGAGGGAGCAGCTACCTGAGGAATGGGATTAGAAGAGAGGGAAGAGAACTGGACAGACCCAGGCCAATAACATTGAACCTTTGTATTTCAGGGGTGCCTCATTCCAGTACAAATGCCATAAATGGACTCACCATACTTACATTTCCATCGCTGTACTGCCTCAGACCTCAACCCATGGTTCCCAAACCCCCTCCATGCTGCACATAATTTCAGCTTTGTTGTAGTAACCATCACAGTGCCCCTGTCATCAAATATTGACATCCTTCTTTGAGATTTGTTACAAGAGGAAGGAGCAACCTGAAGTGCAAACTAAGTGGTAAAAACGTTGTGCCTGGGAGATGCAGTAGGTCAGATGAGTGAGGGTGACAGAGCAGTGGCACAGGCTGCCCAGAGGGGTTGTGGAGGCTCCTTCCTTGGAGGTCTTCAAGACCTGCCTGGACATGTTCCTATGCGACCTGATCTAGGTGATTCTGCTTCTGCAGGGGGGTTGGACTAGATGATCTCTAAAGGTCCCTTCCAACCCCTACCATTCTATGATTCTATGATTCTATGGTCATAAAACACATTAATCTCTCACCCAAATGAGTTACTGAGACATTTGATATTCCTACCTCCATTTCTGTGTTCCTTCCCCCTCCATGGAGAGACCCAGCAATGTGAGGCTCTGAGCCATGTAGTTCTGGGAGAGGAGACCTGCAAATCAAAGCCTGTGCCTTGACACAACTAAACAAATAGCCCAGACTTTCTTCATTGCAACCTCAGACATTTCTTTGCAGTGTTGGTGGAGTGACTTCATCCTACAGCCAGGGAAGCACCCCTGGGATCCTTTAGGAGGCATGTGAGGAGTCTCCTATAGGCTGCAGAAGGCAGCAGAGCTCCACTAGCCTTTGCACCAACATCCCGTTGAGGAAGTTGTTCTGCTGCTGCTGGAGCCAGCTCAGCTCCGTGACTCCGTGGTCTGATGAAGACTGTAGTTAGACAAATGCACTCTGCAGACAGCACCATCTCAGTCACCCTCCTGGTTCTCTCCTTGGTGGTGCCCATCTCTTCCCTCATACCAGCGTCTGGGGTTGGAGATGTCCTGCTGAGACCATCTCTTTAGCCCATTAGCACAGGATTCATGCCAGGAACAGCCTGATTCTTTAACTGCTGAGCCCTCTCTCTTCAAACCTCTCCTTGTCTGTGCTGGTGATATTGGTGACTTGCATGTGAGATTTCATTTTATCCTTACCTGAAGCAGCCAAATACACCTGTGAGGAGAAATTAGCTGCTTCAGTACTCAGTTGCCTGGGAGATTCCCAGTACCTCCAGCAGAAAGGGTAAATGAAGCATCTCACCCAGCAAGTGTTTTCCCAGAGGAGCATGGCTCGGGGCAGACATGCCCACAGCATTCTATGCTCTGCCTCCCCAGCCATCCCACCAGAGCTCAGGGCTGCACCAAGCAGGGCTCATCTGGGCTTTAAGCTACAGTGCCTGATACTTCCTCCTCACAGAAGGAAATGGAGCACTCTGGCAGGTTTGCTCTTCATTCCTCTGCCCTTCCTCCTACCCAACCCAGCCTCTTTCTGACTCCTCCCAGCTTTTCTTCCCATTTTTCACATTAATGAGCAGTCCCAGCATCACCCTGAATGTCTGGACAAACCTCTCTTCAGCTGGCCTACCCATGCCTGGGAGGTAGAAATGCAATTTGGCTCCTGCTGCACCTCTGCATTCCCAATTATCCCCCAAAACAGCCCTTTTCTCCCCAAAACTGACCAAAGGCCTTGTGTGGGACAAGGACAGCAGGGTCACCTGTGAGGAGGACACCCCTCTGGGCATCCACCACTCACATGGTGGCAGGTGTGAAGCACACCTTCAGGTACCTATCCCAGGCTGGCAGGGGCTGCTGTCAGCTCTCCTCTATCCCAAGGAAAGCACATTTTGGACAGAGAGCAGAGCTCAGCCTGAGCTTGGTTAGGGCCAAGGAAGTGGCCAAAATTTGTCTAGAAAGGACAAAGAATGTTAGCCAAAGTTGACAGAGACACATACACACAGATTCATTGGGATGCACCCACACATGCAAGCACAGACATGTCTTGGGGTCTTTCTTTTGGAAACTAGGCTAAGATAAAAGAAATAAGAGAAAGTTCATAACTGGTAGACCATCCAGAGGATGTTTATCCCGAATTTCATCATCCTCTTTTAGACCACATTTTGGCCTCTGCCTCCTGGGCACCGTTTCACTACTAAACACACCACAAAAGAAATGCCAACTACTTTTCTGGTGAATACTGGGGAATAAATGCAGTTTTAAAAAGCAATAACTTGTTAAATAGACACACACACATGAGCAGACCCCATTAAAGACATTTGATGTGAGCCAGGGAAATGTATCTCTAAATCACATAATTATTTTAAGAGACAAAGACACATTTGCTTAAACTAGTTCAAAACACCTTTGGGGAGAGAGAAGAGAGATTTTGTGTCTGCACCATTAAGTGCTTTGATTTCCTGCAGCTCACTCCAAACTCTTGTTTTAATAGTGTTAAACAAATGAATATGTGCTAATAAAATACAGGTGGTTTCCTTGGGCATTATTGACTTCCTAAGCCACAAAGAGAAAATAATTTCTTCCTTGTTTATCTGGTTTAGCATTTTTGGGGTTGATATTTTTTCCCCTCTTTTGATTAATGCAGGCAGCTTCTTGGCTGTCCCAGAGAGCTGCTTGCAGTTGCCTACTTTAACCAAAGCTCATCCCTCTGTGCTTAAAGAATCCCAGCTGCTTGATCCTGGTACTCCCATGAGCCAGGAGGTAGGGGCAGGTGGCCAGGAGCAGGATGGAGCCAAACTCCTTTCTCCATGCTTTACTAGAGCTGGGGTCTCACGGAGGTCACAGCTTTGTGTCCTTGGTGTGGCTGCAGTCCCCAGTCCTCAAGCAGTGGCCCTGCAGGCATTTCCACACCCCATCCGTCAGACCTGCCCATCCCACAAAGCATCGGAAGATGGAACATCCTTTGTGAAGCCTCACTTCTAAATCCCGGTGGGGATATTGAGCTCAGGGGAATCCATCCCCTGCATTTCTCAGGGCTGCCTTTATCCCAGACCCCTTCGGGAACACTCTCGGGGCTGGCGTGGGCTGCCCTTCTTCCTGAGCTGTCTTCCCAGAACGAGTCACCTCCTGGCTAGCCCGGGGGCTCGGCTGCCCCTCAGCATCCCCTCCCGAGACCAGGCGGGAGGGAGGGAGGAGGGACGCGTGGCCGGTGCCGGGGCCCCGTCGAGCGGGTGGTCCCGCGCTCTCCGGCCCCTAGATGGAGCTCGGTACCCGCCATTGGCTCCGGATGGTTCCCCGTGGGCTGGCAGGGATGCTCGCCGGCAGTTTTCCTCGCTCAGCACAGGAGCAAGTAAAATTACAGGGTATCTCCCCCGGGTCCTGTGTGTCTTACTCACCCCTGGGTGCACAAGCCTGGCTGGAGACGTGCGCCTCGGGACGTGTCCCTCCACCATTCTCTGGCCAGATCTACAGATATATAGCAAGTTCAACTGTGAAGGGGTGGTGGCCACACATTTTGGGGGCAACACCAGCAGTTTTGACTTTTATTTATCTAGGAGCACTTGTATGAGAGGTTGTCTTGTCCTAGACCTTCTCCTTTGGAGAAAACCAGAGAGCCAAGTGTCCTCTCTTCATCTGCTACAAAGAGGCCTGGGCTCCACTGGCTCCCATCCAGAAAATATCCATCCATAAGCCCTGAAAATAAAGGCAGATAAGAGAAGGGTGCTGAGGCTGAAGTGAGAGTGGGGCACAAGGAAGGAAAGGAGGATCATGGGGTCACACACATGCAAAGCAGCATCTGTAGCATTGCCAGGCAATACTCCCCTAGTCTCCACTACCCCACCTTTTTTATGGGGGTCTCTAGTCTCTCCCATCCCACCACAGCCAGTTTGGGCAGCCATAGTTAGGGATTCTTCCAGGAAGGGGAGCAGGAATGGAGTCAGGACCTACCTCCTGCAAGCCCTCTTACTGGCAGGGAGGGGAGAGAAGCAGCTGATGAAAAACAGAGTGTGTTCAGCAACAGAACATCACTCCTGGTTCCCACTCCTCACCTTTTTGGGGAGTGTCTGCAGCCACAAGCTCTCTCACGAAACCCTTTCTGACAGGCAACATTACAGGTGTGTGTCTGCCTGTCCCTGGGCTTTCTATGCCATGGTTATGGTGTGTTTTGCTGGGAGCTGGCACACATACACTCCAGGGTGCTGATGCAGGGCTCTGTTCTCCCTCACCTGACTGCTACAAGTCTTTTTTCTTTATGTGCTGTGCTGAACAGCTCTGCTCGTGGGTACATGCACACCCAGATCCTCGGAGGATCAGGCTTTCAGGAAGACTGTGGGAACAGTTTTGGGTCCACCACCACATTCCTCTTGCATTGCTCCAGAGAGACCACGCTCTGCTCTGCATCCCACCTCCTGCTTTTGGATGTGGTGGCATGAGCAGATTTCAGATCTGTCATAACAACTGATAGGGTTTCAACATTTGTTCTCGCTCCATCCTGAAATGAAATCTAGGTCTCTTCAATCATTTCTGTGAGGGTGGGGGTGGTGGGAAATGCCCCCTCCACAGATCTGGTCCCTTTGCATCTTCATGTAGCCAGCTGATGGGCAAGGCACTGGGTACCCGTTCCTCTGTGGTCACAGGAGTGCCTGCAAAGGCAGGAGAGCACAGCGTGGCAGTGGCAGAAACACAACAGCATTATAAGTGTGTATAAAACTTCCTGGAGCTTAATCCTGGAAGGAGGGCAGTGCTCTGGAGGCAGCCCAGCAGCTACTGCCATGCCCCTTACCCATGTCACCAGGGGTAGCCAGGACCTTTGTTTCAGCAGCAGCCTCATGATGTGACGTCTCCAGACCCTGTGAGCTCCCCCAGCACTTGCCTCTTGTTTCAGGGCCAGAGGGGATGGCTATAATACCTACTGGGGGACAGCCCTCCTCTGCCCAACCCAGGCTTCCATGGGACCAGGACCCCAATTCTAAGGTGCCTCTCACTGCTCACCCATACCCCATGGGCTTGCAGAGGTGGTGCCTTTTTCTCTGCAGATTTCAAAAGAGTATCATTCCAGTAGGCTGTGGTTCCCAGGGACTTGCTGGTGACTGTCCTCCCCCAGCCTGGCCTCAGAGGTCACACACTCTTTTTAAGGCTCTCAGGGCTCTTCTGTGAAAATAGCCAGAGCAGCTGGGAAGGCTCCTACTCCTGGAGAGGGAGAGCTGTGTGGAGAGCTGTGCAGAGACCTGACCACAGCTCAGTGCGCTTGTGCTCGCTTCCCCACAACAACCCCAAGCAAACCCTTTCCCTGCCTATACCTCTTTTTTTCCTCCTTTGCCACTTTACATGGGGAGATCTCAGAGTTTGCACATTTACATCCAACATACACAATAGCCCAAGCTCAGTCTAGCTCCAGCTGACCACCAGCATTGAGAACTAAATGCTTTCAAAATGAAAACCCAGAGAGGAAAAGTCTAGCCAACCCTAACATGTGCCCAAAAGACAAGCATCAACAACAGCAGGTACCAATCACTAAACCAAGCAGCTTTCCAAGAAGCTGGTCTTGCTGAGACAGGAAAGTCCCTGGGAAACGGAGCTTTTCTCAGTGTTTTCAACTAACCCGTTTTTGTACCCGACTGTGGTTTAAAAAAGTTGATATTGATTGATTTTTCGGTTTTAATCGCTGCTTTGTTATTTTTAGGCGCCTGCAGTCTAGGAAAGACAGACAGTTAACCGCAGCTCTCAGGCCAGGGGATTTGCATTCTTTGCAGGCAAGGAGAAAACGAGTTTTCTCAAGCCTCGCCTCTTCCTGCCCGAAAATCAGAGCAGGAATTCCCGGGCTGTCTCTGCTCATTTCGTTTTTACTCCAGAAGCAGAAATGCAAAGGGTGGCTGAGCGAGCTGAGGGTGAATACTGAATTTCCAGCCCCAAGGAAGCACCGGGCAAGGGCTTTGCAGCTCTGTGCAAGAGGAGCTTCACACACCTTCCACGCACTGATTTTCCGCTGGAGTTGTGGCGTGTAATTAGGAGTTAAGCTACGAGCTGCTGGAGCCAACTCCCTGCTCACTACAACTGGCTGCAAAATAAAGAAGGAAAAAAAAAAGGAGAGAGGAGGCAAAAAACATATTTTTTTTTTCTTTGAATACAGTTTGAAGTTTGACTTTAATAAATGTAGAGATTCTGTTTCAGACCAGCAAAATAGCAAGCAATTTCTGGTCAATGGAAAGGAAGAGGAGCAAAACACCTCCATCCTAATTTTGGGTAAGCACTGACATAGCAAACCGAATTTTCCTATCACAGTGAAGGGGAAAATTCTAATAATAACAATAATTTAATTGTTTAAAAATCATCCCAGCTAGCTTCACAAACGATCTGCCAAAACAGAGACAACGTGGTTTGGTTCCAGCAGAAGCTTGTTGTGATCATCTCTAGTTTGGTATGCTTTGCTTCTTCCTTTAATCTTTGTTAACTTTTCTTTTTTCTACTCTAACTTTTCTTCACAAATTAAGGGCTTTTAATTTAGATAATTTCCACCCAGGATATTTTACTAATCCCAAATATTATTTCCCAAATATTATTTCAAAGAAGTGACCATCTGACCTCCCTGTTGCACAAAGAAATCGGTGTCATTCAGCCAGTCTGCTTCTGGCAGGGGAAAAGAAAGAAAGAGAGACTAATTCAAAAAGTTCCAGCTGCTCCAGAACCCCAGGCAGGGCTGGCTTTCTACTGTAACCCAAACAGTTTTCAGCAAAGCCATTTTCAGTTTTGTCAGTAAATGGGTTTGTTTTCTACCCCACGGAGCCCATGAGCATGGGTAAGCTGGCCTCAGGGGAGAGGAGGGGGCTGATGCTGTGCAGAGTCAGCAGCCTCACTTTGTAGCCTTTTTTTTTTTGGTGGGTTGATTATTAGGAGCACATCCAAAAATCCTGATCTGCAGTCCTGGTAAAGTAATGAAAATGATCCTGTACATGGGTGTTTGTGGAGTCAGTCTCCTTTTATTGTCAGTGATACAAACAGTGTTAGACAACACATACACTCACCTGGGTCTTCCTGCAGCAAATGCCACGTACAGGTGACTTGCACAGATGCTGCTGCAGGAAAAATAGGATTAAGTTTACAACAAACGCCTCATAGACGGGATAATGCAGCCTGAGAAAGGCTGCATGTGGTCTTTGCAAGCACTCACACAGAAATTAGGGCATGCACATACTGCAAGGGGTCAAATGTGCTGGCCCATGCCCAGGAAAAAGCACAACTGTAGCCTCCATTGGAGGCAGAAGGCTCCACCAAAGACCCTTCAGCATTTCCCTGGGCCCCTCCCCTCACAGAGATAAACCAACTGATCCTCGTTTGGATGACTCATGTGCTTAACTAATTGGCTAAATGGGGCCCAGACCTCTTGTTCCCTCCTGCCCACATAGTTTGCCGAGCTGGGACCAGACCCAGGCAACCGCAGCCCATCCAGCTGGGCTTCATCTCGTCCAGCTCCACACAGATATTTAATACTCTCCTTGCTTGTGCAAAGATGGTGGTTTTTCTCCACACTTCCCCCAGATTTTGCCTCCAAAAGCTCAGCACATCCATAGCCAACCCAGCATGATGGATAGCTCTTGGTCCCTGAAAGTCTTGTGGCTATCACACTGACTTTCCCCCTCCAGCCCAAGTTCACTCTACTTTGGTCTGTATTTCCTAGATACAGGCAAACAGTAGAAAAACATTTCCTCCAAAGTCCCATTTCACATTTGGGAAGGGAGAAATGACTTTTGATGCCTCTTAATGCAATTTTATTCCTCTTCCCAAATAGGTAAACCAGCCTTCAATGTGGTACGGATGGCCCCAGGATATGGCTGAGGTGATGTCAGTCTACAAAATGTATCATTATGTGTCACTGTTTCATGTCATTGCTTATTGATTTAATTCCATCATATATCAGGCAACTTTTATTGTCTAGGTACAGATCATCATATTAATAAGTGGAAGCACATATGCAGGTATGAAAAACACCTCCTGCCACTAAACCAATTTTTTAAATGAATCCAGGAGAAATATTTTAACAGAAACCCCTTCCAGAAGCAACTGTTCCAGGGACAAGAGAGAACAGACAATTATTTTCCTAGTTCCAATGTTATATATATATTGTCATTTCATATTGAGATTTCTGTTTGGGTTTTTCTTTTTCTTTAGGTTTGTCTGTTTCTCTTGTTATTTTTTTTAACAGGAAAGATTGATAAGAAAAGGAGGAAGTCAACAGTTCTGAGAACAAGGTGTAGCTAAATATTGTATCTAAACACATGCCCTGGAATGTGCTTTCTCACACACTCAACTTCACCAGAAAACACTTTGGAATATGAACTGAATAACATGGATATTATAAAATGGCTGTCTTGGAATTAAATTTTAAGATATTGATGTGTCATAATAATAAAATAGAAAACACTTTTAATATCAACAGTGAGCTACATCATCCATTTTTTTTATGATGATATTGTTGTTGTTGTGGTTGGTGCTTTTTCCTATGCAGAAACCTTGAAAACAAAACCCACACACTGGAACAAACTGTAAACCATTAGAAATGTGCACACAGAAATGCCTCCTGAAGGAGGAAGCCCTAAGCACACCGTAATCTTTGCAGCCAAAGTTGAGCACATCTTAAATAATTGTCTTAATTTACTCCTAAAAATCTGTCTGTGGCATGGAACAGAATTCAAACAAAATACTAGTGTGAAATTGGAAAAAAAATAGAAACTATTTTATTTCAGTGGATTTTGGGGGTGTCTTTCAAAGATATCTACAAAAATATGTGTTTTCTGTAATTCACTATTTTCCTGTGGGGTTTTTTTGCTTGTTTGTTTCTTTCTTGGCTTCCCCTCCCTCCATCGCTGCAGGTATTTTGCTGTGTTCACTCACACATCAGACTGCAGGATAGGAAAAATCCTGCAGCACCACAAATTTTCAGCCTGATCCTGAAATAATAGCTTTCAGATGAAGCAAGCTCTCTGTAGACTCCCGTAACAAGCTGCCCAGCAATGCTGCATACCCAGAGGACACAGCTTCCAGGAGTACAATCAGAGTACTAGAGGCTGGGAACATTTTGTCACCCACGTTCCTCAGGGTAGCCTGACCTCCAGGGCTGCATCGCCGCATCCCTCTCCTTTCAGTGCTCCCCTCCAATATCTTTTACCCAGTAATTCCCATTGCTGGAAGAAAACAAAGTCAATCCAGCTTCCCTGGCTGTAAAACTGGGAGTCTCTCTGAGAGTTTTCCCCTTAGTTTGTTTTTTCTCTGAGAAAGGGGGTGATGTCCCCAAACAAGGCTGAGCACAAACAGAAAATAGTCTCTAGAATATTTCCCTGCAAGGTTGTCTCTAAAATGTACTCTTTTACAATTCTTTACATTCAGATTCTCCTTTCCATATCAAGTTTCAGACACAAATATCTCTAGACTTCCCCAGCCCAGATGAGACCCAACTCCAAGGTCTTATTCCAAAAATGATTCAACATGAATTTAAGGCCAAGCCCCTGTGCAGTTCCTGCCAGCCCCAGCGAACACCCCAGAAGGGCTTCAATTAAAGCAGGTGCTAAAGGCACTGCTGGGTTGCAGCCTGAAAACATTTACAGGGATTAAAATACAGCAAATTACCTCTGGAGCTTCCAAAGCCAAGTGAACCTGAGCAAAGTCAAATGGAAACGCTAACTCTATTTTCATTTTAAAAGCCAGCAGAGGCTTCAGCAGTAGTTGTGATTTGCTGTCTCCTCTCGGGGAACTAATAGACAGGGAAGAGCAAGGCTTTAAATGATTTATTCAGTACCCTGGAGATTTTGGTTTTTATTTTTTTTTGTTTCCACATAAATTACACAAGCACTTTATAAAAATGAATACACATAAAACACCTTGTAAGTGCATAACTTAAAGGAACCAAACGAACGGACGCCTTTAAAAATCTCACTGAAAATAGGTTTTCTGATTGCTTGTTTGTACTAGCTGCTTAAATTGGCAGTGCTGTTTTACATTATAAGTAACTGAAAAATATATACTGTATATATATCTATCTATATATTCCTGGCATTTGCTATAAGAAGTGCTTTGTTTAATTGTGTCTCATTCTCTCGGTACAATCAAAGAAACGACAAAGTTAAACGGTTGAGAGCGAAATCGATTTTTTTGCCGTCAGGAACTGCCTTCTAAAGGTAAAATAAAACATTGGACAACATTTTGCAAATGATATGGAAATAATCCACGGAAGAAAAAAAATGCATTACCCCCACAAACTGCCACAAAGGTCTTCTCGTTATTAAAACACACACTGATGGGCACAGAGTCCGTGGCAGCCAGGGACAGTTTGGGCTCTTTATACAATTGAGATATCATATTTACCATCCTCAGGAGTCTGTCAGATCCTTCTCTTACTCCCCCCTCACAAGAAAAAATTAATGAAAAAGGGGAGGAGAGCCAGCGAGGTGAGATCTGAAGGGTTCCCATCTGGCATGAGCACAAATTGCTGTGCTTTCCTCCAGTTGTTGCATCCCCGAATGGCTGCGGTGCGGGCGACCCAAGGCAGCTCGTGGCAGAGACGTGCTTTCCAGGGAGCCTCCTTCTTTTGTTTCAAGCCATCAGTCCAAAGTATACACACACACACACATATATATATATATACACACTTTATATATATATATATATGGATATACAAGGATGAGCCCAGGCATCATGCTGGCGCCAGCAGAATCCAAAGGAAGTTTTCTGTTCCCCAGCTGGGTGAACACCGGCGGCCGTGTCTGTCAGGGCTGGGCTTTTTGTCTGGCAACACATCAGCAAGTTCATGGTCAGCACCAGAGACTTCAAGAGAACAAATGGGTTGGTGGGAGGCAAAATACCACCACTGCTCCAGCAACCCCACAGGCAGGGAGAGGGTTTTTTGGAGTGGTTTCTCTTCCTTTCTGTCCTTGTGGAGGGTTTCACCAGCCGGACATGCGTGTGGCTGGAGGAGTGCAGGGTGCCAGCCTTCTCTGGGGAGAGGCAGGGATGCTATGTGTGCCCCCAGCGATGCCACGAGTGCCCCCGGAGCCAGCCCCGCCAGCAGAAGGTGCATGTGCCGCCGGCGGGTGCCAGCCTCATTCGCAAGCGGAGGCAACAGTGGTGACACTGGTGATTTTGGTGGAGTCATCAGACCAAGGCTGGAGGTTCTGGAGGGCGAAGAGAGAGGAGTTGTGGACACAGATGGGGTCGGCTTGGATGGGCTGGTTGATGGTTTTTTGGAAGGCCTCCTGCTGCAGCTGCATGAGGATGCGGTTTGCTTGCTGTCGCTCGGCCTCCCGCTCCTCCGCCGTCTGCCTCCTAGGAGAGAAGGAGTGGTTAGGGGAGGCTGAGGGAGCAAGGGGTATCTCCAGAGAGAATAGGTTGCACTGGGAGCTTGGGACTGAAGAGGGCAGGAAAAGAGTATGCCTAGGCACAGTGTGGTGCCACTTTCCCTGTACAAACTGCCAGTAATTCCCATTAACCGGAGTCTGGGGCTGTCTATCTTACCAACCCCAGCAAAAAATTCTCCACTTAAATAGAGCTGAGAGCAGCCCACAGCTCTGGTTTATTTTCTGCCCATGGGAAAAGCAGAGCCAAGACTCCCAAAAGGACACCCAACAGTGTTTGCAAAAGGTGCGAATCCCTGCAAAATGTGCTCTGTAACCAGCAGTGAGAGCCAAGCATTTAACAGCCCAGCGAGGAGCATGCGGCAGGAGCGGGGTGAGGCGTCACTGACTGGCAATGCCACACAGCCAGGAGACAGGCAACGTCACCCTGGGTATTGCCTTTCCAGCACCCAGGTCTGCCACCTCTGCTGCTGAGCTGTGGTGGCCAGGTGTTGGGAGTTTGGATAAGGACAACTACTTGCTCCCAGCAGGCAGGACTAAAACCAGCAAAACGTCAGCTAAATACTAGAAACACACTTTTAGCTGTGAGAAGAATCAAAGCCCAGAATAAACTGTCTGGGCAGGGTGAAGGAGGATATTTTTAAGAGCAGGTTAGACACCCATCTGTCTGGAATGACACAGGCAGAGCTGATCCTGATGAGAGGGGGATTAGGGGCCTGCAGGGATCCTTTCCAGTACTGGTAGGGTCCCAGCTCTCAGATGTCTGGGAGGACAGAATGGGATAGGTAGAAATGGTCTGAACATACTTAAATCCACGATAAAAATCCCACCCTCCCCTTGCTCGGGGGAAGTGTCTGTCTGGAGGTTGCAGCCTAGAGCCACCTTTGCTTTTACTGGTGAATATCACCTGGCACCTTCAGTGAAATTGCTGCAAAAACCTAGGTGCAGCTCACAGCTCCCAAAGCATCCCCTCTCTCCCTGGCATCCCCAGGCACAGCTTATGGCCCCCCAGCAGCTTCAGTAGATCAGTAACAGGGGAAATGGCAGCTTTTTCATTAAGCAGCTCAGAGGGATGTGAGATGTCTCATCTTCTTTGGCTGCAAGGATTGGAAGTGGCAGCTTCAAGCTCTATGGTGACATCTATGGTGGCATAGGGCAGGGAGTCTCTGGCTCCCCATTGGGGAAGGGGGTGAGGATGCAGGCGATAGACCTCTGGGACACCAGAGCCTCCAGGCTTGGGGTGTCCCAGGAGCAGGTAGCTCAGGGCTCAGTCCCTGCTCTAATCACTGTGTCAACATCTCACGCCAGACATCCTGGAGAGGGGGGCTCAGAGCAGCACTCTCTCCCCACGCAGCCCAGAGAGGCTCTGTCTCTGCTTCAATGAATATTTAATGACTCCACACACAATGAAGAGATGCTCTGGGAGAAAGGAGGGAGCCTCACATCCAGGAAAGTCAGGAGCACAGTGGCCAGGAGCACCCAGCTCCCAAATACGTCTCTGCACCAAGCAACTGGCCCATTCATGCATTCATGTCATGCTGAGAATTGCAGGTTCAAATCTACCTAGAAGGAACTAAACTTCAATGTCTGTGTCTTGAGCAAGAGCTCAGATCTTGGGAAGGGATCACACAGTCACCTCACTCTACCAGAGACACATAGGCAAGAGGCAGAAGGGTGACTTTCCCTCCCTAGCCTGCATTTATTTAAGCAGTTACATGCCTTGGAAGGCTTTAAAAAACTCTTTTCTCAGCTATTCCCTGTTAACCAGTTCAGACTGTGCATGTGAGCAGCTCCTTCCAGCACACCATGCTCCAGGCATCCCTCAGAGCCCCTACCCTGCACAAGAGCCCAAGGCAAACGAGTCAGGAATGCTATCAGCCAGGGGCACCCATGTCCCAGTCCCAATATCCAACAGGCACCGATGCAAACAAGCAGAGCTTGCAAGCCTCCACTTCTCTGGGTCAGGCTGTTGGGGATTCTCCCATGTCTAATACTATGGCTGAGGTCAGGCGTAGGATTACGCCTTTGGCTGAAGCAGGATCTTGTTTCTCTTTACCCAGCTATCTTTTGTGAAACATATGAATAGGTTTGTATCCTCTGCTCCTCTGCCAAGGGAGGCTGAACTTAGCCAAGAGACACAAGGAGTATTGACAGACAGATGGAGAGCCAGCCAAGCCGCATTTGCCTCACTTCCTTAGGAAACCAGGTTAGAAGACACGGCTGACCTCATTTCACAGGCCACGGCAAGACTGTTCCTCCACCAGGACTCTGCTCCTGGCTAGCACAGCTCACTCTGGCTGGAAACTTCCTGGCACCTGGAGAGCTGCTCTTCCATGGGCTCTTTAGGGAAGGACTTGCTGAGGGAGGACTCACCCACGTTTTTCTATATAAGTTCTTTGTCCCTCATTTCTTATCCAACCCCATCATCCCCAGGCAATCACTGTCCCATTCACCTTCAGGAAGGACATGGCAAAGCATTTTCCCCACTTCTTGGCCTGCATGTGCCCAAGCACCTGGTGCTCAGCACTCACCAACAACCCCTTCTCTGACCCACCAGGGGAGCAGAGTGCCTGTCTCCAGCCCGGACAAGCCAGGCTTGGAGTACCTGCCCCAGGGACACACTGGGAAGCTGCAGCCCGGGACGGGTTGGATCACGGCCACGGAGCCCGAGAGGCTCCGCGTGAGCCTGATCTCCTCATCCTCTCCTAACCGGCTTTATCTACGCTCCCGACAGAAAAACAAAAAGACAGCATCTTGGCAAGGAGGTGCCGTAAACCCCGCGGGGGGTGAAAATCCGCGTTATGCAGAGCCCGATATCCCAGCAGCCCCGGGAGAAGGATCCGGCCCGAGCCGCGCTCCCATGCCGAGGTGCGGCCCTGCCCCGCCGTTCCCGCTGCCCCCGCAACGGCGGATCCGGCTCCTGCCCGCCCCGGGACGGCCCCGGCTGCCGCCGCCGTTCTCCCCCGCCTCCTGCCCTGGGCCGGGCGCTCCTGAACGCTACAGCCAGCACTCACCGCACGACCATCCCCACTCCGCACAGCGCACACGCGTGTGCACACACCCGTTCATGCCCATTGCATAGGTGCGCACATACACACACACACACAGAAGGCACGCTGCCCGCACGCACGCCGCACACGCATCCCCATGCCGGCGACTGTGTGCGTGCTCACCCGCATACACAAACCGCACGGGCCGCACGCTGTGCGGAGCTGTACACCCGTGCCCTGCTTGCACACCCAGACCCACGCTGCACGCACACACACGAGCGGGCATGTGGACGCACGGCCACACGCGCACCCGACACACACGCACGGTCACATCCACGGGAGCTGCACGCACACACGCGTTCCCACGCACGTGTACACACACATTCACGTTCACACACACGCGCGTGACTCCCTCCTGTATGTGCTCCCCAAGGGCTCGCACCCCGATGCACGGGCACCGGTGCCTCTGGCAGAACTGGCGCCGGCCTGGTCTGCTCCCCTAGGGCCGCCCCTGCCCCCCGGGCTCCCCACAGCACCTCACCTCCACTTGGTGCGTCGGTTTTGGAACCAGGTCTTCACCTGGGCGTCCGTCATCTTGAGGGCTTTGGCCAGGGCAGCCCGCTCGGCCGAGGCCAGGTACTTCTGTCGGTGGAAGCGCTTCTCCAGCTCGCAGATCTGCAGGCGGGTGAAGGAGGTGCGCGGCTTCTTCTTCTTGGGGGGAGTGCGGTTCTGGTAGGGGTGACCTATACGGCGTGTTACAGTGAAGGGTGAGAGGGCCACTGGGGGGGACACGGGAGGAGGAGGGGGGGATGAGAGGCAAAGAAGCAAGCAGCGACACATCAGCAGAGGGGCCTCGGCTCCCGGGCGCTGGGCTGGGGACCCCGCCCGCTGCGAAGCCGCCGTTTCCCCGTCGACACCCGCACACGGGATGCAAAAACGCGGCGGCAGCGGCCCCGGCGCCTTCCCCGCATGCTGCGGCCACATATCGCGCATGGCTCGGCTCCGACAGAGAGGAGGGCGGCGGCTGGGGAGGCCGGTGGCGGCCGCCGGTTCTGGCACCGAAACGGAGCTCCGCGCTCCGTGCAAACGGGACTCGGTTTAATTTCGTTTGAGCGCGGCTACTCTCCCGCCGTTTCGTACAAGGGAAATAACTTTCCGGGTTGGAAACGGGAGTTGGGATTCGTTTGGCTTTAATTTGTTTTTTGCTTTATCTTTTTCCCTTTTGCTTTTTTTTTTTCATTACGAAAAAAATATGACTGGGGAGAACTAGCGGCGTGGCTCGGGCGGGCCGTGTTCCGTGGCATTCAGCCCGGTGCCTGCCCGGGGAACTGCCCATTTGTTCGCTCCTGGCCGTGCCCGAGACAAGCACGATCGGGCCGGGATCAAACGTGAACTTGCAAAAACCAGGCCTTGTTTTCGGCCCCCGGGAAGAGGGGCCGGAGCGGGACCTGCAGGAGCAGGGACCGGTTTTTTTCTCCTCGTTTCAATTTCGTTGAGTGTTTTGGTGTTTGTTTGGGTTTTATAAAAATTATTTATTTTCGTCTTTCGAATTGTTGCTTTGTTGCCGCCGAAAGAAGAGCCCAGATACACCTGGAACTGGCGGCGGGGCCGAGCTGAGGCTCCAGTCCAAGCTGGGCTCTGCAAAAAGTCTTTTTTTGGCGGGGAAAAGGCTGAACCAAAGCCCGCAGCCAGAGCAAACCGGCCCCGTTACGGTACGCACCGGAAAAATAAACCAAAACAGGCCTAAGAGCGTCCGGCAACGAGCCGACCTTCCCGGACGGGGAAAGGCCGTGAGCGCGGTTTCTTCCCCGCCGGCCGGGCTGCGGCCCCGCAATAACCTTCCCCGTGAGAGAAACTTTCCCTGGGCGGTGGGGAGCAGGCAGCCGCGCCCGAGGCTTGCGAGAGGTATGCGGAGCTTGCCATCCTGCTTCCTCCCTGCCCGCCTTTGCCGGGCAAAACAAACAAAAAACAACACAAAAGCCCTCTAAAAAAATCCAACCAACAACAGCAGCAACAACAAAAATAAACTCAACCCACAACATACACCAAATCAATGACAACTAAAACCCCACTCGAAATAATAATAATAATGTTAATAATAATATAAACCCCCAAATCCAACGCGCTTAAAGGGGACCGAATGCGCCTGATTTTCCACCTCTTCTTACTCCTGGCCTCGTCCAGGACCGAGTTTCCAGGGCGATACAGATCACTCTCACCACCCGGGGTCGGATCCTGCCTTCCCCGGCGGTCAGCGGCTGCCGCGCCGAGGCCGGGCGGCGGGGAAGGCAGTGGGGCGGCGGGAGCAGGGAGAAAAGAGGGGGTCCCGACTCACCTGTGAACCTGTCTTTTGTGTACCGCCTGTTGCTCTCCATCCAGGGAAAGGTGAGCCCCGTGAGACTATTCATGCCGTTCACGGCCGGGACGGCGGCGGAGAGGGGCTGGTGCACTCCGCCAGCTACCGGGCGATGGGCCGGGACGCGGATCACTCCCCCGGCCGAGCTCAAGGTGTTGCCGTTCATGCTCACCGCCATGTTCACGTTGTAGGAGCCGGGCAGGCCACCCATGCTGCAGGAGGTGCCGGTGTAGGCACCGGCCGTACCGCCGCTGGCCCCGTAGCTGCCCGTGACTGTGTTGTAGGCGCTGCCCACGATGCAGCCCAGCCCGTAGTCCGCCGAGTCCTGCAGCCGCGGGTGAGACACCATGCAGCTGCCCGGCTCCGACGTGTTGAGGATCTGGTCGATGCCGAAGCTGATGGGCTCGGCTTGGCCTTGGTGAAGGTGGTGAGCCCCGAGGTGCTCCATGCCACCGTCCGGGAGCCGCCGCCGCCCGGCCCCGGCAGCGGAGCCGCGCAGAACGCTGCAGGGCACCGGGGCCGGACCTCCGCCCCGCAACACGGCAATGGCACGCAACGGAGCCGCGCACAGCCGGGACACGCCGGCTACACGCTCGGTCCCATAGCCCGGCAGTCACGCACCCTAAGACACGCCAGCAGAGCCACGCACAGACGGGACACGGTAGCCTCACGCTCAGGCCGAAGACCCAACAGCAGAGCCATGCGCCACCGAGGCACGGGAGGTAGCCAACCCCGCAGCCCGGGACACGACAGCTGTGCCCAGCCGAGGCTCGGGAGCTCCACAGTCTCTCCACGCACCCCCACGGGACCCAACAGTCTCCAGGAGCAGAGACGCGACACCGCTACCCACGCACAGCCGTCCCGTTCTGATGAAACCCGGCAGCCCCACGCCACCGAGACACAACCACTCCGAGCCAGGAGCCACTCACCCGAGACACACACGCGCACCGACACACACACGAAGGGACCTTGGGGAGCCCTCGCCGCCTCGGGCGGTGGGGAGCCGGGAGCCCCGCGGAGCGGAGCGTGGCCGCGGCGGAGTGCGAGTGCGAGAGCCCCGCTTGCCCATCAATCACGCTAGCCAAGGCCTGCTGCTCCCGGGCCCTCACTCTCCATTGGCTGGATGCTGAAAGGAGCCGAGTGAATGACAGCAGAGAAGAGCACACGAGGAAAGGAGTTTCTTCATCCCCAGCTCCCCCCTCACACCCCCCCCGAAAAAAAAAGAAGAAAAAAAAAATCACCAAACGGCTTGGCCTTATAAAGTCGGTGCTGGGGCTGTGCAGGTCAGAGGGATGGGTAAAGAAGTAGCTGATACCTGATGGCAGAGGAGGGGGACGTTATGTCCCTCAGTTTGTGGATTGAAGCTGCAGGGGAAGGGGAGTCCTAGCTTCCAGCTCCCTACGAGGGGGGTGCCGAGCTCTAGGCTGTGATTCCTATGGGCTGCTGCTCTGCGAGGGCTGAAGCTGGGGAATTCTCCCCTGGAGGGGTCCCAGACCCACTGTACCCCTTTTCTCGATTTCAAGTCAGTACCTCTCAAAAAACTAGGGAGGGGAAGGGGGATGGAGGGGGTGGGGGCAGGGTATGCTCACCCATCTGCAGACCCCAGAACAGGAGCATGGGGCAGGCCATGAAGACCCTCACTGGCGCCCAGGTCCGTGGAGGGGGCATCATGAGAAGAAGTGACAGACGCCTGGACCACACCTCCTCTTGGAGAACCGGGAGTCCCCTTGTCCCCCCGGGACAAGGGCCGGCCCCAGCTGCCTGCCCCGGGGCAGCGGCGCACACGGCGGCGGGGTGAGGCTGAACCAGGCACTCGGCGCCTCCGCCCGCCGGGACATGAGTGTTGTTAAAATAAATAAATAATGATAACATTTAGAGCCGCTGCCCTAATTTGCTGCAAAACTTGTTTTGGCCCTGTCCTGCTGCAGCTCTAGCTCCGAGGGGGACAAAGCCGCCGGGGGGGGCGGGGACACGGCTGGCTCCTGCCCCCTGCGCCCCCCCGGTGCTGCTGACCATCTCTACCCAGTGCGGCTCAAGGCTCCCGAGTGCAGCGTGGAGGGTTTCCCCGATGGTTTGGGCGCTGCCAGCACTGGGCAGCCTGTTTCATCCGCTCTGCTCCTGGCTGGGGCTGGCCCACTGGGTCTGCTCCTGCTCGCTGCCCTCTGGGTCTTCAATGTGGTGGTTTAGTACCTACGGGGGACTGTGAGGCTCCCACAAGACAACTCGTTCTGGAGTATCCCCCTGCAATATAAATGCATAGGCATAGAAACCGTCCCATTCACATCCTCACACGGCCTCATCCTCGTAAAGTGTCTCACCAACATGTTCACAAACACCCTTGTGAGCTCACACACTACCACATGGCCCCATATGTTCATGTACATGCAGCCCTACATGTGTGCACAGTTATGCACACATCCCCCATTCTCACAGACACAACCCTCCCTGCACCCATGCTAATTCACACATGTTCTTGCTGACACCTTCACAACTGGATATTCACACACGCTCACTCCTGCAACATGCATTAATGCACCCCTATACCTATGCATTCAGGCAGACACACACACACACACTGACACACCAGTGTTCGGGGGTCCCTACTACCCTCCCCACAGCCACAACCCTGCTGTGACACCCCAGGACCCATGGCTGTCACTGCACCCACTACCAGGCCCTGCACCAGGGAGACTGTGGAGGCACAGCAGGCAGCAGCAGCTCATGGCCCCCCCGTCAGCCCCATGCCCAGTCCGTGCCCCCCCACCACCCAGCCCTTCCTGCCCGCCAGGGTCAGGTTTCCCCCCCCTCCCTGTACCTGCCTCAGTTCTTGACTTCTGAACTCTTCAGGGAACTCGCTGGCGCCAGCTCCATCAACCAAAGTCCTTGTGGTTAGGAGGAGCTGGGAGGGGAGGGAGGGAGCAAGGGCTGGGGCCAGCCAGGACGGGGAGGCTGCCCTCGGGCAGGGGGCCTTCTGGGCCCCCAGGGCTGCAGCTGCCTTTACCCTTCTCCAGGACCAGCCTGAGCTTCTCAAACTCCTTCCCATATAGGAGAAGTGAGACAGAGGCTGCTCACCAGCCCTAAGCACATCAAGTTGTCTCTGTAGGGAAGGAGTGAAACACACCAAATCCCCTACCAGTGAGCTCTAATATCCAGAGGGACTCATCTCTGCTGCCAAGACCTGGGAGGTGCAGCCTTCTGATGCTGCTCATGCTTCCCAAAGGCCTCGGTCGATGCTGGGCAAAACCTTTGGCCTTCCCTGTGCCAGATATCCCCCAGACTGAGCAGATGCCGAGGGCCCCAGAGGGACTGGCCCTGAGAAATCACAAGGTCATCACCACCACTGAGCTAGGCTGGCTAATGAGGGTCCCAGCCCCCAGCTGCTGAGCCCAAGGTAGGGGCTTTCAGGCAATAAAACCTGCCAGGAGACAGATCACAGGTAAGCTGAGTCTTCCTCTGCCCAGCACTCAGTGAGGATAAAGCAGAAGGGCAGGCAGGGCTAGATCCCAACTGGGATTCAAGATTTCTGGAAGTCAATGGGAATTATTGATGGTCTTGGGGATGGTGTACAGCCCCAGGATTTAATCCTGGCACAAGCCACAAACCTTGCCTGCAGCCTTGGAAAAGCCACACAGTTCCTGTCATTGGAAGTTTGGATAGTGACCATCTAAGTTCTAGGACAACACTTACTTCAGATGCTTCAGTTCAAATTGCTCCTAGTTTCCCCGTGGGCTCTCCAGGGCTGAGGCTTGACCTGTGCTGTGGAGCATAAGGTTCTGGAAATATCCTGTCTTATGAGAACTGGCAATTAACATATAGCCTTTGCATCCAACTTCTTAATTCTGGCAATAAAGAGGACTAAAGTCCTCTAAGAGGACATACAAATTCTCACCCCAGGACACGAGGGCCAGTGTTAGTGCTTTCAGGTTCACATCACAACAGGAGGGTGTAAAAGGGTCAGCACGTGCTTTCAAATGGATCCCTGGAGTGAGGGGCATTCTGAGATGTTTGCCCAAATTGCTATTTATAGCAATGAGGCTTCTTTTCTGGACAGATAAATCCTTTTCTGGAGGAAACATCAACAGGCTGGACCAGTCCTTTTCAGGGGTGGAGGAAAGCCTCTGATGCAGGAGCTGACACATACTAAATTGCTGTAAAACCAGTACATCGAGGAGCCCAAAGCCTTTGGTCTCTACTTCTCCAGAGCATCTCACAGCCACTTACATACTGCTGCTAGCCTTGAAACTTTTGTCTCCCCTCACCTGCGCCAAGCAGCTACTGGGATAGGCTCATTTCCAAAGTGGTGGTTCAATCCTGCCTCAGGTTAGGGGCTCAGTATATCCATGCTAGGAGATGGCAATGGAGGTGAGAGTCCTTCCCGTGCTCCACTCTCCCTTCCCACGAAGGCCTGGGGATTCTTTCTTAGGTTTTTTTTTTAATTATTATTATTATTGATTGGATGCATCTGCCTTCTGCAAGCAGAGAGGAAAAGCCCAGCCAGGGCCTGACCTCCCCTTTCCTTCTGCCTTCATGGCTTTCCAGGGCTCCCCTTGGCTCCCCTGGGCTCCCGGGAGCCCAGCACTGCAAGCTGCTCCCCTGCCTCGCAGCTGCTGGCCGGGGGGGCTGCTGCCAAATGCAAGCTCTGCTGCAGGGACCAGGGACAAAAGTGGAGTGTCTGAGACCTTGGCAAGGTCCCAGCAAAAAGCACGGGGCTCACTCCAAAACCTGCACTTCGAGCAGTGCTTTCTGGGGACTGTAAAATCCTCCCGTTTTCCTCGAAGCAGAGCGAAGTAGCTCTGCCGCAGGCAAGGGCACGGTGACAAACGCACCCTCACCTCATCATTAGAAGGGTGTACCTCGAGCCCTTCCCTTCCTCGCTTCTTCATTCGTTTAATTTGTTAATTATTCACCCTTCCACACGTCCGTCTCCTCACGTGGCTCTTTCCCGCCCTGACCCCTGTGAAATCAGTTATGACTGAGAAGCTGGGGACCGTGGGGGACCGCGGAGCCCCGCGCTGCGCCCAGGAGCCGGCTAGAGATCCCCGCCAGTCAGTCCCCTCTGTTTCCCGGAGCGAAGGGACACGATCCCCGCTGCCGTCGGGGCTTTGTCTCTCAGCGCTGTCACCCCCCATTAAGCGATGTCGCAGGTATCGCGACAGCCACCGATAACGAAGCAGGCCGACCCTGCGCACCAACCGGCCGGTCTGCCGCGGCGGTGCCGGCTTCCCAGAGAGAAATCTCGTTTCCCTCAATTGCCACCGAGCCCCACGGAGGGTCCCCGCATCCCCCCGCCCTGCCGCCGCCGGCTTTTGGCGGGCTCTGCGGCCGCGGGAAGGGCGGGCTGCGCTTCCTGCACATTAAAAGCAATTAACACCATTTGGGGAATTTTTAATTGCTCTATAAAGCACGCTGTAAATAATTACTCCCAGCTCTGTTGATCCCTCGAATCCACGCTGACAGTTGTAATTTATGGCTTTGGAAACGTAGCCCCTTGTATTCAGCATAACTCCTTATTACAGTAATGACTTAGAGCCGCCGCACTTAATGAGTATAAAGTGCCCGGCGCAGCGGGAGCGGGCGGGAGCCGCAGCATCGCACCGACTTCGCCCGCAACAATATTTCTCCACTTTATAGTTACAAACGACCGAGGGGCTACGGGTTAATCCGTCGGGGAAGGGGCAGCGGGGCCGGGGAAGCACAGCAGGGCCTGGGCAACTCTGTGCCCCGTTAGAGAAATCTCCCGGGAATAGTCGTTATCTATCAAACAATTCTGTAGAAAAGTCCGCAAACTTCCCCCTCGTCGCCTTGTAAATAGCTGGCTGCCTGGAGAAAACGGGTTCAGCAGAGGGAAGAGAACCGTCACAACTCATCACACCTACGGGTGCAGAGCCCCGAAGGGAAGAGGTCGGCCTACACCCACCACCCCCGCGGGTTCCTCCCACTGCCCAGGGGCCGACCAGCTACGAGCAACAGGCCGGGGGCATCTCATCGTTCCCGGCCCCCTGGCCGGGGGTATCCGTGGGAAAGGAGGGAGCGGGGTGGTGGTCCATGGGGGGCTGAAGTGCCCGGCGGCGGCCCATGAATATTCAATGTCGCCGGTTGCCGGAGGAGCATCTGCCAATAAATTATTGGTCCTGCGGCACCAGCCCCTCTCTCTACCGTGTAGAAATGCGTGTAATCCCATTAGCACCATCCCCTTGGCCACCCGCCCCGCACCAGCCCTGCTGATGAGCGGCGTCTGGCCGCCACCCCCGAGGGCACTGACGGCAGCAGGGGACACTGGGGGCTCTATCCCGTTATTAACTCCCCGCTTAATTACACTCTCCGTGCCAGTTTATGCAGCCGTGTGGTAAGGCAGTTGGGCCGTGGGACGGACACTCGTGTCCCTCCGCCGCCTTCACTCCAAAAAGCGCTTACCCCTGCGACAGTCAGGCCTATCGCGACACAGAGGGTGGCAATCGTGACATCGCTGCTCTCCCGGTGCACATAGGGGCTGCTCCCCGGCCCCGGCAGCTGACTTGTTTGTTCACTCGCCGGGGGAGCGGCGGCTGCTTTTGTCTCCTGCTCACCCCGAGCCCGAGGCCTTTTCCCCATCAAAGTCCTGTTTTGCCAGCAGATTTGGGCCCCTTTCCTCCCCATCTTAAAAGCAGCCCTCAGGGGCGGAGGAGTAGGCGATCCCCCAGCCCCCGGGCGGACATGGAGCCGACACGCCCGGCCGGCTTCGCAAGCAAAGTAGCTTTCACTAATGAACAAGGAGATACAATAATAATGGTCTTAATTATTGCAAACATTGTTACGGGCTTAGCTAGAAAAACCTCAAAACCTTTCTCTGTAAATCTTCGTGTTTATTTATTTCCCAACCCCTCCCCTCCTAGAGGTTAATTAGTACGCAAAAAGCAAATACAAATTGAGGCAGAACCAATGGGTAAAGTTAAATCTAATTTGTTGTTGTTTGCATTAGCCTTTGTAGAGGAAGGCCGGGCAAGAGGGGCAGATCTCTCCCCCCAAACAGCTGCCGTACAGGTGGGCGGCTGCAGGGACGGGTCCCTGCCCTGCCCGGGGGTCCCTTCGGTCCCCGCAGCCAGAGGACTCCCGGGGGCATTTAGAGGCTTTTCCTTCGCTGGTAGAAGTACATCCAAATTCTAGGAGGGCACTTGTAAAATTCGCCGCCCGTCGTTTGCGGCGGAGGTACAAAACGTTTTTGGGATTCACCATGACAAAAGAAAACCCGGTAAATGGGGAAACGATCTAGAAACAGAAAATCATCGGGATTTGCAAACGCAAATCCTGCCTCCCTGGCACAACTCGCCCGCCCACAGCACCCAACTCCTCCTGCTCCGCGTGGGTAAAACACCAAAACCCACAGACCAGCGCCCTGGGGATGGGAGTGCAAGGCACTGCCTGGATTTAAACACGCTTGGCGACTTATGCAAACGGAATTCCCCGCACTTGGGAGTTTAATTAACGAATCTCATTTTGCACTGTTGGATTAGCCGTGTTTTCCACCTGAAATCGGTTGTAATTTGCAGTGCTACAGCCCCCCGATTCTCCGAGCAGGCATGGGAGAGGGCAGATCCATCTCAAAGGCGTCCTGGCTGCCGTTCCCACCCGTCCAGGTAGAATCCTCCGGAAAGCAGCTTAGAGAGTGCACGATCGAAAACAAACAAATTAAATAGAGTATGTAAACATAAAGCCGGGGGGAAGAGTAGATGACACGGGTTTGTCAGTCCCAGGCACGTCCGCGGCGGGTTTGCATTGCCGGCTCTCGTACCGAGAGGGTCCGGTGTTTGTGTAAAGTCGCGGTTTCGTGTCAGCTCTCCCTCTGCGACTTCCCAGGGCGGGAGCTTGCAGGACCCCGGCAGAGCCTCACCGGCCGGTGCGGGTCACCCACGGACACCGGGAGCGGATGTCGGGAGCACGAAGGGACATGGCTGGTTGCAGATAGCGAATGACCTTTTTTTGGGGGGGGACGAACACTTGAAGGCTCCCTAAGAATGAAGTTGTGTGAGACATTAAATGACCTTCCGAGATGGCTCTCTCCTTTCCCTGCTGCTGCTGTAGCAGAGCCCAGTCCAGCATGCCCTGATAAGAGAAACAGGGACAACTTCCAGCTCAGCCCTTGCTGCAGATTTCCCCAAAAATTCGCTCACTTTCTATTTTTTTTCTAGAGCTAGGGCTTCAGATGCGGGGCAGGGGGGAGGTGGGTGGGCAAGATGTGCACCCAGATCTGAAATCTCGGGATCAGAGATGCTATAGTGAGGCTAAAACCCTGCTTTTCAGACCCTACTCTTGGTCTATGAGGTCCAGCAAGTCTGGCTGAGTGGATTTCAGCCCGGGGAGCATCCCAACTGATCATGGTCCCCTCCGAGAGCCTCGCCGTTGCAATCGAGTTAAGGGCTAACGCAGGGCAGCGAGTGAGCACACAGCAATATTTGCTGAGCGATGCCAGGAGAATGCTGGGCTCCGGCACAGCATAGTGCAGCAAGAAGAGCCCTTGCAAAACGCGGATCTGTAACCCACTCAGACCCAGGAGCTCCGTGGTAAAACTCAAGCTTGGACAGAGTCCCATCCAACACCAGACTCCCTGCAAGGGAAGCAGCGGGTCTGACATCCCCTTCTCAGGCTCCCACAATCCCCCCAGCATCTTTTTGATTTTTTTTTCCCTTCCCCAGGACTTTTACTGCTCAGAGGAGATGAGTCAAGACATTTCCTTCTCCCCTTTCATAAATATTGCATCTCCCAAATGCAATTACCAAGGGCGAAGCGACACAAGTGTTTGCTAAATAAGATTATGTGATAATGTTAATGTATTTGATGCCTGTGCTGTGACACCAGACAATCCCCCTATTAATAACGGCTCAATGAGATGTGGAAGTTCTTAACAGGGTGCTTTGGGGGATTGGGGATTTTTTTTTGCATGGGAGGGAAGACAAGCACAGTATGGTGGTAAGGCTTGCAAGGCAGGAAGAGCCATTCCCAGGGATCAGCTGAGCTGGCAAGTGAAGTATGAGATGGCAAGTGGAGCTGCCCAGAGGGTCCAGCTGTGCTGTAGAGAACAGGCAGAGCAGTTAGCTGATATCAAGGTGTAAATCACCCACAGCACTTCATAAGGCAACAGGCCTAGGGAGGTTTGCGCACATTATCATGATACTGTGACTGAATTAGGGCTTGGCTATTAGCCATGCACTACCCAGCATTTGGGGATCCTGGGGGCAGATCAGAAGTGCTCTGTGCCAGCCTAACAGTCCCCAGCTATTAGAAATGAGCAAAGCCTCACCTCTCTCTGAGGCAAACGCAAGGACCAAGAAAAGCAACAATAAAAACCATCCCTTGGTCCAACTTCCCTCAGTAAGAACAAATTATCCCCATCGAATCATAGCTTTCCTCTGCTGATCTCTCACTCTCACCTTTGTCTGCTGTCTTTCCAGTGGCTTTGTCCATCTGCCACTTCCTATTGACCCATCCATCCCTCGTGGTCTTCTGCCTCTATCGTATGACTGTGAGCCATGTGCCCATCTGCCCATGGTCAAAAGTAACTGAGGATGTTGGCTGCCCAGACTGAGACGTTTAGATGTGGCCCCTTTTCAGAAGGTCCTTTGAAAACTTATTACTGTACAGCCCAAGCTTTCCCAACTGACCCCATCCTGGTGCCCCTAGGTTAATAGAAGAGCAACAGTTCCCAGGTCCGTCTGCAGGGCATGTAGAAGCCTCACTGTGGCTTTGCAGGATGCTGTAGCAAACACAGTGACTTACCTGTGCTGAACATGAGCAGCCCCAAGCCTCTGAGTCAGGGATTTCCCTGTAGCCCTTTTCTGCTTCAGACACATTGTCCCTCCCAGAGCTGCTGGCCAGAGCTTGGTCCTCTGAGTGGCAGGGCCATCATCCCTGTGTTGATGCAAACACAGTGATACACGAGTCTTTTGCCTTCTTTGATGCTTCCAGGGCAAATTCCTCCAGAGCTTGCAAAGTTTGTCTCTCTATTTCACATTAGCACTAGTTTGTAGTTGCCCTCTGACCCCAGGGGTGGGAGGTCAATCCTTTATTTACTTAGTCCTTCACTTAGTTCATTTGCAGTCCTTTCAGTGTCTTGGCTAACAGACACAAAGTGGGCTGCTAACCTGCTCCCTAGCCAGAAGCCTGCACTCACCAACTCCTGTGCCGGCGGAGGAAGAACATTGTCTTCTCTGAGTGATACCAGTGCAGCACAGGGAAGCAGGCTGGGCAGGCAGCAGGTCTTTCCTACCCAGGGCAAATCCATGCCAGGGGTTTGACATGGACTGAAATTCATGACATGGATACTTCTAAGCATTGATATGCTCAGGTTAAAAATCCTGAATGGTAGGGGGAGATTACATCCCTGACATCACCTGTGGCCTGGCAGGTACTGATTGCTGGTGCCTCTGGACCTGGTTGCACTGAGTCCTTTGCTGCCCTGTGGAACACCAATGTCCCTGGACACTGCAGCATCCTTGTGCCATTGACCTCCCAGAGTGACCCAGGGCCTGTCCTGGGCCCACCTCTGCTGCACCTGTGAGAGCCTCATCAGGCAAAGTCAGAGCCCCAGGCTGAGCTCAGGCATTTGCCAGCTCCAGGCTCTGTGCCCAGTGCAAACCACCAGCTCCCCCCTGCCCAGTGCCCTCTCTGCAGTTAGAGCATCCCCAGGTTGTGAGAGTCCCAGCTGAGCCCTGGTCACCCCAGGGTGGCTGATGGGTGGGCTCAGAGACAGAAAGTCTCTCAGAGAGGTGCAGCTCTGTAGGGCAGCCACAGCCTCCAAGATGGGGCTGTACACAAAATGAGTAGTTTTCAAAGTTTGTCCAATGGCATAAGCCAAGGGAGAAACATTGTCAAAGTCCTGTCCCACCTGGGGATAGCCACCACTGAGCATCTCAGCTCTCCTTTGGGGTGCTGCAGCTTGCTGTGGGCTGGCTGATCCTGGTCTCAGCACTCCCTTGTCTGCAAGTAACACTAAACCAAAGCAATCGTTAGCAGCAAATAAGCGCTATTAATAAGTAAATAGTTACCAAGTCATTACTATTGAATCATATTCCTATTTAAAGGGTACGTTAAAGTACTCCTGGCACACCCACACTTGCGCAGGTTTTAGGCTCTGAAGAAGTGGATTAGGGATCTCGACTCTCTCAGAGGAGACCATGCACCAGATATCTGTGCAGGAGCTGGAGGACAGTCCCATCCCAACCCCTCCCAACAAGGGACCCGCGGTGCGGCTGCTAGGTGGGTTCCTAAGAGTCAGCCGAAGGCAGACACAAAAGGGTTTTCCTTCAGGGCTCTGGGCACTGGAAGAGAAACGTGCCCTTTGCCTGGGTGCCCGGGGCCAGGTGTTTATTCAAGTCCTGCAGAACAATGCCAAAGCCGGAAAAAAAATGCTCCTCCCTGCCCCCACTCCCCGGCCCGAGGGGCCGTGCATCCCGCCGAGCTCGTTCCGCGGGGGGATGGAGGGGGAGCGGTGCCGTGGCTCACAGCCCATGCTGCTCCTGTTTGTCACCACGGCGGCTTTTCCCTTCTTTTAAAAAACCCTTTTTGTTTCCGTGCTCTCCTTTGGCGGAAGGGAAGCGGCAGCTCCTCGGAGGGGAGGCTGGGGGCCTGGGGAGTTTCAGACAGGGAGGTAGCATGAGCTCATCCGTCCCGACCGCCCACCGCAGCCCTGTGCCACAGCATCCTGCAGCTGCGGCAGTGCCGGCTGTAACCCAGCGCTTAATTCTGGGAGCCCGGCTGTGCTCAGCGTTCACCTGCCCTGGGGAGATCACCCTGCTGAACAGCAGAGCCCCTGCTCCATTAATCCCAGCAAGCCTCAAAGCTGGCTGCAGCCGAGATCAGGGGATGGAAGGGTGAGCACAGCCGCTGCTATGCTCTCTAGTCTAGCCCATCCAGATTTCCAGAGGATAGAGCCTTTCCAGGACATTGGCAGCTCAGGAATGGTGGGGTTTCAAGGCAGCACTAAGCTAAGCTTTAACATCCCCTGCAGAGACACCTTTTGCTGGGCAGTCAGGAGAATCAGCCGAAGGAGAGCAGTGCCCCTTGTAAGGGATATAGAAACAAGACTGAGCCCTGCCCCAGGTGCTGAGCATTCACAAAGATTAAACTCTCATAGCAATGGGGTGGTTTTCGCAGCTGGAAGATGTTGCAAGGAAGCACTCTGCCTCCTCACTGAGTACTCCTTGTGTTCCCTGAGTGAGATGTGTTCCCATTTTGATTGCATTACAGGATGTAACAAGCTGATTCCTGCCAGGAAATTAATGAGCCCCAACCACCTTGCCCATCCATCACTGCCCCAATCAGGTACCTAGTGTCATACCCACCCTGGCCACACAGCCAGCACTGCTGGGCATTGAAGGCCACCATCACCTTGGAAACTTCACTTTCCAAGGATCTAATGCTGCTGCCAGGCTGGCAAAGGGCCCAGATCACTGTTGGGCCAACACCTCCCAGCCTTGCCCATGATCACAGCAAGGGCTGTTTCTCCTGCTACCTCCCTCCAGGCTGCTGTTTTCTCTGCCTGTTGCCCATAGGAGACCCTGTGGTCCAAAAGCCATCATGGTCCCAAGTGCCAGAGCCGTGGGGAGGTGTTCTATGACTACCAACAAACTCAAACCTCATGTTCAGCAATGGAACAGGTTACTACAGAGCTGAAAATGAGAGTAAAAACCCTGGGAGGCTGGAAAAGTGTCTCCTCACTGGAACAAAGCAGGGATTTGGGGAAAGACACTGAAGGAAAATGAATGGAAGTAGTTCTAGGATACATCAGTGGGGAGAACATCATCCCAGGGTGGCATTTACCAGACGAAAGGCACAAAGAGGCACTTGCAAAATGCTAGCAAGTGGTAACAGTTTTCAGAAGCTGGAAGGTAATAACAGTGATTGAAGGCACTTCCAGCTCCTGATGGCAGGCTGTGCTCCCCAACACCTGGTCCCCACATGCTGGTATACCAAAACTGGTACTTAATGTGCCCACAGCCTTGAAGAAGTGGTTTGTTTTGAGGGGTTTTTATGAGACACTGGTGCACCATGACACTTTGTTCATGCTTGCTGCCTGCAAGGTGAATCCCCTGAAGCTACCGATGGGTTTTGGGACACTGATGCTGAACACCCAATGCTTAGCAGTACGGTGGCAGTGGGACGACAGCTCCCTGGGCTTATGCCAGGCAAGCAGCCATCCTGCCTGGCACCATAGCATCTCTCTCATGTGCCTCACTGCATGCACATCTGGGGCTGGTGAGGGGCAGAGGGGTGGTGGAAGGTCCTCACCTCCCCAGGAGGAGATGACCTGGAGGGGGAATCCCTGCCGAGTGCCTCTGTGCCCGCATGTGGCTCTGGGGAAGAGGACCAGCCCATAGCCACTTCTGTCCTGCAGCAATGGGACTCAAGGAGCTCTGAAACTCCCAAACCTGCCCAGCAAGCACTGGTGAAGGAAGCAGTTTGCACAGCAGATGAGGCCAAGCAAAGCCCCCACTTTCATTCCCAATGTGCTTTTGCATCTCCCCAGAATATGCAAGGAGTCCGGGTGGGAGGCAGGAGGTTGGGTCCCAAGGATGGGGTCAGGCCCCAGGAATGAGGATATCTGCAAATGCTTTCTGATGGGCTGCTTCTTTCCCTGAAAAAATGGAATTTCATTAAATCAGTTTTGAAGTGCTTGTGCTTCACTTTGTCTCCATTGGATAGTTAGGAAAAGTACAGCTTTCCAAGCCTCTCGCTTGTTCTGTTTGAACTGAAAAATTTCCCTTCCACCCCATTCTCCAGGCAATGTTTTTGACTTCACCTCAACTGTGAAAACAAAAAAAACATAAGTCTTCTATTTTTGATAGGAAAAGAAAACAGGTAAATCCTTTTCTGACTTAAAACTTTCTCACCAAAAAAAAAAAAACCAATAAGGACCAACTGAAACATTTTTTTTCCCTACAAGCATCTTTGTTCCTCTCAAAAAAAAATCATAAAGAAAAAAGCCATCAAAACACAAAAATTCAGTAGTTTCCTGCCCGAGCTGATGGAGATCTCTCGAGAGGAAATGTGTCCGATAAGCTAAAGTAAAGCCGCCTCCCCTGCTTTATCTCAAGCAGTGTCAGATGGGTATTTCTAGCAGGGTCTTTTCTGGACACTCAGAGCATCAAATTACTCTTCCATCCTGTACTCGTCCACAGAACTGTTTTGGGGCTCCCAGGCTGGCATTCACTGGAGACACTGTCAGTCAGGCTGCAGCGGGATGTGATCTGCGGCTGGAGAGTCTATGGGAAGCTGCTTTAGTGCCTCAATTCCCTCACTAAGTCTTGCAAATGGTCACCTCACTGCTCTCTTTCCTAAAGCAAGCGTGGCTCAGAAATAATTGCATTTCCCAGTGTTACAGGCACCTCGATTCATCTCTAAATCCAAAGAGAGCAGCCCTTCCTTCTACCCCCGAATGGGAACTGAACCTCTGAAAGCATCCAGGTCACAAAATCTGCCATGGCTCGGACTGGACACCTGCTGCCATCCTGCCTGGGGCACAGACAGCAGTGGTGAGAGCAGGGCTGGTCACATCCTCACCCCAGTCAAACCTATTTTCCCCATTGCAAGGTTTGCTGCCGATATTCCCACTTGCCCAAGGAAACAACCCCTTGGCTGCCACCACTGAAGGACCATCCCGCACCATCCATCCACCATCTCCCTCGGGGCTTTGCGTCCAAGCACTGCCATGGGGATAACCATCCTTGCAGCAGAGAGGGCCAAAAAGAGCCCAGCCCAGAAATCCTGACCTAAAATGAGGCCAATTACCCATTAATTGATGCCGCTCACTCCCCAGTGATTAATTGTCAAGAGAAACCATGTCACATTTGCAAGCCCAGACTCCAGTGCAGCGACACCGAGGGTCCTTTATCAGCCCCGGGGCCAGCCATGGCACCAGCCTGTCTGAGCCAGCCAGGTACCTCCACATCCCAGGGCTTGTTTGTTTTGGTGTAAGCCTGAGCATAATTGGGGCTAAAGAAAAATACCCACAGCAAAACAAATGCGGCGCCAATGACGGACACGGCCCTTCAGCCAGCACGAAGACAGATGGGAGGAGAGCCTGTCCCGAGAAGCCCGGGTGGAGATGCTCAGAGACTTCAACACATGGCTGTCGACCGTGCAATTAATTTCCAGCAGCTCTTTGGAGAGCAAAGACCCCAGCCCAGCCTCTCCTGCAGCCAGGATGTGCCCAGGGCTGGAGGGAGAGCCCCACTGCATCCCGCTCTGCCGAGACTCTCTCGTGTCTTTCCTTGCCCCAGCTTCTCCCAGCACCACCCTGAATAATTCATGTACGAGACAGAGAAGAGGATAAATCACAAGCAATGATTAACATGAGTTATTTTATGTGCTGGGAAGATCTATTGGCCTGGCTCTGCCGGGTTGCAGTGATTAATGCAGTGCTGCTCCCCTGGACAGAAGCCCTTTACATTCAATTAGAGATTCCGGGGGGCTTGCGGGTAGCAAGAAATCAAACAGAGAGGAGACTGACTGGGGAGACCCCAGGCCACTGTAAGAGATTTCCAGTGAATCCGCCCCAGATTAGCCTCAATCAGGTTTAATGGGGTTCAGGCAGGTTAAGAAACCAAACACACACAAGAATCAGGCACACTCTGACATCCCTGTGCATTTGTGGTTTAGTGTAAAGCCATCAAAGCTGGTTTTTAGGTCGTGTCCATCACACGAGTCTGCAGGTCTATCAGGCCACCCCTCCAGTGCCCTGGGAGGATACTAGCCTGAGGTGCAAAGCCTCTTTCAAAAATACACTAAAAAACTTCCAACATCCTGGCTTGATTAATATTAATTAGCAATTCACTAACATTCATTAACAATCTGGATATTGTTTTAATCCCTTGGCGACACCTGACTCTGAATGCCCTTTTGCACCCTGTCCTGAGCTGCCTCTTTGTCATGCACTTGTTTCCAGGCCAGCTTGGTAGCTTTGCTCTTTTGGGGCAGGATCCCTCCTGTCCCCCCAAAGGTACCAACTGATTTGTTTCTGGTGACCAGCAACCTCTCAGAGCTGCTTCTGCTGGAGGGCCCAAAGAGGAAAAGCTGTGGGGGTTTGTCACTGAGCCCTTCCCAAGCTCACAAGGTGTCAGATGCCACATGGTTTGAATCCAGCTGTTGGGCTGGTGTTATGCAGTGACTATATTTTGCTGTTTGATCTCTCTGCTGTAGTTGTACCTGACTCCCTCCTCTTGTCCTATTTGCCCAGGTAACAAAATGCCTGTTTACTCAGATACAGATCTTGCTAATCAAAGTGACACTGCACTTAGGGCCAGGAAAGCCCCCACTGAGCAGTCTCCGTGCAGTTAGGCTGGGACTATGTATTTTAGAGCCTTGGTCAATTCAGACACACAGCACCCATTGAAAAGAAGGGGAAAGGCTGTGGTCACAGACTTCTTGGTGGCAAAGACCTGTCCTCTTGCTCACCAGCGTGTGTGGCACTGGTTCCCTCCACAGCCTGACTGGGCTCTCCTTCTGCACTACAGTGATCTGCTAGGGAGGAGTTATACTAGCCCACACTATTAACACAGAAAGTTATTAGTAGGCTCTTGGGCAGATTCTATTTTCATATTCATCTGGCTAATTAAATGTAAATCATTGCTCAGGATTACCATGAAGGATCCCAAGCGCCATTAGTTGAGGTTGTATTCACAGGGGAGAAAGGGTGTCAGCACAGTGTAGAGGTGATTCACGGTCACACAGGCAGACATGCCCTGTCTGCTGTGGCAATGAGTGGCTCTGCCATACATGGCTGATGACAGGCACAGGGGGTGGCTTCAGTTATCTGGGCTCCACGGAGCAGGTGCTGTTTCTTCATGAGGTGTTTAAAGCAGTGACATCTGGCCATGGCTCTCTGCAATAACGGGGCTTGGAAGTTGCTCTGGGAGCATCTCAGCCATGATCAATATTTGGAGCCTGCTGTCCCTGGCTGCCCTCCCCAGGGCCTGGCAGAGCATATGGGTGTTCCCAAACCACTGGCTAATGTTGCAACAGCTTTTAAGATGTTACCGATCTCCTCACTGGGACCCTCTGCCAGTCACGTAGGCTGAAGCAGTGGGAAAGTCCAGGGAGCTCTCCAGGCCACACCACCAGCCTGGTCCCCATGCCCATGGTGATATCCAGCTACAAAACCACCAGCAAATGGGATTTTCTGCTCCAGACAGGACATTAAAGGGCTGTAGGTGGGGGTAGGAGGGGCAGAGATGGATGCCTGGGAAGCAGCGTGGACAAGCTTCCCTGTGGCCAAGGCACCTGCAGGAGGGACATGGTCTCTCCAGTGAGCATTGGCCTCCCATCTCTGTTTACCATGTCCCCCATGTTTGGGTTGGTGCCTCTCTGCAAACAACAGCATGACTGGATCTGGTTTCACTCCTTTCCTCAAAGCAAACAAACAGACAGCATCACCCACTGCGTTGGTCTGGGGGGCACTAGGGCAGGCTTCCTCCTCCCATAGACACTGCACAGCCAGCTCCAAGGTTGAGTTGGGTGCTCCAGGCTGCACTCACCCCCCCCCCACCCCCTCTCCACTCAGCACAGGCACGAGCTCCTCCTTGTGTCCCACTGGTGGGAGAAGCCAGCCAGCCTCTGCCCATGGCAGGGGCCTCAGGGCTGCCATGTTGCTGACACAAGGATGATGCCTCGGGTGGTATAGGCAGGATAGAAGTCAATAAATACCATGCATGGGTTCAGCTAGCAGGGCTACCCAGATACCCACAGATGTGGTTCTGCATCCACAGGATGCTTGAGAGATGGTCAGAGAGGACCAGAGCTGAGCTGCAAAGCCAAGGGCACAGGGACATGGAGGAGTCTGGACTGCAAATAGAGCTTTGAGTAGAGCTGATGTGCAACAGTGGCAGGGAAGATAATCTAGCTCTGTTGCCTAAGGTCTATATTTCAGTGCCCATAGCAAAATCCATTTGCCACTCACGACACCCCAGCATCCACCTTCACCCCAGCCCCACACTGGCTGCGTGTCCCAGCTGTTTGCAGATGGATGGGCTGGGAGTAGGCAAGGAGCAGGCAGAGGAGCTGGGAGCTGGGTAGTCTTTGCCCCTCTTTGGGGGAGCTTGCAGCCTCTTGCTACTGGGGCAGAGCCACAAGGGAAGGCAGGTCCCTACTTCCTGATCCCAGCCCCAGCTTAAAGCTGGGCAGCAGCTGTGACCAACACTGCTGGGAGTCCCCGTGTGCTCTCAGTGCTTGGTGATGGCTGCCTGCTGCACAGGGGTTTGCATCAGCACACTCATCCTCTCAATTCTTGTGTATTTGGCATAGGCTGCCCAGCTGCCTGGAATCCAGCTCAGTGCTGGTAGCTGGCAACATTGACCAAGCCAAGCACACCCCTGCAACGAGCCCTGTGAAGTGGGGAAAGTAGGAGTTAGTGTCTCAAGGAGTTTGGGGAGGGCACACCATGGACAGGCTGTGACTCCCTCCCTGCAGTTCCACAGGCAGTGAAGCAGCTGGGGGCTAGCTCTCCATTATGCCCAGGAACCTCCTGGCAGCCCCTTGCCCCACATGCAGGCTACTCCTGCCTCTGCCAGCTCACAGCCCCTGTCTCCACTGCCTCCAGTTATCAGCCACCACAACCCATTTGGTTTTCCTGCCATTTGGGGCAGTAGCCCTGACCGAGCTGCTCTTTTCTTCTTTTGACAATTGTGTTTACCAAGTGCTTTGCAGGTTGGCTTTTCTGTCCACGCCAGAGCTCAGCCACCCTGTTTCCAGTCTGGGATGCTTCCTGACCCTTCCCAGCTTGGAGGGTCCCGGGCAGCCACAAGCCAATACAGGGATGCAGCTCCTGCTAAGCCAGCCAGGGAGCCAGAGGAGCCCCAGCACCTCTGAAAGACCCACCAAATACTGCTGCTCACCTTTTGCTGGGAGATCTTTGGAAGAAGCACCTCATTCTCTCCAGTCACTGCCCCTGCTGAGTTCTCACATGACCCCAGCCTTGCCTGGGTACCAGGAGAGAGGGTCCCAGCCCCACCCCTCTCAGGTGCCAGGGACCTCTGCTCCCAGCTGCCCCAGTCTCAGCTGGAAAAGCCAGACCTGCCTGGGACCTCAGGAGCAAAGACAGAAGAGGGTTTAGGAGTGAAGGCCAAGTGCAAAGGGTTTGGAGTGGAAGAGCTTCTGTAAACCCTCACCAAGCAAGCACACCCCAGTCTCAGATGACTTCTCTTCACCCTCCTCCCCTTGCTCACCCTTCCTTAATTATTCTTAATGTGCAAGCTCGTAAGAGCTTCTATTAACTTTATTACCAGATCAATTAGTGCTTGCTTTCCCCCCTCCTCCTCCCTCCATGCTAATAATCCCATCAAATATGAAGACATCACCCCTGTCAGTATCTAGCAACCTGGAGAAGGTGCTGGGAAATGCATTCCAGCCTGAGCTCCAGATGCTTCTGTTGGGCACTTCTGAGATCAATGGATCCTCCCCAAGACGTGACCCAGCAAGGAGGAGAGGGAGCCAGGGAAGGGGAAGATTAATTGGAGAAGTCTTTGGCACTGAATGGCTCCAAAATCTGGCAGCATGAGCTGAGTGTGCGCTGCTTGGCAGGAGGATGCAGCCCTCTTGCCTGCAGCCCTGCGAGCTGGCGGGGTCGGCGCAGCCGGCAGAGGATACAGGTGTTTGTGGACCAGTCCAGGGGAAGGAGCTGCAGCATCAATCAGAGATCCACAGGACAACAGAGATGGGGTTGTGGGGCCAGGAGATGGAGGAATGGCTGCAACTACATGCTCTGAGGAGATAGGAGAGGACATGAGGGTAAGAGTAGGGCCCAGCAACTCTGCTGCTCTCTTGGGGAGATGTGAGTAAGGATGGGGTCAACTCTGGGGTTCATATGGACCATTATAACAAGGCTCTGGGGAGCCCTGCATCCTCTTGGGAGAGTGAGTGACACTGAGGATCAGTGCTGGCACTAAGCCTATGACCCAGCAACCCTTCCTCAACCCACCCCAAAGGAGAGTTTCCCCCTCAGTCCCTGGCACAGCCCTTTCATGCCCGTGTCTGCTGGATGCACAGAGGTTGGAGCTGGCTGTGAGCTGCAGCCATGCTGGGTGCCCTGGCTCTCAGGGAGGCCATTGTGGCCTGACTGACAGCCCCTGAAGAGGACGTACAGGGAAACTGTGGGAGAGAGAGATTTTGAAATATTTGACCGGGGAACCTCTCTTGGAAAGCAATTCCTCTTGCAGGGACACTGGCTCCCACTCCAGAGCATTTCTCAGAGACCCCTCAGCTGCCCACGCAGTTTGTTCCAGCCTGAAAGGACCCACTTGAGCATCCTGGAAAGGCCACAGTGTTCCCAGCAGCCCCAGACACATCTCCTGCTTGTGGCTTGCAGCTTGGCACTGGGAAGGACTCTGAGCATGCTGCAAAACTCCAGCCTGACCAGGCCATGGGGCAGCACGGCTGTGGTCCCAGGGGCTCAGGATGGGCTCCTGGACCCTCAGCCAGCTGGGACAACCAGAGAATCTGTGGTACAAGCAAGATTCATGCCAGTGGAACAACTACAGCCCTTTCATTAAATCAACTTTCACACAGTATCGTGCTCTCCTCACATAAGGTGGTCTCATTGCCTCCTGAGGTCACAGGCAGTTTGGTATGAAGAGCCAGCAACTGGGAGCACATTTATAGCCAATGATCCCATGTGGCACTTGGGGTGTCCCAGACCCACTGCAGTGTAGGCTGCTGGCTGAGCACCTCAAACTCCTGCTCTCTGTAATCCTGCGAACTGGCTCAAGTTTAGCTCCCTCCTGAAACAGCTCATTCCTGGGTCCCTGACTGGACTTGCCTCTGTTCTTACCTTCCTTCTTTCTGTGGAGCCAGTCTAAGACTCCTCACCCTTAACCTGTAGGACCAATCCACCTTGGAGACTGTCTCTACACACCACCAACCAGCACAGGGGTCTCCAGCCTGTGCAGATAGAGCTCTCTTTGGCTGCCTGTGGGGTTGGCACTTCTAACACAGGGCAAAGAGGGAACTGCCCAGCTCTCACCACTTCTAAGCTGCTTCATTCACACCCCATTCCCAAGAATGCACCCCATTCTCCAAAGAGAGCTTCTAGCCTCCATCAGCTATGGTTTGTGCAGACTCAGCTCCTAGAAGTTCCAGTCTGCAGCTGACCCAGAGCAGCTCAGTGGCTCTGCCACTCTTTGGGGGCTGTACCTGCCCAGGGTATCCAGGGCCAAGCATCACAAGTCTGGGGCTAGTCCCAGCCGGGGGCCTGACAAGGAAGGGTAATGCCACCACCATGGGTCTTGAAAGAGGAGGAAACCCATCCTGTATCTTCTCAGTATCAGGCAGAAAATCCAGTTCTGTCTCTTGGAAAGCTGACCTTAAATACTTCTAACGTCACGGTCAAGGGCTTCCCCTTTGCATGTGGTGGTGGCAGACACAGGAGGGGAAGAATCATGCTCTGCTTGGATGGGGCTAGCTCTGCCAGAGATAGAGCAAAGCACCGCTGCCCCCTGCCTTCCCCCAGCCCCTCCAAAATAAACAGGCCTGGGAAATCATAGTCAATGTGAAAGGAATTAAAAAGGCTTCTGCGTGTGTGCGAGTCCTGCCAGGTTAATACTGCTGCCTATTCGCCTGACAGCTCCAAGATTGATTACCCGCCTCAGCGCTCTTTATAACTTGATCAGTCGAATTAATCTCTGGCTGCGGGCCCATCTGATGCCAGGCATCACAAATTTAATTTGGAGGTGTATGGGATCTTTTATTCCTTCCTTCCTCCCTCCCTCCCTCCCTCTGCCCCCCCCCCCCCCCACCTCGTCCCTGTCCCTTTCTTCTCGGCTCTCTAGCATTGAGCACTGCTCCCCCCGTCATAGGGATGACCTGGGTTGTCAGAGCTTCCTTGGGGCTGCAGGGAATAGCATCAGCAGGTAAGCCCAATGCTACTCACAGCAAGAAAAGGGGGGAAAAAACTACCCCCTCCCTCCCCAAACAGAGGCCAAATCAGACACTAAGTAAGACATATTAATGTACTAAAGACTTAATGAAGTTTGGGGGGTGGGGGAGGGGATGGAGGGGAAAGTGCTTACTTTATTAGTTTATGGCCGATTAATGGGAACGGTCATTACAATGATGGAGATGGATTGCTCCCATCAAACACGACCACAGCCCCTCTCAGAAGGTAGAGGGGTGCTGGTGTAGAGTCTCACTACCCAGATAGGGTTGGGGAAGTGAGATGCTGAGATGAGGAGGGAAGATGGGCTCAGGGTTGGCAGGGGTCTGCGAGGATGCCAGGAGGGGTTTGGAAGATGCCATGAGCTGGAGACTGAAAGAGTGAGGAGTTTGGGTGGTGAGACTGAGAGGTTGGTGCTTTGGAGGATGAATCATTCAGAGAAGAGGAAAGAAAAGCGACAAGTGAGGAAGCAGAGGAGACCCCATGCCAGCAGGCAGCCTGGAGGCCATTTCAGCACCTCAAAGGTGTGCTCAGCATCCAAATACACAGGGGTAGCATCTCGGGTGTATTAGTACCCAGCTCCCGGCCAAGAAGGGCACAGGATGGGCAGATGGACTGTCCAGGAGTTCAGGAGTTCATCTCCATGGGTGGTAAGGAGCTTTCACTCCCTGCCTCTTGTGGGCTCTGTGCTGGGATCTCCAAGTGGGGGCTGCAGCACCAGGCCCCAGCTGGGATGGGAAAGTCACTTTGGTTCACTGCAGAACACTGTTAAATACTTGCTCTCTACCCAGGTGCCCCATGGCCGTGACCCAGAGATCCCCAGACATCTCATCAGAGTCAGAATTACCCAATAACTCTCCAGCCACTAATTGGTAGTTACCCTTTAGCTCCCTGGGGCAGGGCAGCCATTCTCATCCATGTGAGCCACGCCACAAGGGCCACTTACTAGGACCAGGGGAATAGCTGCAGCAGGGAAACACTCACACTTGCATCTGCTCAACACCCACTTTGACTCCTCCTGTACAGTGTTTGAAGCCCCTTTCATTTACCTCACATCAAAATTTACACCAACCATAGAGCATAATTTACTTTTTTGCCTTTGATGGCTGGAATGTTCACAATGAAGAGAGGAGACGGGAGACAGGAGGGAACACCTTATGCAGTTGTGCAAACTTTGCTGTTTGCCTGGAAGTTAACGTCGGTTCATCTTCACACGTGGGGAAAAAGGATAGTGGAAGACACATCTCTTGTCTTTTTCTTGGATGCCAGGGTCCTTGGGCACAGTCAGGACCTACTCTGGCGGTCTCCTCACTCGTCTGCCCAGGCAGAAGTTCTCATCCCTTCAGGTCCTCTCCCAGCGCAGCAGCTCTCCATCTGTGGGCGTTACCTGATGCTTCAGCCAGTTTCCCATGCTATTGCTGCACAAGGTTCAGAGGACTTGATCTCTGGAGCTCGGTGGAGCAAGCCTAGCTTGCAATTTGATGCTGTGAAGGGATCAGGGTCATCCAGCAGCTCACTTGCCATCCCCACAGGTGAGGGACGAGCTCCCAGCCTCAACCGGCACTGAGCAGCGCTGCCGCTCGCGGCATCCGCACGGACTCACAGCCTCTCATCATTCCTGAGTGATGAATAACCACCCTAATGAATGGAGGGAAATTGGATTAGAGCTGAACACCCATGTGCTTAAACTGTGCCTGATTAAACCCCCATCTGTGCAGGGAAAGGCCAACTCTCGCCGCTGCTCAGAAGCCAGGGAGCTGGCAGCGCTCATACGTGGCATCAACTACAGCCTGTTTGGACATTTCAGATGTTCAGGAGCATTTTCCTCCTCTACCCCTACCAAACTACCTCTTGAAGATTGAGGTAGAAAGTTTGGGGCTGGTTTTCTTCAGTTTGCTGACCTGTTCCCAGTGGATGCTTTTGCAGCTGGAAGAGGGAAGACAAATGAGACTTCAAGTAATCTCTGGACTTGCTACCAGATCCCTGCCTCAGTCGGGAAAAATCAGTCTCATCATCCCTGCCTCAGTTTCCCCATTTCCAGCTGAGATGAGCAACAGCTTCTTACAGGCAGAGACTGAATTTTTGTTAAAACAGAGACTGTCTCCCACTAGGAATCTGCCCAAACTTTGGCCTGTGCAGAAGCAACTTCTGAGTTTCTTGATGGCTTTTCATAGACTCCTTAGAAACAGCCTGGGGACACTGATGGGGCTGACAGTTCATATAGGATGGGTGCCAGGACATACAGTAAGAAACCTGTCAGGACTGGGGCTGTACCTAGAGAATTCAAGGCTAGGAGAGATGCCAAGATTCTTTGTGGTTGCAGAAAATCCAGTTCTGTCTCTTGGAAAACTGACCTTAAATACTTGTAATGTCACAGTCAAGGGCTTCCCCTTTGCACATGGTGGTGGCAGACACAGGAGGGGAAGAATCATGCTCTGCTTGGATGGGGCTAGCTCTGCCAGAGATAGAGCAAAGCACCTCTGCCCCCTGCCTTCCCCCAGCCCTTCCAAAATAAATAGGCCTGGGAAATCATAGTCAATGTGAAAGGAATTAAAAAGGCTTCTGCGTGTGTGTGAATCTTGGTGGATGGGCTTATTTCAGCCCATCTCACTGCTAAAACAATCAAAAACCAAAACTTATTTTTAAGTGTTTTTCTCTATTTGAATTCTGCTCCAGGTTCATGTTTTCCCTTTCTCAGTTTCCTCAGTCCTACAGCACATGATGATTCCTCCTCACAAAGTGACCAGCAATCCTTACACTCATTTCCCATCAGACTCTACAAGGCATTTACTTTGGGCCTGAAACTGTAGCATGGCTTTTACCTGTGGCAGTCCAGTGACACCTCCATCCTCCCACCCAGGAGATGGCACTGACCCACCAACCCTCCATCCCAGGAAGCTCACAGCCCTTGGATGGCTACCCCTTGCTGCAGACCCTGGGGACAGCAGTGGGATTTGATGCTGAGCTCCTGCCCACTCACAGTCTTGGTTGCTTTGGATCATTTTTTGGAAGGAACAACTGCTACGACCCATCTCATGGGCAAACATGACACATTAGGGCTATACCAAAGACACTCTGAAGGAGTCCTTTCCACTCCCTTTCTCAGACACAGAACCCTCCATGCCCAGGACACTGCAAGACACAGCACAATACCACATGCCACTCCAGGATCTGACCCTACACCCAGTCCCAAGCTCTGGCCAGTGCTGCCCCATCCTTCTCCATCCTCCACACACACCCACACCGGGTACCAGGAGTTTGGTACATCAACCAGCCTGACCATGAGCCATTTGGAATCAGCATGACCCAGGGTTTGGTTGCCAAGTGCTTTTGGCATTGGTTCTCTCTCACACTTGTATGAGATGAGGCTGCAACATCTGCTGGGCAGGCACCAGCATGTAATGAAATGCAGTTGGTGCTCTGACTGAGGGCCCAGCAATGCTGCAGAAGAACTGAGGAGCAGACAACTAAGCCAGACACCAATCCCTGATTGCAAGGACAGGCTGTGTTTGTCCCAGGATTCCACTGGCTTCTCAAGAGCAACTGCTGTCTTTGCATCTTGTGGAGCTTGGCTCTAACACTGCTTTAATTGCCACGCTCCTTTGCTACCAGGTCCTGCGCAGACAGGTGCAGAGCTGACTTGGTCAGCTGTGTGGTGTCACTGCTGTCCCAGTCGGTGGCTGTGGGGCCACCTCACCTCAAGGGTCCTCAGGGACCCACAGGCACCCTGGGCATGGGCTGCAGGGACCTGGGGGCCTGTTCAGCACTATCCCTTGCCACAATGGCATTATGGTCCAGTACAGCATCACATGGGAGTCCAAAAGCCCCCAGACTATATTTCATATCCCCACTGAGGAAGCTTTCCAGCCCAGAATACGGTTACCACAAAGGATCTATTGCAGGCAACGGGAGCTCAGGCCATGTAACATCTGTGCTCCTGCCCCATATGGTGAGCTTTGACATGGCTACTCCTGCATACCTGTATTCCATCCACATCAAAGACAAGTTCAACTCCTAAATCTAACACACAACCCCCACCAAGGACTGAGCCATGGAAATCCCAACCTACAAATGCCTACAGACACCCCAAAGGAGCTTTGCCCCCCAGCTCTGCAAGCACGTGTGACAGAGAGACTTTGGTAACGCTCCCAGTAAGGAAGGGCTGTGGGTGCCAATGGCTCTTCAACCATAATGAAAGTCTCAGGTATCCCAGCCCAGCCAAATCACCTCCTACAGACACAGCACAGCACTGGAGTAGCAATAAAAGTGTCAGGGATGTCTCCTTGTGTATCAGCAGACTGTAGCATTTCGGGAGCGGGCTGCGCAGAGGTTAATTATTGCTTCCCTCTCTTCCCCTCTCACTCCCAGTTTAAGATGGATCTGACTGTCAGGAGAGGTGACAGATGAAGACAAAGCACAGGTACGGCTCCCATGAACTCTGCGCCCGCCTGTATCATCCTAGAGCAGCTGGGAGTGTGTGGAGCAGAGCTGGGGGGAGGCAGAGGAGAGGGCAAGGAGGAGGGAGAGCTGAGAAAGCAGCAACCCTACCACTGCTGGAACAGATCTGCTGTAGGGGACATGAGGTTGCTGGACTGAGAGAACAGAAATTACAGCTCCCTTTGCCCACTCTGATGTGAGAAGGATTTCTTTTTCTCCCTCCTTACCTCTTCATGCAGCTTTGGGACTTCATGTAGGATAGGCAGAGACCTGTCCCCAAACATCTAGGGAAGCATGGAAAAGAGCATACAGTCAGACATCTTCTGCTCCATGGTGCCCCAAAAACTGCAAGCACAAACACATATTTGAGCATCTCCCCCTTGAGATTTAATGTAAGAAAATCCAGGATCAGGGCTCCAGCTCTACCACCACCACAGGCCTCTGAAGGCCTACTCAGTAAAGCAACCCCTGGCTGGAACAACACTCGAGTCTGAGTGAAAGGTCTGGAGATACAGGTAAGAGCAGTCCCCAGCAGACAGACAGCTTTGAGCAGCCCTCCTCCATGTGCAGTGACAGATGACTTGTCCTTCACTTCCCTTCCTGGCCAGTGGCTTTAGTGCTAGCATAATCCTTGTCATTAAAACCTTGCTTCAACCACTGGAGGTGGAAGAGATGACCATGATCTTTTTCTGTTTCCTAGGACATGTCCCTCTCTCTGCAGAGAAGCTTTCAGGTTTGTTGGTTTGTTTTGACCACCTTTGTCCTCCCAGTGACCAAACCCACTGCCCAGGAGGCACCCAGCCCCGCTGTTCCCAGCAGGGGCAGGACACAGCTGTCTTCAAAAGAGCTTCTCTCCATTTTACAGCCAGATGGGGAGAATCAGTTCCTATGCAGCAGACAGGAGCACGAGCTCTCCCAGGAAAAGCCAGCTGCTTTGCCTCCCAGGCAGTTTTTTAGTAGTTAAGGGATGCTGTGACAGGGCAGCGTGTGTCCTTCTCTTGCTGCCCCCACACAGGAATTCCCCAGGGACCAGCCTTTTCCGCTCCAGGAGGGTTTGAAGGGCTCCATCAGGAAGATGGATTCGTGCCCCTTCCCCTGGTGCTCCCCGCAATCTGGTTTAGCTCTCACTTGTGTGGAGGGGCTGCCAAAGCAGCTCTTGGTATCTGGCTTCAGAGCGGCTGCAGGCTGGGAACAACAAGCCTGGGAGATGCACTGGCTCCATCTCCTGCCTTCCCCTTCCTCATGAGCTCAGACACTGAGCCAGTTCAGAGGGGCAGAGCCACCCTCATGCACCCTGATGGGAAATTGCCCCCATTCCCATTTGGATTTTATTGCCTGCCATGAGCTGAAGGATGAGAAATATCAGCATTGTCAATTTCCATGCCTATGCAAAGGCTTTCATGGATGACCCCAATGGGAAGGTCTGCTTTGAGCCGTTCCCAAACAGTGCCTTTCCTTTCCAGGCTTTCCGGCTGTTTCAGCCTTGTTTGATGCCATTTAGCTGCAGTTGCTGAAGGAAACATCACTTCAAATTAAACCAAAGGGGAGCACTTCAGCTGGACAACTTTGAAGTAGGAGGTTTTGATAAAAGCCTGTATTTCCTGCCCCTCTTGATCTTTTTTTTTCCTTCCCTCTCTCCAAATGGTGAGCTTTGGCATGGCTGCTCCAAGGCAAAGGCTGACTCAGCCCCAGAAACATCTCCCCTCACTCAGCCAAACAGGCTCTCTCCCAGTACAATGGGCTCGGTCCCAGCAGCTGAAGTCAAGTTCAGTCCCTCAGCAGACTTAAACCAAAGCCACCCAGAGGTCCTTTCTCCTTCCACATGCACCCTGAACAGGTCAGCTCCCTGCTGCTGGGATGGTGCAGAGCCCAGAAGATATTTCCAAGGACTGAAGTTCCTAGAGGAGAGGAGCAGCACAATGATCCTAACCCACTGTCAGCCTACCCCTTGGCTTATACAATGAGGTGGCCACACTGCAACCAGGGTAGGACAGCTTTTCAAAGCCAGAAGTGTTCTGCCTCCTTTATACCATGGGAATAAATGAGAGAATACTTTAAAGCTGCCATCTAGTTACCCTTGCCTTTTAGACATCTCCCACAACCTCAGGACCCCAGGCAGCCCTGGGCAGGCTGAGCCATCAGTGCACTGAGTCAGACAGGGCTCTGCTCAGTCTCTGGCATTCTCCCAGTGCTGTTTTTGAATGGAGGCTCATTTCCCAGCTCCTTTTCCTCCACAACAGCCCTCCAGGACAGCAGTGGGAGCACCTAGGATGCAGGCAGCACATGTGCCTGCCGGGGAAGGTACAGGCAAGGCTGAAGAGCTCTGAGTGTGTCCCTCCTCATGTGACAGCTAAACGAGCCAAGACAATTAAATGTGCCATTTGATGGCTGCCTGGCAGAGCTGAAGTCTCTCTCTCTTTTAATAAAAGGGCCTCTTTCCTGAAGTCGCTCAGGCTGCTGTGAGGGCTGCAGCTTGTGAAGTGTGAGAGCTCTTCACATTTAATTAAACAGCCCATCCAAGCCTGCCTCATGTCGGCAGAGTTCGTCATGCTGCCAGAGATGCCTGGGCACCCTGCTTACGCTGCAGCCCTCGTGCTGAAACATTCTGACCTGGGCTGCTTGGACACTCCTGCCCCCTTCCACTTGCATCCTCAGCACACGCAGAGCCAAGCCCCAGCTTCCTGGGTGCCATCCCAAACAGGCTGCTGTGCCCTTAGATATCAGTGCTCAGAGGGCACTTCGACCTTGCAGAGCTGCTGTCACTCATTATGCCAGTCCTGGTTTCTAGGGGAGATGAGACTCCACAGCTCATCATATGCATACTCCAGAAATGAGGTTCCTCTGGAGGTGTGAGACAGCCAGGGACAGGAGACCCCCTCAGTGGGGCCAGTCCCACAGAAGGCCATACTACCCCTCCACATCTCTGCCCTGCAGCCAGAGGCCAGCCTGCAGCCAGCATCCCTCAGTGAGGCCAGTCCCATGGCAGACCCTGCAGCCAGAGGCCAGCCTGCAGCCAGGACGCCACGGCCATGGCCTCCCGGAGCCCCGTGCATGCTTCCGCCCGTCTCCAGCTCTGGTCCTTGTCAGCCCGAGGAGGGGAAATGCCCTGCTCTTGCCCAGGGCAGATAAGAGAGATGGATAAGGGTGGGGGCAGAGGGGAGGCCAGCATTTGGGTAGCTCTGCTGGCTTTTTTGGAGAGTCCTTGCTTTGCCGAGGCCCACAGCTTAACCCTTCCTTCCCCAAGGCCAGGGCAAGCTGGTGGAGGGAGAGAGCTGGAGTTTGGGATGACTCCTGAGGACATCTCCTAATGTAATCAATGCTTTCAGTCCACTCTTCATTCTTTAAAGTGAGCCCTGTTGAGCCAGAATCAGCAGCACTTCTTTGTGGCTCCTTCGTCCTTGGGCAGGACAGGCAGCATCCTCCCTCCCAAAATGCTTGCGAGGGAACTGCCACTCCTACCCTGCAATGGCAGCAGCCCCATGGTTGGTGGTCTGTTACCTGCAGACCAGGACTCCCGAGACTCTCCTGGTCCCAGTGACCCCAGAGAAGATGTAATAATAGAATTTTCTTGTTTTGGTACTGTTTTTTCCTCCCTTCCTGAGCTCTCCTTGCAGGGCAGTACTGGCTCCAGCAAAGGTCCTGGAGAGATGCTGAACAGCCACCCCAGCCCTCAGCTGCAAATCAGAAAGGGTGGGTGGTAACAGGAGACATGCATTGCTTCTGCCTCTCCTCACAGCCGTGGCTGGGAGAGGGAGGTTATTCAAAGGGAGGGCTCAGGCTGTGCTTTGGGTATGGGCATCCAGCCAGGTGAATTTTTTGGGGTTCTCACTAGTAGCCCAAAGTTGCTATCTCATGCTTCCCTCCCACATTCCCCAACAAACTGAGCCCAGGCGGCCAGGGAGGGTGGGTTCAAGCACTCCCCAGCCCACGGGGGGCTCAGGGGCTGCTCTGCAGGGTCCACATCACTCACACTTTCAGGCCTGCCAAGCCAAAGGCACAGTAATTGCAAGGCAGATCCCCCCCCACTTGGGAAGCAGCGGCACTCCGGCAGGGACCAGGCACAGGGGCTCCCATTTCCGCCTGCCTCCGGCTGTTACGGAGCAAAGAAGTGACAGAGAGCAGCCCTGGGGCAGAAAGGGCTGTGAGGAGAGACAGCAACCAGCACTCTGATAAGGCAGGTCTCTGCTGAGGACCCTCTTGCTTCCGAGATAACCCACCCCAGGCACTCTCCAATGGGTACCTGTGCTCTCTGCAGGTCGTGTCTCTGCACGGGTTATTTGCCTGCTCCAGCTCATCTCCTTCTCCCCGTGGGGTCAGACCCCAGTCTCACACTCCCACCCCACACAGAGGGGAAAGCCCAGCCCTAAGAAATGGGGAGTAGACCCAATACATCAGATGAGTACATGAGCTGAGATATATCCCTTCTGGGGTGCATTAAGAACAGTGTGGCCAGCAGGTCAAGAGAGGTTCTCCTCTCCTACTCTGCCCTGCTGAGGTACATCTGGATTCCTGTGTAGTGCTGGGTTCCCCAGCTCAAGAGGGGCAGGGAACTGCTGGAGAGAGGCCAGTGGGGGGCTACCAAGTTGATCAGGAGACTGGAACATCTTGCTTATGAGGAAAGGCGGTGGGACCTAGAGCTCTTTAGCCTGGCGAATGGAAGACTGAGGGGGGAACCTCATCAACACTTGTAAGTTCCAAAAGGGGGATGGGGCAACACTTTTTTTTCTGTAGTGCCCAGTGACAGGACAAGGGGTAATGGACACAAGATGGAACATGAAAAGTTCCACTTAAACACAAGGAAAAACTTCTTTGCTAATCAGGTGAGGGAGCCCTGGCACAGGCTGTCCAGGGAGGGTGTGGGATCTCCTTCTCTATAAGTTTTCAAACCCACCTGGAGTGTGTTCCAGTGTGACGTGGTCAATGGGAACCTGCTTTAGCAGGGGGTGGGACTGGATGATCTCTCGAGGTCCCTTCCAACTCTGACCAAATATAAGTTTACAATAGCAAGGATTATCTCCACACTATCCCCATGTACCACCAAGGGCAGGTCTTTCTCCCAGCTGACCATAGGCTCCTTTTCAAGGAGACTCCATTCCATATGGAGACTTGTGGGGGCTTTCCAGCCTTCCTTGGGCTGATGCTACTTTTGACGACCTTGCACAGGGATTTGTCACTTCAAGGAGACAAGGCAAGACACCATGTCCCCTCTCTGGACCCAGGTTCAATATCCTACTCAGAGCCTCAGGAGTGGACATGCACAGAGTCCTATCAGCAACCCTTGGGCTTTGAAAGACAGAGGCAGTGGAGCTCTCAGCAAATACAGCCGAGTGGAAAAGCAGTAGCAAGTTACAGCCTTTTACAGGCTCCACCTGGCACTGGTGCTGGCAGGAGCAAGAGGATGTTATCCTGTATCAATCCCTGAATGAACTCTTTGCTGTCAACACCAGTTAAAGAGCCCACAAAAGCTGCCCCACACACACTTTGTGGGGCCCTGCCAGCACATTGACCAAGCTGGAGGACAGAGGCTTATATCTGGCTGGAAAGCCCTCCTTAAGATAAGGGGCTGCTCACTCTGCTGGAAGGAGCTACAGGTGCTCTGGAGCATCTGGCTCAGCCCCAAGCTGTGATATCATTAGGCTGGGACAAAGCTTCCCATTTCCCACAGCCTTGGTGGGGAAGAGACTCTCTGATGTCTAATATAACACAAGCAAAACTTGCATCCAGAGACTTGCCTCTCCTTTGAGACTATTCACCCAAGGTAAAGCTCAGGGCAGTTGTACAAACCCCACTTCCTCAGGGAATCAGCGTAGGCAGTCTCTGCACTAACTCTCACCTCTCTTTCAGCTGCAGTGCCGGTCTCTGCAGGAGTGGTACTGGGTTTCCCAAACAGAAAGGGTGCTGCTAGGATGCCAAGACCAAGGAGAAGAGGCAGAAAAGCCACATCCCTGGGGGAAATCTCATCTTTCAAGTGCCCAGTGAAGCCCACAGCAGGGACAGTGAGAAAGCGGTGCTTAGCTCCTGCTAGGTGATGAATGTGGGATGCTGCTGCTTCCTTCACCCCTCATCTGTGCACAGAGGTGCCTCCACACCCAGCTCCATCCCTCAGCTTAAGCCACTTCCCTGCAGACTCCTGCTTTTCACCAGCCCTTGAGCAGATCCACAGTCTGAGGGACAGCCACACAGCCTAGTGCAGTGCCAGCCACCAGCTCACGTCCCCCACGCCTTGCAGCATCTCAGCTTGCACAGCCACACAGTCCCCAGGAGGCTCAGCTGTCCCTCTGCTTGCTTTTAAAGGCAGCCCCAGGGGTGGCAAGTGTGGAGCAGGGCAAGGCTGCCCAGAGGGAGCTGAGTTAGTAAGGGATGGGGGTGAAAAGGGGAGAGGGACTAACCCCAAAGCTTTAATCTGCCCTTGCAAATCTGTTGTGATGAGCAGAGCTCTGCTGAACCTGACCTGGGTGGTGTAGGCAGGCAGGGTGTAGGCAGTTTCACACCTTACCCCTCTCTATGTAACAATCCCATACTCCCCTGATCTGGCTCACATCTCCATGCTCTGCCTGGGGTCCCTGAGCTTCCAGTGGGCACATGGCAAAGCAAAGCTGTCTCTGTAAGCCCCTGCAGCCAGCTGGGCCATCCTCCCCCCACAGCTAGCACCCCACTGTTTGCTGTGACTGATACAGGGAACCTGGTGCTTTTATTAAACTCATTGCTTCCTGTTTTAAGCTTAATAATAAATTGCATGTCACATTATGGCTGTGTTTATTAAAACCCATTGGCGTGGGCTCTGCTCTGCAACGGCATTTGAATTATTGAAAGCAACCCCCTGTGGAGACCTATTTGCTGCAAATGCAGGAGGATTTATTTCCATTTTGTTTATCAGATGGTGTAAGTGCTGAGTGGAGGCAGGGAACCAGTCTTGCTCTTTTTATTTTCTCCCTGAGCCAGCACAGCAGGATGAAGAGGTGCTGTGCAGTGAAGATGCCACCCCTCCCAGGCCCCAGGGCTGAGGACAGGTTGGGGACAGAAGTCCTGGGTGTAGCTGCTCTGCCCTGCTTGTCTTGCTGAGTCCCCTGTGCCTGGTTGCTCCGTGCCTCAGTTTACCCATTAGCAGAGTGAGGTTATAGTCCTGCAAGTCTCAATCCAGGCATGACCAGTATTCAGCTCAGAATGGCCGAGCTCCTTGCCAGAAGCCATCAATGATTTCCCATGAGAGATAACCATGGCACAGGAGGCTGCTCTCATGAGACTGCATCTGGAATATTGTGTCCATTTCTGGGCCTCTCAGTTTAAGAAGGACAGGGAGCTGCTGGAGAGAGTTCAGCGCAGGGCCACAAAGATGATGGAGTGGAGCATCTCCCTTATGATGAAAGGCTGAGGGAGCTGGGGCTCTTCAGCTTGGAGGAGGCTGAGGGGTGGTCTTATTAATATTTACCAATAGGCAAAGGGCAGTTGTCGGGGGGATGGAGCCAGGCTGTTCTCAGTGATGGCCAGTGACAGGACAAGGGGCACAACCTGGAACAGAAGAGGTTCCAAAGAAATACAAGGAAGAATTTCTTCACTATGGAGGGTGAGGGAGCACTGGAACAGGCTGCCCAGATGGGTTGTGGAGTCTTCTTCTCTGGAGACATTCAAAACCCACCTGGTGAGTTCCTGTGTGACCTACTCTAGGTGGCCCTGCTCTGGCAGGGAGGTTGATCTGGATGATCTCTCAAGGTCCCTTCCAGCCCTTAAGATTCTGTGTGATTCTGTGTGTGTGTGACTGGCAGGGTGGCTACAAAGGATTTTGACCCTTTTGCAGCTCTGGTTTAAAGCATATCCCCAAGGATAGATGCTGAGCACCTCCAAGCTCTGTTCCATCCAGCTGTGCCTGCTGCAGCCACCCAATGCCAGAGTCAAGACGATGCTCCGAGTCCCATGATCATCCCGAGGGACAGCTCAGCACCCACGTCCCTTGGGATGGCACCGCTCCTCCCAGCAAGACAGAGCTGCTGCCAGGGGCAGGGGGAGGGCATGGAGCAGGCGGGGCTGGATTTGACGCGTCTGGGTGCTTCAGAGATGCCCAGAGATGCCAGAGATGTGGCTTTGCCGGCAGCCCAGAACATGCCAGGACCGTGACAGGGCTCGGCGTGGCCGGTGGCTTTGCCAGGAGATGGCACTGTTTAGCGGCTAATCATGCTGTGGCCCAAAGCTGGACTCCGGGAGGGAGGCACCAGTGCGCTTCCTCAGCCGGCTCAGCCTGGGGACAGATCGAGGGCCGGGAGGGACAGGGACAACGTGTTTACGCTGCTGGGTCGTAGCTACCTGCCAAACCTGGTGGCACTTCCCCGCAGACCACAAACCCTGTGGATCAGCGGCTGCTCGGGGTGCCTGGGGAGCTCTGGGCAGCGCTGGGACGTACAAGGGTGAGGGAGGCACTGGGGGTGTCAAGTCGGCTCTTTGGGGAGCAGGGCATCCCAATGTCATCTCTGGATCAGCTGACAACCATCTCAGTGGCCCCCTGGTCCTGGAGTGTGCTGCTGACCTGCATGGTGCCCCTGTGCTGAAGGCTGGAGCTGTGGGGGAGCCCAGATCCCACCAGCAGCCTGCAAGCAGGGGCTGTGACACAAGCCACAGGTTTGGGGCAGAAAATGGCTGCTTTGAAGGCTGGAATGGGGCTGTTTTACCTGAATTTCCCCCCAAACACCCAAATCTGCAAGTACACAGCAGGGGTGGCTGAAACTCTGGAAGGCGTAAGGGCACTGCCAGCCCTGGGCATGTCCCCACAGGGACTGGGCTCTGATGGGTTTTTAACCACATGGTTTTGGTTCCCTTAGCATGTGTCCTTTGGGAGCCAGCAGGACAAGCTGCCTTTTCTCTGTCCCCAGGCTTGTGGTGACCTTCTGTGCCTGTGGAGGAACCAGAAGCCCTCCTCAGCCCAGGCAGCCGGGAGGTGCTGGGGCTGGTGCGTGCCCAGGGACAGCAGCCACGTTAGCGCTTCCCCGTCCAGCTGACCCCATCCCTGACGTCAGCCCAACATCTGGGCCGAGCTGCTGCTCTGAGTGCAGGCAGCTGGGCTGGCAGGAGCTGCTCGGCCCCTGCCAGCTCCCCACCTCCCTTCCCCCACCAAGAAAGCAACCTCCCCAAAAAGGTTTGGTGCTGCATGCTATCGGGGCACTCTGTCCCCACACTGACACCATCCTCAGCTGGGGCCATGGGATTTTGGGGTTATTTAGCCTGGAGAAGAGGGGGCTCTGATGAGGAGACACATTCACTCTCTACAACAACCTGAAAGAGGGTTGTAGTGAGGTGGGGGTCAATCTCTTCTCCCCAGTAATGAGTGATAAAACAAGAGGAAATGATCTCGAGTTGCACCAGGGGAGGTTTAGACTGGACATTAGGATTAATTTTTTTTTACTGAGAGAGCTGTTAGACACTGTCCCAGGCTGCCCAGGAGGCTGGTGGAGTCCCCATCCCTGGAGATATTTAAAAGTTGTGTAGCCAAGGTGCTGCGGGCCATGGGTTAGTGCTGGGCTTGGCAGTGTGAGGGGTTGGACTTGATGACTTTAAAGGTCTTTTCTAACCAAAATGATTCTATGATTCTGTGACCCTTCAGGTGCCCAGAGTCAATGAAAGCATCTGCAGAGCCTGGGAGGATCCCTTCCTCCGGGCAGGAGATGTGGGAAGCATCTGAGCAGCCAGTGTCAGAGCTCACCAAATGTTTTCAGAACCAACAAATAACCTCAATTAAGCTGTGTGTCAGTGACCGATTCCAGCCACGCAGCGATATTGGCTTCTTTAATTTTTAAGTGGCTGGAAATGGCAAAACTGGGAGTTGGAGCAGGGGGGCACTAACCCCCTGTCAATGTCCCTGGGGCCACTCTGGTGCCCCTCATCCTGGGGTGAGCAGAGTCTCAATACTGGCTGAGCTGTCAGCATGTAACTCAGACAGCTCTCTTCCATGCTGGCATCTGAGGAGACTGGGAGACAAAGCCCCCAGTTTGGTTAATTTTGGCCAATTTTGCTCCAGCTCCCCCCTCTCTCAGCCAGCTCATCTCCCCACTGCCCTCCCTGCAGGGCAGAAGCAGGAACTGACAGCATCCCCTACCAGGTACCTGCAGGGTACCAGATGGACTAGGTGAGGAGCTGAGAGTGCAAGGACTGAGACCAAAATGCAGATGCCCACCTGTGCCCAGGCAGGCATCACCCCACAGAGAACAGAGCGACAGGGATGAGCGTCTGACTCATCTACCCCTGACCCCCCCAGCCAGCCCAGCGCTGCATCCATACCTGGTATGACCTGGATTGGAGCCGATGCAGGCAGGGCGAGCAGGGGAGGGTGTCTGGCCCCGGGGAGGGTTGGCATGGCAGCCCTGGCCAGGGGCCAGCCCTGGGCACAGGCAGGGAGGCCAGTGAGCAGCTCTCGCCTGCTGAAGGTCCGGGACACTCTCGGGTTTCCCTGTGGCAGCCTCATCCTGAGCGTGGCCCAGTTCCACCAGCTGGTTTGCGTGCGAAGCAGGGAGGGGAGCAGGAAGGGTGAAAAGGCCCCAGCTTCTCCAAAAGCAAGTTTTGCTCCCAAAAAAAGCAAAATAAAAGCCAATGGCACGTTTCTGTCCCCAGTCCCTCCTGAACAACCTCCAACTCTGACGGAGCAGCCCCTGAAGGGTGCTATTACACCATTAGACAGAAGGAGAAACTAAGGCTTTTGCATTTCCCCAGGTAAGAAGGGGTTTGCTGCCAAGGGGCAGGCAGGGTGGCAGCAGTGCTGGCCATGTCCCATCAGGCTGTGGCCCAGGGGCTGGGGCTGGCCCAGCCTCACCGGCTGCAGGAATTTTGCTCTGCTGCCAGCTCCAGACAAATCCCTTTTATTTGCTTCAAGTCTCGGTGCCGTAATCGCATCGCTTGAGCCAGCTCTCAAGGGAAAGAGGAACAAAAGAAAAGAAAACAAGGAAAGGAGAGCAGCACAGTGCCCAAGCCACCAGCCTCAGCGTGTCCTGCCTGGGAACTGGCCAACTCCTTCCTCTTGGGCTCTGGCTCCTTGCTGCACCTCCAGACCTATCTGGAACTGGGATTGAGTAACCATGAACAGTTTGGTCCATGGGGAAAGTTTTGGGTCCCAGAAGTCCTGTAAATGCTGCTGGTTTGCAGGGTCAAAGCACCCCTTGAGTGCGAGCTAAAGATGCCCATGGGAAGGAGTTTTGCCAGCTCCCTCCGAGCACAGAGTAGCACAAGGCAGATCTGGGCTTCCTTCCCACACTCACCCAAAACTACAGTTTTCTCTAAATCACCAGCTCTGGGAGACAGGTGGGGGTTCTTTTTTTTTTTGTTCTGCTTTTTTTTTAATAGTGTTTCCAGTGGAAACAGGAGCTTCCCTGCCCTTCCCCAGCCAGGCACAGAGCTGCTCTGCCCCCTCCATGCTGCCACGGGGCACAGGACCCTCAGACTCAGGACGGGATCTGAACTCATGGAAGCGTAATGTGCCAGCTTGATGCATCTCCACTGCACAGGGGATGGTCTGCTGAGAAACACCCTCCCCATGCGGGATGCAAGCAGCAGGACCAGCACCAGGACCAGCCGTGAGTACTGGGATGGACAGGAGGGCTCTGTGATCCAAACTCCCCCACAATGGACAAGGGTAGCATCCACAGTATTTGCACCCTCCTTCATCCCCAGATGGATGCAGGACACTCAACTGGTCTGTGTCAGCTTTGAGCTACGTGTATATTTTAACTAACAGTAATTGAAATGGCAAAGTAAGGAAAAGAAAGCACAAAAGGCCAAAGTGTTTCTGGCCACATGGGTGGTTGGGCCAGAGAAAAGACAGCACTGAAAACCACAAGTGTCTGGTTTCCTCAAATCACTACTTTTCCAGTTAAAAACAAACCAGGAAAGAAGGATGTTTTGGCAGCAGTTTTCCCCACGGCCTGGCGAGAGGCCTAACGGCCCCCGTGCTCAGGGGACACAGATCCGCCCCAGGGGTGACACGTCGGGTGTCATGGTCAGGTCCGAGCCCTCTGCTCTGGTTTCCCTAAAATGCTTTGTGTGGGGCAGAGATGTCCCTGCCCTGGCCCTCCTCTCCTGGGGGAGGCTGTCTTCACCCTCAGCACCAAGTCCCTGTCACACATGGCATGGCTGTCCTCACAGAGTCTTACCTGCCATCATGTCGCCAGTTGACACTGGAGGGCAGAGCCAGTCTGCCCCAGCCGGAGCTGCCTCCAGTCCCAAACTTCTGCCACCAACCAGCCAGTGTCCCCTCTCTGAGCAACCCCAGCAAAGGGATGTGTCACCCTGTCTCCCAACCCAAAAAAAAAAGACGCTGCTGTGCCAGGACTGTTCAGAGAAGGAGTTTTGGGCTGGGGGGTGCTTGCTCGAAAGATGTCCCCAAACCCCATGAGTGGCCACCATGGGCAAGACGGTCTCTGCAGCTGGACATCCAGTCTCCTGGTTAGTAATAGTCCTCCTCACTCTCCCCATAGTCCTCAGGCGTTGTGTGGGGCTTCGGCAGGGAAAAGCCCGTCAGGTTGAGCTGATCTGAAATGGCAGCACAATGACCACGTGACGTTACCCTCCGCGGTGCCCGTCCCCTTCCCCTCCAGCACCAAAGCCAAACCACACAGAGCAGCTTGCTGGGGCATCCCCAGCACACCCACAGCTCCCACCGGCCCAGTGCTCCCTGACCAAAGCCCTGCTCCCTTGTGCCCCATGAGAGCGTGCTCACCCGGTGTGAAGACGGTCAGGCTGGCCAATGCCACCACCTCGCCCACCCTGTTCCTGGCGAAGCAGCGGTAGGTGCCTTCGTCCGTCACCCGCACGCCCTGGATCTGCAGCCAGCCCGTCACTTCGTATCTCTGCGGGCCGCCTCTGAACTGCAGGAAGGGGGATTTCAGTGAGCACGGGGTGAGGAAAGCCCCTTGTGGGCTGGAATGGGTGGGAAGGGGGATATGAGCACAGGGAAACACTTTTATTGCCTCTCCTAAGTACCATTCTGGGCACGGGCACAGAACCCCTGGATCCACTCTTGGATCCAGGTTCCCTCTTTTCTCATTAGCTGGGGTGGTGAGGGGAATGGGCATCTTCTTGCCTTCAGGAGGATGTGGGAGCCCTGCTTTGGGCAGGACCCTGCAGACAGGCCCAGGTTCCCAGCTGTGTCTCCAGTGCCAACAAGCAGGGGGAGGATGCTGAGGCCAGTACTCCGCAGGGCTTATAGAAACAAGTGAGGATCTGTGCCATGGACACAGCCAGCCCAGGACCTCTCAGAGGAGCCCCAAGTCGCCTGTGTCTGCAGGCAGCGACATCCCAGGATTGCTTTGACGCCAACTGTGCTATTTTCTGTCTGCCCCTACAAAGAAATAGCCTTTTCCTGACCCAGCTGGGCTGCAGCTGTGTTTGCAGGCTGCTATTATGGTGTGGTGGCCAGGGGAGGACAGCTGAGTCTCCTCCAGCCAGGCAGAACAGCCCTGCCTGGGATGAGGAACCTCGGCAGGACCCTACGATAGGCTGTGGGGGGAAGGTCACAAAGATGGAAGGGGACCAGCGTGTCACCCTGCAATGGTACTGGGTCCTGACTGCTCCCTCTGCTTCTGCCATCCATCTCACTGCACTTCCCACCCCACCAGTGCCTGCTGTGGTGCACAGCCCCTGTGCCTCTGCCCACATCCTCTAATAGCTGGTTATGCCTGTCTGGGGACTATATTTGGAGGATACTGACCCCTGGGCCTGCCAGCACAGGGAGGAGAACCCTGCTCAGAGAGGACAGAGAAGGGCAAGGACTGCTCGAGTCTGCTGGTGGGAGCAGGGGTTAACCCAGGCTGGAAGGGACCTCAGAAGACAAGTGAAGACAACAGGCAAAGGGAAGGAGCTGGGGAACCACCTGCTGCAGGTCCTAAAAAATGAACATGAGTTCAAAAACTACTGGAGAAAAACGTAGAAGAGAGCTATGTTGATGGCTTCTACCACTGAGACACCAGTTCTGGTTTGGCCAGTCTTCTCCTCATCCCCAGGCATCTAGGCTGGGCCATCCTCAGGGGATGACCACCCTAAGGTCTGGTTGCCCATGAGCTCTGGGAAGGGCTGGGTCACTCCAGGGCTGTGTCCAATACCCTCACCTGGACAGAGATGTGGGGATCATCTCCAGGCAGCAGCATCTCCGTGCCATCCTTCCTCCACTCGATGGATGCCATGGGGTAGGCAAAGACCTCACAGCCAAAGATGACGTCCTGCCCAGTGATGTTCCATGTGTCATAGGGAGGAGAGGTGATCTGTGGCTCTGGGGAAGGGGACAGCAGAGCAGGGTGAGTCCAGGAGAGGTCTCATCCTCGGCAAGTCCCATAGGCTCTCTTGGGCTGGTATCCTCTGGGTTGGCACTATTTGGCTCATGTAGAGATGCTGGGCCTCTTCCCATGCCACTCTCCCACCCATGGTAGACCCTCACCTTGGGGGTCCCTCCCCATCCCTCCAGCCCACGGGCGGTTGCCATCACTCCTGGCCTCACTGTCCCCACCTGTGCAGCAATGCTCAGGGACGCACAGGCAGCAGGCACAGGTCAGTAAGAGCCATGCTCAGAGGAAAGCTTTCCTCTGCAATCAGAGAATGCTCCTCCTGCAGAGGAAAGGCTCAGGGGCACTCACCCAGCCCGAGCCCGGTGGGGATGGATGAGGTAGATGAGCTTCCAGCTGAAGGAGGCCTCTGTTCTGGCACAGGGCTCATGGCAGCTATTAAGGGAGCAAGTGAGGCCCCAGCTGCCATACAGAGCCAATATCTACAGGTCCCACATCCCTTCCCTGGAGGGATGGAGTGAGGACTACTCATCCTACCCACACCTGCTCCAGGATCTGGCCCATAGCATGAGCCAGTGGTCAAGGGAAGGACACACACCTGCTCCAGGATCTGGCCCATAGCATGAGCCAGAGGTCAAGGGAAGGTCTCCACCTCCAAATATACAAACAAAAAACCCCCTCAAGTACATTAATATCTACAGAAAATGAAGCCCACCTTGATGCCTCTTAGGCTGTGGTGACAGCACTGGGTGACCTGTGACGGACTGGGAAGACTGGGACATGGCCTCCCCACCGCTGCTCACCCCCTCCAGACCCCAGACAAGTTATAAACAGGAGATGGGAACTGTGCAGTCAGGTCAGAGGGCCGCAGGTTTCCATTTGCAGGAGGCAGCAGCGTTTCTGGGGAGCGCAGGGCCAGTGTGAGCCCAGCGGTGCCGCCAAGAACTCGCTAACAATTCCCTGGAACTTCCCCATCTGCTCCAGCAGGATTTGCTGCTTCCCATAAACCCTGCTCCCACTTGGCAAAGCTGCTCCCAGACCTCTCCAGGCTCCAGATTTGCAGGGGCTACTCTCAGGTTAGGGGAGCAGGAGAGACTTGCTGCTCTATGGAGCAGCCCCCAGCTCTGCCTGTCTGTGTGGACACTGTGGGTTCACCACCAGGTGAAAGAGTCAAACCAGACCCCCTTCTTTGTCCCTTCCGGAGAGGTACAAGCCTCTCAGCCTGTCTCCCCCTGCCCTCACAGCTGCTCCCAGGGCACTACCTGACTCGCAGGGACCCTTGTGGGCCACGGTGAGGTTGGCATCAGGGTGGGCACGGGCAACCTCCAGGAACCTGCAGATCTGGGCGTAGGTTTTGCCGTCGGAGCCGCAGAGCGCCAGGCGGGAGAGGCACACACACTGCGGCTCGGGCACCTCCCCGTGCCTCAGGTCCCCAGCCTCCAGACGGCACTCCATGTGCTCCCCGCACTTGCCATAGAAGTAGTTGGTGTTGTCCAGGTCGCAGATCTGCCCCTCCAGGTTGGCACACTCCCAGCAGCAGTCGCAGGCATCCCGCACCGTGCCAGCCAGGCAGCCGCGCGGCGCGGGGCACTCCTCCGGCTGGCACTCGGCACAGCCCTCCCCTTCCTCCAGCAGCCTCTGCCAGCCCCGCTGGAGGTAGTCGGAGGTGCTGGGAAAAGCCTGGCCCAGCTGGAGCAAAGCCCAGTGCAAAGAGAGCAAGGAAAGCATGAGGCAAGAGGAGCTCAGCGTCTTGGCTCCAGACATCCTCGTGGTAGCTCCTCTATCCTGGTCCCACCATCACTTGGACAGGGATCTCCAATGCTGCTCTGGCCTCCCTGGTTAGATCCGAGGAGCCATCCTGGCCTGTGAGGGGAGATGATGTGTGTTATCAGTGCAGGGAGCATCTCCCACCCCTCTGGCTCCAGTCTGGCTTGCCCTGAGGGGCAGCACTGCTTGCAGCCACATCCTTCCCACCCTGGGGCTCCTCAGCTGGCTCCTGCCCCAAGACATTGAGCATGCTCAGGTGGTACAGGGCTGCTGATCCCACGCCCACCAGATATCCTCTTTCTTTCCTGGCAGCCTGGTGGGCAGAGATGAACCTACTCTGACACATAGAATCCCCCCAACAGCCTGAGGAGCCACAGGACCAGAGGCAGCTAGGCAGGCTGCTCTGCATTGTCATGGCCCAGCTGGTTTGTACCCTGCTCCTTATCTCCTCTCATGAAGCTACTCTCAAGCCAGGCACCCCTTTCCTCTCCCTATCTCTGTGAGAGTCACAAGCCTATTTTGTCCCCCCTCACCATCTAGACAAGCACAGTAGAGTGGCTGATCCTGCAGACAAGGAGCTCTTTCCATGTCAGAGGAAGCCAGCAGAGAGGAGCTGAGCCAGAAGGATGCTTCCAGTCATGCCTGCCTTTTGCCCTCCCCTCCCTCTGCTGTAACCCCTCTTTTTAGGCACCACTCATCTGAGCAAAGGAAAGAAACAACCCCCCAAGAAAGCTTTGTGACCCACCTCAGACATCACACAGGCAACTGAGGCTGAGCACAGGGGAACTCAGTGCACAAGTGGGAAGTCACCAGGCTTGGAGCAGGACCAGCGTGGTCAGCCTGTACCAGTACAGCAGGGTCCCCAAATCCCAAGCCTGCATTATCCCCCACCCCAGGTAAGCAGAGAGGTTGATCTGACCCATCTCTGCTGGGGAGACGAGGAATGGAACCCCTTTGCCAACAACCCTCCCTGAGATGGAATGAAATTACTATTCCCTGTCCCAGCAAGAGTGAGCAGGGCTGGAGAGAGCACCCAGGCAGCTGGGCTGCCTCCTCTCCTCCAGCTGCACCCCACAGCCTGCCCTTCCCTCCTCGCAGCCCAGAGCTGATGTGGTGAGGCCGGCCAGGTCATTGCCTTACACACACATACACTCCACAGACAACAAGCTGCAAAGCTTTGACCCATTTACCGAGGACAACCGAGCTCTCCCGGGGTGGAAAGGGGCTGGAGGTCCCAGTGCCGGCGCCCCCCGCGCAGCCCTCCCCGCCCCGGGCTGTACGGAGCAAGGCTCCAGCCCCCGGTGGACTGAGGGCAGTAGGGAAGTGCGGAGCAAAGAACTGCGGAGTTGGTCTCTGGCTCCCTCGAGGCTGGGAGGCAGGCGCTGGGGGTCCTGGCTGTGTCCTGGGAAAGGGGCTCGCTGTCCCCGAGGGTCCCTCGGAGCGCCCCCCCGCCGCAAGCCGCTACTCACCGGGGTGCCGAGGAGCGGGGGTTCGGGAGCCGCGGCGGCGGGGCTGCTGGCCCCCGGCTGCTCCGGCACCCGCCGTGATGTCAGCGAAACGTGAGTCCTCCCGCCCCTCTGCGGGCCCGTCCCTGGACCGGGACCCGGGCTGGCCGGCACCCCTTCCCTGCCGGGGTCCCGACACCGCGCTGCATCCCTGCCGCGGGGCTCTGCCGCTCGCCAAGCCCGCCGCCCCCCACACCGAGGCCACCCCACATCCCGAGTGGGGGGACCTGGGCTGATGCTCAGCTCCATCCATGGGGCAGGAGGGGACCGGGGTGGGAGGCAGAGAGCGACTTTGTAGGGGTCTGTGGGGACAAAAGAATGTGAGGGAGAAAAAGCCAGCGATGGGCACGGCCAGGGAAGTGGGCAGAAGCATCTCCCATCCTGTAATCTGAGTGGGAAATACAGGTTGAAAGGCCGAGCAGCTGCTGTAACTAACTGGGGGGACAATTCCTGGGGTATGTCTGTGCTCACCCTGTCCCAGGAGTCAGGTACAAGGAGGGTTTTGGGGTACAAGGAATGGCATTACCTGGGCTGGAGCACTGGTGGGGCTGCTCCACACCACAGCAGCACAAACCCCCCACGTATGGGGCTGGGGCCTCACTGCTGCCTGCCTCAGTTTCCCTGGCTGCAAGGAGCAGGGGACACGACCTGTCTTTGTAGTGCAGTCACGCCTTGCATTTGCATCTTGCTGCCGTGCTGTGCTGCAGGGGGATCCCACAGCCTACTCCCCTCCTCCAAGTAAGGAATTTGTGGGATTTGCTTCCCCAGTGAAGCTCAGGCAAAGCAAAGCCGTTGCAGGACCCCTCAGAGGATCTGGTTTCCTTCACCACACTGCAAATAGTCTGCTTTTGCTTTCCAACACCCTCCTCCAAACTCATTCCGGGCTCCGGGGCTTTCATTCAGTCCAGTTGCGACTCCAGCCATGGCTGACATGGAAAAAGCGCCGAGCTTCAGTCCCCCAAAATCCACCTCTGTCGCCAAAGTTCCCCCTCCAGCCCCTCACTGCAGAGGGGGGTTTCCTGCTGGGTCTGCTCTAAGCCTCCCGCTCCCCCTCCGCGGCCCCCAGCCCCTTGGCTCGGGGCTGCCTCCCTCCCCGGCTCCCCTCACCCGGCCCAGCCAGCACGGTCCTGGCGTGCCACAGGCTTTAGGGCCCCACATCCACGAGCCATTGAGCAGCTGGGGCTGCAGCTGCCTTGGGAAAGGGGAAAATAGGGGGGGAGGAGGTGAGGGGGGGCATGAGGTTTTCCTACATGGACCACCAGAGCCAGTTCAGAGCCTGAGCAGAGAGGAGACAGGCTGGAGGTGACCCACCCAGAGGTGCTGAGTCTCCCAGGCTGCCCCCTCTGTGGGACAAAGCATCACCTGGGTGTTTGGGCATCCCCACACCAAATACACCCTCACTTGTCCCTGCACCACACAGAGGGGCCAAGCAGTAGGGCACGTTTGGCCGCAGATGCCACGTTCAGCCCACATAGCTCTTGGCTGACACAAAAGAGCCAGCCCTTCAAACTCAGGCACCACTGAGAAGTTGGGCCAGCGGTGGTCCCTGGTTATTTGCTTCTCTTACCCTTGGCAGATGGACAAGGGGGGGGACAGGCCTCAACGCTGCTGTCCTTCCCCACATGTGAGGACCCCAGCCCTGACTCCTTCTCCCACATACCAGGGCCTGAGTGCCTGGCATATATCTGTCTCCATGGGGTTACTTTGGGCTCTGAGGGGCTGGATTCATCCGAGCATCACTGCAGCATCAGCCCCTCCCAGCGTGGGGAAAGACCACATCCCCAGGTGGAAATGCCCTGGCCAGAGGTGAAATCCAACCAGAGCCCTGAGCAGGGAAAGCTCCAGCCATGGTGCAACACAATCCAGCACTTGGAAGCCACGAGCAGCACAGCACAGCTCTGCTCAGCTGAACAAGATGGAGCTCAAACCTGGCAGGTAATTAAACGTCCTGTTTAATGAGACTATTGAATGTGTTAATAAATAGTAGCAGCTATGAATGAGAGGTGGAAGATCTAACCTGTGCTTAACAAGGAGTTGTGCTCAATCATACCTCGATTCAATCAGTGCAGCCTTGGCTACTCCTGGGGCTTGTGGCTCTGACTGCTGGGAGCAGATATGGGGGGGGGAAAGGGTGGTTGCAGCCCTTGCATGGCCTGGTACTGGGGTAAATCCCATTCCTGGCTCCCTGTCTGCGCAGGCCAGTTAACCCTCCTTTCTCCTCGCTTGTCCTGAGCCTAGTGAAGCTCCCAAAATTGAGCTTTGAAGGAGCAGGAAGCCTCAAGCACCAAACCCCCCTCCTCCCTGCCTAGAGTGGGGGATTGCTCCCCATCACCATTTGCCCCCACTCCCCTGTGATGGTTCCAGTGAAGCCAGGAGTGTGTGGATGCTCCTGTTGGACCCACAGCCATAGCACCCCTCCAGAGCTCTGTCATTAGGACGTACTCTGATGGCAGAGCCACCATGGCCAGTCCAGGCTCCTGGCCCCACTGACCACCCTCCCCAGCCCCCACTGATCTCCTGAACTACCCCACAGGGATCTGGAGCTTTCAGCAGTTGAGACCAAGGGAAAAAAACCAAACCACCCTGGAAAAATAGGCCTGGGCCAAGTGACTCAACTCACGTAATGTCAGGGAGGGCTGATGAGCTGTGTCAGGGACAGGAACACGGGTTATGGCCCAGCAGAAGGAAGTGTCACGGGGAAATGCTGGGGCAGGGGATGCTGCCATCACACTGCCTGGGGCCACGGGGGTCTCATTCTGATAATGAACCAAATCTCCCTTATTTCACCTCAAACCTATTGCTGCTCCTGTCCATTTTGGAGCAGCCTGGCACAGCTGGGATCTGGCCAGCCTACCCCACGGGCTGGCAACTCTCAGGGGTCCCAGCCACATCCCCAGGGGACAAGGGGCAGGCAGCAGGCAGGTCTCATGCCACTGGGAAGCTGGAAAGCAGTCAGGCTCAGGTTTCTCTGGTCTTTTCCACAGCAAATTCCTCCCCAGAACAAACCCGTCAGCAAATTCTTGGGGAAACTGTTGCAGCTGTGAGCAGGAGGGACGGGAGCTCTCGGGCTGGACCCTAGGAGCAGCAGCCAGGTGGGGAAGGATGCTGTGGTGCCCAGGCTGCCACGGTCAGAGGCTGCCCAGCCCTTTGTCCCGCAGCAGCCATGGCTCTGCGGGGCTGGATGCAGCTCGGCTCCTACTCCGGGCAGCGGGAGCTGCATTCCCGGGGAAGCTCCTCCCACCCCCCCGGCTCACACGGCCCTGCCAACTTTGGCACCTCAGTGCCGAGACAGCGCGGTTGCCACTGCCTTGTGACATGCCAGGGTCCCTGACCCCGCAGCACACTGCGACACCCCCTAAATGTTCCTACCTGCCCCCCACCATCAGTCCCTGCCTGCCCTCCCCACGCCTGAGGGGGGACCCGGCAGAGCCAGGCTGGGGGGTGCAGGCAGCGGGACGCTGGTGGGGGGTGCAGGCAGGGGGGGGATGGTGGGAGAGTGCAGGCAGGGGGGGGATGGTGGGAGAGTGCAGGCTGGGGATGCAGGTGAGGGTTGCAGGCAGAGGGATGATGGCGGGGGGGGTGCAGGCAGGGAGGTGCAGGTGGGGGGTGCAGGCAGGGAGGTGCAGGTAGGAGGTGCAGGCAGGGAGGTGCAGGTAGGAGGATAGGCTGGCGGTGGGGAGTGGGTGTGCAGGCAGGGGGATGCGGGGTCTCTGCTGCCACCTCCAGGTCACTGCTGGCCTCGTCTCCATCTCTTTCTGACACTGTCCCAGTACCTGGGACCTGCAGATCTTGGGGCAGTGCGTGGCCGCCTCAGTCCTCCCCAACCTCCCCACACCCCAATATAAGCTTCTGCTTATAAGCCCACCCCGGGAAACCCCCATCACAACATAGCATCCCGAGGCGCCCGGGGACCCTCCTGGGGTGCAGGGACCCTTCTGCTCAACCTGTCCTGGGTACACAGGGCTGCACAGTCCTCCGAAGCCCAGGCTGGGTGCTCCAGAGGGTTTTGCCACCTCGCTGATACCATGCCCTGTCCCCTTTGCCACCTTCCCCTTCCCCAGCCCCCGGCAGCGCCAGCGAGGCTCCGACACAGCCAGGGAAGGTGACCCACCGCCAGCATCCCAGCACCCCCCTGCCACGGGGGACAGGTGCTGGGGAGGGGGAGCCTGCCCACTCCCCCTGCAAGAGGCTGCCCGTTTCCAGGCGTCATTAAAGAGCAATTAGCTGGAAATTAAGCTGAGAACAAGTATTGATTAGCTCATTAAGGCTGGGGGAGCCGGCTGTGGCAGTAGGGATTGCTGCTGCTCGCCCTCATTATGGGCAAGGTTAAAGCTTGTGGTCGGGCAGCTCATTAAAAATATCAGGGCCCAATCGATGTCCCCAGCCCAGCACCTCCAGCACCCCTGGGGACACCCAGCCACTGCTTTCTGAGGGCTGGCCTGTGACCTCTGGGATGAGCCAGCTCGGGAAGCAACTGAGCATCCTTGCAGCGGTGTCACATATGGGCTTGTGGAGCCTTCAAAAACTTTCCATGCAGGGGGTCTTCTTTCTCTTCTCCTCAACCAGGGGACCCATGGGGACAGCCACCCCTTAGCCCAGCTCAACAGCCAAGTCTGTGGGCTCTTGGAGGGGGCTATCAGCTCCAGGAGAAGACAGTCAGAGTGGCTGGTTTGCCAGGTGCCACCCCAGACCTCCTCCCCATCAGAGCTGAGTTTGTTAGGTCTCAGCCTCACAGGGCCAGCCTGTTCAAAGAGCAAAGGCGATCTCAGGAATGGGATGAAAGTAGCTGGGGACATGGAGACAAGTGAAAGACATCTGAGGGAGCTTTGTGTGGCTGAGTGCTCCTGTGCCACCCTGCCCTGCACCCCAGCCCCACAGCTCTCGGGGCTCTCTGAGTGAGCCAAGGCCTTTGCCTGGCTATCCATCCTGACTCAGGCACCTGTACCCTCTGCTGTCCCTCCCATCCCCATCTCCACCTTTCATGGCCACCGGCAGCTCAGGGCCAGTTTCTAGCACAGAGGATGTCCCCACACACAGGCTGGTGGTGCAGGGAGGGGGTGGGGTGTAGGTGTCATCATTATTTTTGTTTTCTTTGCACTGCCCTGGAAATATATTGTATTCTCAGCTAATCCCCTTCAATTACACCACAATAAAACACATAATAAAAACGTAATTCATTTTTCCCAAGCACTCCATCTCCCTGTGTCTTGGCAAGCTATTAAAAATTTGTCTTCATTTTTCTGGCAAGAGCCTTGTACCTTTTCATCTTTAATTTATGAGAGCAGAATAGCTACTGACAAGCCCTTATTGCACGGCGAGGGGCTGCATTATTTATAAGCCGCCAATGGCTGGCTCAGGGGAGATATTTGCAATATGCCAGGGCCGGCAGGAGGGGGATGGACCCCCAGTGTGCCTGTCCCAATCCTGAGCGGGTGCTGGGTGCAGCAGCAACCTCTGCCTGCCAGGGAAGCTCTGACACGACGTAGCCCTGGGCTACTGGGCCCTTTTGCTGCCTTTGGCTCTCCCTGCTGCTTCCCGGCTCAGCTAGGGGGGCTCTGCAGAGCTCGGGTGCCTCCATCCCTCCTCTCCTTGCCGGGACATCGCTGGCTCCCCCTGCCCGCCCTGCGCTGGGGTGCCGGGGCCGCTGCCCGCAGCCTCGCCACTGCAGCATCGAGCACAGACAGTGCGGTAAAAATTTCCTCCCTGGAGAAGCAGATGCGGGCCCAGGGCCGGGACTGAAGCGGAGCGTGCTGTGAGCGGGCTGCCAGACGGGGTGGGAGCGTGGGCAGAGCCGGGGGGGCACGGACACGCTCCGCTCTCTCCGAAGCGGGAGCATCCAGGGCAGCGGCTTAGCAGCAGCCCTCTGCGCAGCGGCGAGCTGCAAAGCCGCCCGTGCTAAAAAAAGCCCTCCCGGCAGCTGGATCAGCTTAACCCCAGGCCGAGCCAGCCGGCACCGCTGCAAAGCAAAATGGAACGGGCAGCACAGCTCCGCCCCGGCGGGGGGGACACAGGGGCACCCCGGCAGCCGATCTGCGCGTCGCTCCTGCTCCCATCCCCACCCCGACGGCAGCTCCTTCGCGCCAGGCACGAACTGGAAAGCAACGTGCTCTGCTTTTGGTTTCGTATAAACACCTTGCCTTTATTATCTGGTATATAGAGGCACATTTGTATGTATAACAAAAAGAACTAAAGGAAACCACGGTGCACTTAAAGCTATTTGAGAAGGTCCACCTGAAAGCAAGCACTCCAGGAGGGGGTAGAGACCCCTCGGGGGGGAGCCCAGCCCTGACCTGAGATGGCATCAAAATGAGAATAAAGGGAGGGACTCTCTGCTGGGATGAAAACGTGCCGTTTGCTCCGGGGGTGGAAGGAGCAGAAAGTCAGATTAAAAGCCCAGAGGAGAGCAGAGGGTGACCTTGGAGCGCATGTTCAGGCTGGGACAGCCTCGCTGGTTTTGAGCCACTGTGTGCACTTGGTATTTCTCACCCATGGCTATTTTGGGTACAGGGAAGTTCTCTTCTCCCACAGCTGCTCTGCCATCCCCAGGCATCAGCTGCTGAACCACTGGGGAATGTGGGAGGGTGCCTGTGGAGGGGTCCAACCCTCCAACACCATGATTGTCTTCTGCCTCTTAAAGCTGGGGAGCACCATTTTCTTCCCCATCCCATATCCCCACTCACAAACTCCGGTGCCACTGCCCACCCTTTCCCCCCTCTGCACTGCACACAGCTATGGGGACACGCAGGGTGAGCACAGGAGAAACACACCGGGGTGCCCATGAGGGGGTCCCCAAGCGGGGCTGAGCCCAGGGACAGGGATGGGATGTGGGATGGGCTGCAGGCACCTCAGGGAGCAGGACTGAGCGCCTGGGACCTACAGACACGTGGTGGCCAAGGGGAAGCGGCGGCAGCCCTGCGGGGCTCTGAGGCGCAAGCTCAGCGACGCAGCGGCCCAGTGACGTGCGGCTCGGCCGCCCCGGCTGCCCTGGGACCCGCTCAGAGCCCTTTGTTGAAGTAGACAGTCTCCAGCTGTGGGTCTTTCTCCCGGATCCGAGCTTGTACTTCAGGCTCCAGGCGGCTCACAGGCATCGAGCTGCCAAGAGGACATAGGATCATACAATCATTACAGCTGGAAAGGACCTTTAAGCTCATAGAGTCCAACCCCTCCCCTCACCCTGCCAAGCCCAGCACTAACCCATGGCCCTCAGCACCTCAGCTACCCGTCTTCTAAATATCAAAATCTCCATATGGTGACTCCACCACCTCCCTGGGCAGCCTATGCCAGTGTCTGACAACCCTCTCAGTGAAAAAGTTCTTCCTAATCTTCAATCTAAACCTCCTCTGGCACAACTTGGGCCCATTTCTTCATGTCCTGGAGAGAAGAGACTGATCCCCACTTCACTACAATCTCCTTTCACTGAGTTTCAGAGAGTGATCATGTCTGCTCTCAGCCTCCTCATCTCTAGGCTAAACACCCCTTCAGCTGCTCCCCATCAAGACTTGTTCTCCAGCTTCATTGCCCATCTCTGGACACACTCCAGCACCTCCATGTCCTTCTTGTAGTGAGAGACCTAGAACTGGACAAAGTATTTGAGGTGCAGCCTCACCAGCACCAACATCAGGGGGACAATCACTTTCTTGCTTAGATGCAGGGGAGCCCCAGTTTGGGAAACCACCCGCTGCCACCCCTTCCCCACCTGCACCCCACCTTTAGGGCTGCACAGCAGCCTGTGTGTGCACTCCTAGTTTCAAGCCTCTGAGCGCTCAAAGAAGTGTAAATATCTCTTGGGGGTCAGAGGGCACAAGGAGCCCAGGCATGTGCTGCCTGCCCCATGCCCTGCCCCATAGGCATGGTGCCTGTCCTTACCTTTTCTGTGGGAAGAGTGCACAGCACAGAGGGGTGGCAAACACCAAGCTGCAGGGAAAGACACAGAGAAGAGAAGCTGGGCTGCATAAACCACCTGCCCACTCGAGGCCTCGACCCCAGAGCAGCAAGGAGGCAGCCCAGGGCCACACCAGCTGCTCAGCTGGGAAAGGGGCAGGGAGATGCTCTCTCCAAGCTCCCCAGCCCACGTTTGGCTCCTGAAATGGGGCAAAGCCTGTCCCAGTCAGCGTAGGGGGAACAGCAATGCTGAGCAGGAGCCTGTGGCAGGCTGGAGAGATGTCAAGATAAGGGAAAAAAGGTCCTGGTCCCAGGAGTCCATATCCCATCCCATCTGCCTGGGAGGACACCAGCCTGGCCGAGCTCTAGCATCCCACCAAAGAGTTCTGGGGCAGCTCTTGCCTCCCCTGGCAAGCAAACCCTCAGCAGCAGTGCCCCTGTACCCAGACTTGGTCTATGCCTGGGGTGGCAATGCCCTTGGGCGTGGGGTGACTTACCAGAGTCCCACGAGGCCGACCTGCAGGGGAGCATTCAGGTACGGGTAGCGCTGCCAGGCACAGGGAGAGGCTGCGTGTCAGTGGGGCGAGCAGGAAGGGGAAATGGCTGTTCCGCAGCAGGGTGCCAGCCTAGTGACAAGCCAAAGGGCTGTCCCACTGCCCACCCTCCCGTCCCAGGAACAGCGGTACCTTCAGGAAAGCTCTCTTCTCCAGCATGTTCATGATCACCGGAGGGATGGCTGGGGCAGAGGGGAAGGACATGAGTTCCTGGTGGTCCCAGCCCCCTGCCAGCCATAGGACCCCATCCCATGCTGCCAGGGATTGGCTGCAGCCCCCAGGTGCGGATGGAGGAGGGGACACTCACCCATGGCAGGAGCTGCCATGCCGATGCGGGACACCACCACCTGGAAAATGGCCTTTTGGGCTGCAGCTGTGGACTCACCCAGGCGGTTCCCATTCTCATCCGTGATGGGGACCCCCAGCTTGAGCTCTCTGCAGGGACAGTGGGGGTGAGGGACCCTCAGGGCACATGAGTGGAGGGAGCAAGAGATAGGGCAGGGACACAGGACAGGGGTATCTCCAAGGGAGGTTGGCATCTGCCTGTATTCCCCATTCACTGCCTGCATAATAAGTCGTGTGGGGTGGGGTGTCAGCTGGACCCACATTCACACTTTGGGGATCTTCAACAGGGCTGGATGATGATGGGGAGTTCACAGCCAGCTTAACCCCTGGGATACGACTGTGTGCTCATACTCCCAAAACAACCCCCTCACACTAACGGATGCCAGCAAGGCCAGGAAGTTCCCTGCATTCCCTGCAAGGCCAGGGCACTGCTCCCCATGTATCCCAGCAGTGCCTGGAGCAGCTCAAGGTGAGACCAAGCACCCCGAGCCAGCCCAAGCACCCCGAGCCAGCCCAGGGGCTCACCTCTGCCTCATCAGTGGGATGTTGATGCAGTTGGCAGCAGCCACAGCCGCGAAAGGCACATACCGGCCGATGATGGCTGGCAGGTGCTGGGGAGGCAAGTAGGGAGCACATCACACAGAGGCTCTCACGGCAGAGATGGCTGTCCCCAGGTCTGCCACCACCCCCCTGCAAGAGCCTGGGGTGTCCCAGCCCCACCGGGGTAAGCTATTCCCTTCTCCCCTCCAACTCCCAGCCTGTGAAAGCTGTACACCCAGGGGAGGCTCCTATATCCCCTCCCAGCCCTGGAGGAAGGACAAAGGGTGGAAGAAACCTGGATAGATCCAGCTGGGGACAGAGCAGGGCTGGAGGGAGAGGCCATCTCTAGAGCCATTCCTGGGGAGAGGGGCTGCCTTGGGTAGGTGCACCCAGGAAACCCCTTTCCTCCCATTTTCTCCCCTGCCCAGGTGATGAAGTGAATCCCTTGCTTGGGGAAGACCCCACAGGGAGTGTCCAGGTGCCCCAGCCAGTGATGGCCAAGGGCCACCTTACCTTGGTGAGAGATTTGAGCCCCAGCGCTGTGACAACTGCTCCTGTGGTCGCACTCACATAGGCTGTCCCCAGCTGGCTGCAAGAGCGGGAGGAGGTGACACCAATGAGCCCCATTGCGGGCCCCTCCCCAAAGGAGGGGACAGCACGCCCTTCAACAGCATCACTTGAGTTCCTCTCACACTTCTCCTACGACCCTGGTGTCCATCTCTGGCGGTGCCAGGTCCCCATTGTCCCATCTCACAGCCCCCTCTGCTATTCAATAAGCTATTCAAGACACCTCACTAGTATTTTGGGGTGCCCCGAGGGCATGAGGATGCTCACGTGGGGGTGATGGGTGCGTCCCCGCTGCGGTTGGTGTAGTTGACAACAGCATTGAAGGACTGATTGACCCACTGCCAGAACAGCACGGCCGGCGTGGTCCTATCAAAAAGAGAAGGGTGCTGGTGGCACTGGGAGATGCCACCCACGCTCCTGCAGCATGAGTGCCTTGTGGGGTATGGGCATCAACCCCCAGGGTACCCTCCTGGTAAGGAGGGGATGGATACCTGTAGAAGGTCAACATGCAGCCGGTGATGGTCATGTTCATGGGGACCTGGGCAGACATGCGCCCTATGAGCAGCATCTTCTCGCCCGTGTCGGGGTGGAAAGCCGAGTCGTAGATGTATTTGGCCCGCCAAAGCTGGTCCTCTGTCAGCCCTGGGGGCACCGTGCCTGCCCTGCCAGGTAAAGGTAGCAACCCATTGGGAGACCCTCTGCCAGGAGCCATACCCCACCTGATTCCCCCACCCCACGTGGGGAGATGCCTTAGGGACCAGCCAGACAATTTGGGAGCAGGGTCCAGCCCTGCTCTCAGTTCCCACCCCCAGCCCCGAGGCCGTATCCTGCCCGGGTGCAGTGCTGGGGGAACACGCCTCCCTCGGTACCTGTAGTCCTCCACCACCCGGCGAGCCTCCTCCAGCGTGGCCCCCGACAGCAGCAGGTTTCGGGGGTCAGTCACCATGAAGAAGTGCTTGGCCCGGCCCTGGAAGGTGCTCTGGTCCCAGCGCGGCTCCCGGAGGTTGATGGTGGCAGGGAGGGATGGTGGCATCTTCTGGGGTGCGGGGCCAGGGCAGGGATGGTTACGTTGTGCCTTATAGTGGCCCCCTCCCGCTCTACATCCTGTCTGGGCCAGCTCTGGGGCTCTCCCAGCCGGGGGGCATGAGTGTGGGATGGGGAGCCCCCTTGCAACAGAGCTGAGTGGGGATTCCCAAGCACACCCAGCAGATGGGGCAGCTCCCGGACGGGTGATTCCAGCACCGCACCTCCCTCACTCTGCAGTCCTTTAGCGGGGAGTCCCCCAAGCCAGCTGGCACCAGCCACCAGGAGGGGTGAGGGACCCTCCCACACTCCACCAGTGCACCCCAGCCACGGGTGATGGGACAGGGACCCGCCACCACGGGGCTAGAGCTGCTGGGGGGAGTCGAGGAGGGGCCCGGGATAGAGGAATATCCCCACCCGGGGACGCACCGAAACGCACCGCCCGAACCCTTTTCTACTCCCTCCCTTCCCCGCGGGATGCGCGGCTCTGCTGCCCGACCCCCTCCTTCCACCGAGCATCCCTCCCCCCACGCGTGACCCCCCCGACTCCAACCATAACGACCCGGACCAGGGTCGCACTCACGGCTTCCCGGGCTGTCACTGCCGTGCCCGCGCCGCCGCCGCCCCGCTCCCGCCCGACGCGCTGACGTGAGGGCTCGTCACGGGGGGGCGGCCCCACGGGCAGGCGGGGGGGGGTGTTGTAGGGCGGGGGGAGCCGTGCGGCGCCGCGCGAGGGGCGGCGGGGGCCACGCGGGACCGGGACGGCTGCGGGGGGCGGGGGGCGCGGTACGTGACAAGCCGCACGAGGCCGCCGCCGCCGCCCCCCGCCCCGGCGCGGATCGCGGGGTCGCGCGGGGGGTGGGGGGGGGGGCGGGGAAGAGTACTCGCGGGTGGGCGGGCGCGCCCGCGCGTGTGCGTGCGCATCGGGTGCTCGCGCGGCGTTTTCACGTGGGTGCTCACGTGCGCGTGTCGGGGGCGCGCGAGGGCGTCCCCGCCCCGGCCGCGCGTTATCCGCGGGGGGCTCACGCGGGTGTGGGGGGGGGGTGCCCGCGCACGCACGCGCCGAGCGGGTGTTCGCGCGTGGCGCGGCGGCTGCCGGGCGGCGCGCGCGGGCCCACGCGAGCGCGTGGCCGTGAGCGGGGCCGCGCGCGCGTGCGCTGCGGCGGCGCTCCGTGGGTGTCCGTGGGTCTGCGCGCAGGCTGGCACGCGTGTGCGTGCGCAGGGGTACAAACACGCATGCCGTGGACGTGCGGGTGCATGGGGTGCGTGTGCGTCTGGGTGCGTGTCCCCACGCCGGCCGTGCCCCCGCGCCCGGTGTCGGGGTACCCCGAGGGGGCTGCCCCAGGGTTCCGCGCGGATCTCGCCCCCGTGGGAGTGGGCCCTCCGCCCCGCCCCACTCCCCGCCCCCGCCGCCTGCTCCCCGCCCTCCCGCAGCCCCCCCGCCCGCCGCGCATCACCTGAAACCGCCGCGGTGTCGGGTTCGCGCTGGCGGCGCCGGGCCCCGTCGGGGGGTCACGGCCGGCCCAGGGCGGAGGCGATGCACCCCGCGGGGGAGGGGGACTCCGGCTCTCATCACCGGAGTGAGCGGGGGAACGCGAGACCCTCCCTCCGCCGGCAGTGCCTCAGTTTCCCCCGTGTGCCCCCGCGATGGTCCGCGCTGAGGGAGGGGCTCGGGGCGGGGGGGGGGAGGGGGCAGCACGTCCTTATCCCCTCGCAGCCCCGGAGCAGGACGCGCCCCCCCGAGCCCCTCCCCCCGCACACGGCCAGGGCTCCCCACGCCAGCTGCGAGGCCGGCCCTGGCCGCTCTTGACTGACAGCTCTCCTGCCCGATGGCGACGCCGGTCCCGCGGGGGCAGCCAATACTCGTGGGCGGGGGGGCGGGAGGCGGTGCTGCCCCCCTCGCCCCCCCCGGCTTCTCCATCCCCCCCGCGCTGTCAGGTGTCTCTTTCGCAGGTGGCACCATGGGGACAGGTGAGGAGGGCACGGGACCGGGGGGATAGACGGGGACAAGAGAGTCCCCTGCGCCTCTTCGGGGAAGGGGCACCGGCCGGCTGATGGTGGGGACGCGGGGGATAGGGGTGGCAGGGGGGATCACTGGCAGGCGCCGGGGACACTCGGTGTGATTCTGTGTCCCCCCCTGGCCGGGGACATCACTTATTTATTGAGGTCAGGCAGGGGCGAGCGGGGGACGAAGCGGGGAGGGGGGGCCGTGGTGGCGTCTCGCCCACGCTTAGAAGAATTCCCGCGCGAACTGCCTCGGACCAGGGGGCTCGTCTGGCTGCGGGAGGATGGTGAGAGTCTCTCTGCCCCTCCTGGGGGTCAGGTCCTGCTCTCTGGCATAAAGCTGAGGTCCCCGAGTTCCCTCTCTGGCACCTTTCCGGACTTAACGCTGCCGGGCAAAGCCCCTTTGCACCGCGTGTTCCGGATTTATGCTGCTAGGCAAAGCCCCTTTGCAGCCCAGCATCCTTGCCCCAGTGCGGGCAAACTGTGCCCGAGGCCACCCCCGTGGTGGTTCCTAGAAGCCCTGCAGCAGGGCTAAAGGACAGGAGGGAACAGGGCTGGAGAGAGGTCACAAAGCTGCTTGTCCCTGCAGGCTGTGCTACTGTGCCCCATCCTGCCAGTCCCCAGCGCCCACACCAGCCGGCCCCGCCATCGTACTGCTGAGAGGAAGCGGGTGCCCGAGCCCGGGCATGTGCTGCTGGACTATGCCATGTCCCCCCCCAGCCGGCGGGCAGCCCCAGCCCCGTGAGGACGCGGCCAGCCCCGAGCCGGACGCCGGGACGCCGGGGTGCCCAGCACCGCCATGGCCCAGGGCTGGGACACGACGCTGCCGGGGATGACGACGGGCAGCCGGTCGCGGAGCTCCAGCAGCGAGGCCAGCCTAGCTCCCCGCTACCTCCTCAGCAAGCAGAGCCGCCTGCTCAATGGGACCGTCCGGGGCAGCCGTGCTGCCTCCCCCATGGGTCGCGTCATCCTCATCAACACCCCCATCGAAGGTACACGGAGTGTCCCAGCCCTCTGCCCACCTGCGTGGCATGGGGCCTGCACGCCTGGGATCTGTGGATCTGGGGACGGGGACTGGGGACAACCCTAGCAGGAGGACACCCCACAGCCACTGCTTGCCCCCAGCCCCCATGACATGTCCTGTCTCTATCCCCACAGCCAGCAGCAATGAGAGCGATGTCATCAATGCCATCACGGTGGAGAAGAGCATGGATGGCAAGCTGGGCTTCAGTGTCCGTGGCGGCTCCGAGCACGGGCTGGGCATCTTCGTCAGCAAAGTGGAGGAGGGCAGCGCTGCTGGTAAGTGGGACAGGGTGAGGGACACCAGTGGGGACAGGCATCTGCCAGCAAGACCCTCTCAGAGAGCTCCCGGTGACGTGCTGCTGTAGCAGTGATGCCTCCCGGCATTGTACCGAGCCACTATTTGCTCCCTGTCACCTCTGACTGTGGGGTTTTCAGGTTTCCCACAGAGAAGAGCAGGGGTGAGGAGTGGGCAGCCCTGTGCTGATAGCTCTGAGCTCCATCCCCAAGCCACAGTGAGGTGACAAGCCCCCCATGCCTGCCACGGCCTCAGCACGATTGCCAGGCACCCCTACCTCTGTTCCCACGGGGTTTGGATCAGGCTGGGGCCACGTTTGGGCAGGGGACACCAAACAAGGGTATGGGTGCCAGGTCAGGTGCTCAGCCGAGCTGTGTGCCCCTCACAGAGCAGGCCGGGCTGTGTGTTGGTGACAAGATCACGGAGGTGAACAGCGTGAGCCTGGAGAACATCACCATGAGCAGTGCTGTCAAGGTCCTCACCGGCAACAACCGCCTGCGCATGGTGGTCCGGCGGATGGGCCGCGTGCCGGGCATCAAGTTCTCCAAGGAGAAGACGGCATGGTGAGCAGGGAGTCACCCAGGCCAGAACCCCAAAGCCCAACCCCATGGAGGGCGCAATGTGGAGTGCTCAGAGCCAGGGAGGATCCCAGAGCTGGGGGCCCCCCAGGGAGAGCATTAGAGGTGTCTGTCAGGTGTCCGGGTGAGGAGAGCCCAAAGTGGGGCACAGGATGGGACAGGAAGGTCTGGAGCAGGTGGGGTGGGTGCAGGCACAATCCTCAACATCCTCATTTCTCTCCTTCGCGGAGTGACACCAGGGGCCCCATCCTGCTGGAGGATGAGAGTCAGACCACTAAGCCTCCCCTACCCTAACAACATGCTCCTGCTCCAGGGTCGACGTGGTGAACAGGCGTCTGGTGGTGGAGAAAAGCGGGTCGACACCATCAGAAAGCGGCTCTGAGGACGGGCTGCGGCGCATCGTGCACCTCTACACCACCTCCGACGACTACTGCCTGGGCTTCAACATCCGCGGCGGCAGGGAGTTTGGCCTCGGCATCTACGTCTCCAAGTACGGCCACCCCAGGGGCACACGGCACCCCCATCCCCTCCGTGCCCACGCCGAGGCTTGACACCCCCTCCCTGGCTGAGCCCCCCTACCCTCCTAAGGCATTGTCACCGTGGGCGCTGGGCCACGGGGCTGCCCGGCAGAGGTGTGGGCCAGGAGCTTCGCCAGGGCCCGGCCCCCTCCAGCCCCCTCCCTCTTGCTGCAGTGTGGACCCCGGGGGGCTGGCAGAACAGAACGGCATTCGGGTGGGAGACCAAGTCCTTGCAGCCAACGGAGTCAAGTTTGAAGACATAAGCCATAGCAAGGCAGTGGAGGTGCTCAAGGGGCAGACCCACATCATGCTAACCATCAAGGTACCTGCTCCTAGCCCCGTGGGACCCCCGGTGAGGCGTGTCGGTGTGTCCCCACGCCGGCGCTGGCGCTGCCCCAGCTCGGCCTGGCGCCCGTGGGGCTGGTGCGGCTGCCGGCTGGTTGGGTTTCAGGCGGGTGGGAGCAAGGGGGGATGCATTATTCATGGCTGGCACCGGATCGGGTTCGCCTGGGGCGGCTGGCGCTCGCTGACCCCCTTGTCCTCTCCCCCTCTGCATAGGAGACGGGCCGGTTCCCTGCCTACAAGGAGTTGGTGGCCGAGTACTGCTGGCTCAGTCGCTGTAAGGGCAGTGCTATGTGGGTACTGGCAGGGACACTGGGCTGGGGGCACGGGGAGGAACTGGGACCCCCATACAAGCAGCCTCTGGCCACTGTGGGAAGAGAAAAAGAAGGCCTATGAGGTGCCATGGCCTTGGAGGGGGCATGAAGCTCCCTGTGCTGCAATTAGCGTCCGCACGGTCCTCATGAGCTTATAGGGTGCTACGTGCCCCCCATCCTCAGAGGGGATGTTACGATCCCTATGTAATGGCCGGAAGCCCACTGGTCCCTGTGACCCTGTGGGAGTCCACGTGACCCTTGTAAGGGATGCAGAGCTCCCCATGTGACTGACATCAGCCAGCCTCCACATGTCCCCTGTCCTCAGAGGGGAAGCGGAGCTACCCACAGCCCCACAGCACGTCACCCCATGACCCCGCTGTGCCTTTGCAGTGACCAACGGGCAGCTGCAGCAGCTGTCTCAAGCCTCGGAGACCAGCTCCTCCATCTCCTCCTACTCCTCGGGGCCAGCACCGGGGCCGGTGAACGGGCTGGGGACGGCCAGCCCAGGGCCCCCCGCCCGCACTGTGGATGTGGCCATCTCAACGGAGGACGGACCGCGGCGAGGCTGGGCACGGGAGCGTGCCGAGCGGGCCATGCAGACCGAGCCGGCCACTGAAGGGCTGCCGGAGACACGGCGCACAGTGCGGCCCCCCGAGCTGCTGCGGGACACGGCCATCCGCGGCCAGGGCACCCGTGAGCTCCCCGGCACCCACCCGCGCCGCACCTTTGCACACTCGCCCAAGACGGCCCTGCTGCTGGCTCTGAGCCGGCCCCGGCAGCCCATCACGCGCTCCCAGAGCGACCTGACTGTTGCCGGTAAGCACCGGGACACAGCCTCTGCCTGGGGTCCTCCTCCAACCCTGCACCCCAGCCCTGGCAATCCCACAGCTCAGCCCCTGCCCCACTCGAAACTCAAGCATTTTATAGCCCCCGACCCACATGGACACCTGGTCCCTACTTCTGGGCATCCTGTTGCCAAGTCCCTGGCCCCTACCTGGTGCCCTGTAGCCTCCAGCTCATACAGGCACTTGGCCACCAGCCATGCGCATCCTATAGCCCTGTATAGCCCCAGCTCTGTCCCTGAGGCTTTTTAAGCACCCCAAAGCCCAGCCCCATGGCCCCGGCAGACTCCCTGCACCCAACATCTGGCCTGTTTTCCAGTCAGTGCCCTCGGTAGCCTCTCCAATCCCTACCACGTTCCCTGCCCCCAAACACCATTTGTGGTGGCATCCCTTGGCCTCTCCACTTCATCCCACCCCCTGCCTCTGTCCCCAGAGGAGAAGCGGAAGAAGGAGAAGCCAGAGGGACAAGGGGCACGTGGGGCCCCCCCGGGGCTGCACCGCTCCAAGACCCTTGTCAACCTCTTCTTCAAGGGGGGCCGTGCCACCAGCCAGAGCTGGGCCCCCCCCAGCCAGGAGCCCCCCGCCTCCGACCGCCGGCCACGCGCCAAGTCCCCGGCACGCCCCGACGGGGACAGAGGTACCAGGGCTGGGGGAGGGACCCAAACCTCCAGCTGCCCCCCCTTCCCCCTCCCACCTTCTGTGGGCACCACAGGCCAGTTGTGGCATCCCTGGCATGGATGGGGGATGCATGGGGAGAGGGTCCCCAGACATGCAGTTTTGGCGATGGGCAGTGCTGCCGCTCACTGCCCTGGGCGCCCACCCGTCTCCATCTCCATTGCAGTAGGCGCTGTGCAGAAGTTTGTCATCCGGAGCCTGAAGCGGGGTAACGGGGGTGCCCGTGTGCCCAGGGGGAGGTGCGGGGCAGGCTCTGCATGCGCCTGACCCCATGCTCTGTGTGTGTGCCCGACTCTGGCATGGAGTGAGCTTTTGGGGTGGGGAGGTTTGTGGGGTGCCTGGAGCAGTCCTTGCCCCTCTGGCCACCCTGTGCTTGCTTTGCACTCCCCAGAGAAGAGCCGGCGTGCCAGCATCCTGGGTCCCATGGGCATGGCTGCCCTGCAGCCCAACGGCAGCGAGCCCGAGGCCCGGCTCCCGCACATCCAGGACAGCGCCGCGCGCCTGCTCAGCCCCGACGAGGTGACGGCCGTGCTCCGACACTGCTCCCGGGTACGGGCAGCTCAGCGGCACGGCCCCGGGCACCCTGCATCCCGGGCTGGGCACTGCCACAGCGCCCGGGCTGAGCTCTGGGAGGTAAACCGAGGCGTGGGGCAGGAGGGAGGGAAACCTGTGTGCTGATGCCCCTCCTGCACCCGCAGTACCTGCACGAAGGCAGCGTGGAGGATCTGGTGCGGCCGCTGCTGGCCATCCTGGACCGGCCCGAGAAGGTCCTGCTGCTGCGGGATGTGAGGTGGGTGGTGCTGGGGGTCATGCTGCTACCACCCAGCCAGAGAGATGCATCCAGGGCCTCACATACAGCCCTGCTCACACTCCATCCCAGAGGCTGCCACGACCTCCTTCTAGGAAGAGCTTTTTCACTGAGAGGGTTGTAAAGCACTGGCATGGGCTGCCCAGGGAGGTGGTGGAGTCCCCATCCCTGGAGATATTTAAGTCATGAGGTACATGGGTTAGTGATGGGCCTGGCCGTGTGAGGTGAGGGGTTGGACTCTGTGGCTGTAAAGGTGTTTTCCAACCATAATGATTCTATGAACCTGGTGCCTACCCCTTGCCCTGGCAGGAGCGTGGTGGCCCCCACGGACCTGGGCCGCTTCGACAGCATGGTGATGCCGCTGGAGCTGGAAGCCTTTGATGCCCTGAAGAGCCGCTCAGGTAGAGCCTGGCCAGGGATTGTGGCCGGGGGTGGGTAGTGGGCAGGGGAGGTACAGCTTGGAGAGTGACGGGGGGCTCTCCCTGGCTGCAGTGCGCTCGCCTGCCCTCCGCCCGGCCCACCATGATGTACCCCCCAAGAGACACCTCATCACACCAGTGCCTGGTGAGTGCAACCCCATGGGGACTGCCTAGGGGTGAGTGGTACAAGGTGGAGCAGTACAGGGGCAATTTTGGGGAGCAAAAAAGGAGCTGGGATGCCTGGGGGTAGAGGGTCGCAGGGCAGAAGGCACCTGGTATCCCTGGGTGGTGGGAGGCGCTGGAGCAGCAGGATCAGTGAATCCTGGGAGCCAAGGGGGCTTGGGGAGGAGGACCTGCAGTCTGAGGAGAAAAGCTGGGGGTCTCTGGCAATCAGAGGTCCTAGGGAGGGAAGTATGTCTGAACGTCCCTGGAAGATCTGGGGGCCTTGGTGCCCAGGGGAGTCCCTAGGTGACAGAGGTCCCAGGGCTTTGGGATCCCCAGGGGATGCCTGGGTGGCAGGTGTCCAAGAGAGCAGGGCTGTGGGTCCTGGGGGATACCTGTGTGGCAGGGGTCCCTGGGGCATTCCCAAGCCTGTCTCATTGCAGACTATCGGGGCGGATTCCTGCTGAAGCCGGCAGGGGCCCCGGAGCCGGAGGAAGGTGGGGGGCTGCAGGCGAGCCCAGCCCGGCCACGAGCCTCCCCCAGCCCCCACCGCCTTCACCCCCGCACCTACACCCCGCTCCCCGACGTGCCAGTGGATGCTTACGCCTGCGCTAGCCGGCCCCTGCCTGCCCCCCGCCCCCGGCCGCCCAACTGGCTGCTGGCCGAGCCCCCTCCGGGTGAGGGGCACGGGCCCTCGCGCAGCCCCTGGCACAAAGGCTCCCCTGGGCCGCTGCCCGACGGAGGGCCCGAGGTGCTGGGGAAGCCCCGGCGCGCACGGCCCCCCCTCGCCCCTCTCTTTGGAGGGCCAGGGGGTCAGGCAGGGGGAACCGGGGTGACCACCAATGGCCCCGGGGACGGTGGCAGGGAGGAAGAAGAGGAGGAGGAGGAGTATCAACTGCTCACCGTCACCCTCTCCAAGCTGAAGCACTCGCTAGGTGAGTGGCACACGGGTGGAAGCCTGGGGTGGAGGGGAACCGGGGGGGACCCTTCTTATTGGGGTGGGTGGCAAAACCCCCAGCACTCCTCCGAAACTAGAAGGGGAGGAGCTGCCCCTGCCCCAGCTCCTTGTCCACGTAGGACTTACCACAACAGGGCAAGATGTTTGCCAAGGGGAGGGAGTGGGGGGTCCCAGCCCATCTGGGTGCGAGGGTCTCCCCCCTCCCTCCCAGGGATCAGTATCTCAGGCGGCATCGAGTCACGGGCACAGCCGGTGGTGAAGATCGAGAAGATCTTCCCCGGGGGAGCTGCCTTCCTCAGCGGCATCCTCAAGGTACGGGGGACCCCATGCAGCCCGGGGTGAGGGGGGACAGGCATCCCCACACCCCCATCCCACAGTGCCGGGGTGCTGGCAGTCCCCTGGCACCCTCACAGCGGCTGCACCTCACTCCTCTGCCGTGTCTTGCGGGGCCAGGCGGGGCAGGAGCTGGTGTCGGTGGACGGGGAGAGCCTGCAGAACGTCACCCACCAGCGGGCCGTGGACATCATCCGCCAGGCCTACCGCAACAAAGCCAAGGAGCCCATGGAGCTGGTGGTGCGGGTCCCTGGAGCCCCCCCGCAGTGACGCCGCATCCCCACCTCCCCCCATGTTCGAGGAGCCAGCCCGTGCTTCAGAGGAACCGCATGGCCCATCGCTGCACCAGGCTGCACCTCAGCGCAGCCAGGCTCGGCCCATGGGCACGCAGCAGCTGCCCACAGCAGGACACGAGGTGGGAGCACCAGTGGTGCCAGGGTGCCCCTGACCCTGCTCCAGACGTACAGACACAGCCCTGAAAAAAACCCTCAAACCCACAGCCAGGGGCTTGTTTTTAATCGGCGGTACATGGGCAGTACACGGGCGAGCCGGGCGCTGGGAGGGGGACTCCACCGAAATAAAGTACAAAAATTGCCCCCTGGAGCTGGGGGTAACCAAGCCAGAGCTGGGCACAGCCAGGCTTTTCCTTTGGTTTAACCCCCCAGGGTGCACAGCTGCACCTTCCCCCACCTCTGCCCACCCTGGCCCCAGCTGGCACCCCCAGCACTGTGCCCCTCACCCCTGCAGGCTGGGTATCACAGGGGCACGGGCCAGGCTTTGGGGTTTTTTTGGGGAGGACAGGAGGGGAAACAGAAGTATGCTGGAGGTACAGGCATGGGAAAGGCACTGAGGGCAAGTTGCCCTGTGGCAGGGGTGAGGTGGGCAAAGACAGCCAAGGTGTGAGCTGGGAGGGAGTGATATGTTTTGTTAGGTCCTACAAAAATAGAGTTATTTAAAATGGCACAGAAACAAATCCCCTGACAAACACACACGGGGGTGGAAGGAGGGGGATGGCAGGGGGAAGGCTGGCACAGGCAGGGACAGGGCACACGCCATCCCCTGTGGAAGTGAATGGGTGCCAGTGCCAAGAGGAATGAGAGGGAGGGGACAAGCCAGCCCCCCTCCCTGCTGCCCAAGGTGACCCTGGCTGAAGTCAGCGCTGCTAATCCCCCGGGCGCTAAGAGGATCAGCAGGAACCAGCTCCGGGCGGCCCCGAGGCCAGGACTTGGTGCCCACCTGGCCTCACATCTCCCGGGCAGCTCCCGCTGCGCCGGGTGCCGACGCACCCCAACATCTCCACGCTGGGGAGGGGGAAGCAGCGCCTGGTGGTCCCCTCTGCTCCCTCCCAGTGCCAACAGTCTGCAGAGCTGGGCAGAAAGGCGGGATCCCCCCGCAGCCCCACAGCTCCCAAAATCCCAGGGGCCGGATGCCCTCTGAGCACAGCGGCAGCAGCTCAGATCTCGGTGGCCGTGATCTCCTCGAAGGGCGTGTCGGGGCCGGGGCCATCACAGTGCTCAGGCGGAGAGGGGTCCTTGCCCTGGAGCCGGAGCTGCTGGAGACGCTGCTCGAGGCGACGGTTGCGGCGGTACATCTGGATGTAGCTGTACTGCAGCTGCTTCTGGTAGCGGATGACACGCTCCTTCTCGCCCTGCCACGTGCCTCGCTCCTGCTCGAAGGCGTCCCGCTGCTCTTGCCCGCGCCGCCGCTCCACCGCCACCTCCGCACGCAGCCGCTCCAGCTGCTGCCGCAGCCCCGCGCCGCCATGCGCCTCCTCCGTGGCCTGGGGACCCCCCTCCGGGCCACCTTGGGGACCTCTGTCCGGGCCGGCCTGGTGGCATCGCCCGCGAGCGGCCTCCCGCAGCCCCGCCACCTCCTGCTCCAGCCGCCCGGCCTTGGCGCGGAAGAGGTCGGCCTCGCTCTTGCGGCGCTGCAGTTCGTTGGCGCAGACCTCCAGCTCCAGGGCCTTGAGGCGCGCGGCCTCCTGCAGCCCCTGCGCCCGCCGCTCGCCTGCCTGCAGCTGCGCCCGCGCCTCCCGCAGCTGCGCCCGCAGCCCCAGCAGCTCGCTGCCCCGCTGCGCCAGCTCCGCCTGCGCCTCCTTCAGCTGCTGCTTCAGCAGAGAGATCTCCCCCGACTTCTGGCACACCTGTGGGGACAGCGGGGATCAGGCCGGGGACCCCCAAAGCCTGCAGCCCCCCCCACAACTTGCCCAGTGACTCACCTCCCACTTGGTCTCCTCCAGCCGGGGTGCCAGCTCGGTGCGCTCGCGCTGGAAGGAGGCGCAGCGCTGCTCCAGCAGCTCCCGCTCCTGCAGCAGCTGGGCCAAGTCCTCCTGCAGCTGCTGCTTGTCCTGCTGCAGCTGCAGCACCTGGAGCTGCAGGACCTGCTGCCCCCGCTGCGCTGCCTGGGCCGCCTGCCGCGCCTGGGCCGCACATCGCTGCCGCAGCCCCTCCAGCTCCTGCTCGCAGCGACGCTGCTTCTCCTCGTACACCTGGTGGGGCAGAGGGCAGGGGGACAGGCTGTGGGGGGCAGCACAGCACTCCCAAACACACAGAAAAAGGGAATCTCCATCCAAAAGGGCCCCCTGCCCCCACCCAGAGGCAATGCTCATGTGGAGTGTCCTGGGGAGGGGGCTGGGGGGCCATCAGTGGTGTTACCTGGCAGATGGCCACCTCGTTCTCGTCCAGGCTGTCACGCAGGAGCTGCAGCTCGGCCTCCCTCTCCCGCAGCTTGTCCTCCAGCTCCCGCACCAGCATGGCCTCCTCGCCGGGCAGGGGCGAGCGCCCGCAGGACCCGCTGTCTGAGGAGGGCCGGCCCCGGCCGCTCAGCGAGCCCGTGCTCTTGCTGGAGGACGAGCGCCCGCTGTCCGAGTTGGAGGGGCGGCAGCCCCCCGGGGCGTCGGGGGGCCCGTGGGGGGTGGTCGGTGGGGCCCCTGCCTCGGGGTGCTGGCTGCAGCCCGTGCTGTAGGTGGGCAGGCTGGAGAGGGAGTTGCGACCCGAGTCCGAGAGGGTGCTGGCACGGCAGCTCAGCGCACCGGGCTTGTCGGTGCCCAGCAGGTGAGTGAGGCTCACCTGGCTCTCCGAGAGCCCCGGGCGCACGCCCGCCTGGCAGCTCCGCACCTTGGGCACCACCGGCTTGAAGGCCATGGGGCGGATCAGGGTCTTCTCCACGTTCTGCCAGGGGAAAAAGGGAGAGTGAGGAGGCTGAGGGGAACCCAGCACCTTCCCGAAAGGGCTGCCTGGGGCCGTGACAAGGAGACAAAGGAGACAAGAGCCAGTCACTGTCTGGTTCCATCCCCAGCTCAGGTGGGCTTCCGAACACACCCCTGGCATGAAGAAGTGGATATCAAGGGCACAGGGACTGCCCCCTCCCCAGGGACACCAAAAAAAAATGGCCTCCATTCATATACCCGAGACAGCAAGCCCAGTGTGGCTAAGGGGCAAAATCAAGACCTCAGCACCCACCCACTCCGCTGCTGCCCTCCCTCACCTCCTCCAGTCTGCCAGACACAGGGACGAGCTTGGGGGGCGGCCCCCGGAGGTGGTCACTCGGAGCTTGGTCATCGCGGGGCTCGTCCGAGTCGCTGCAGGGGCTGATGGGAGAGGAGGCATCGAGCCAGTCGCCGCAGAAGCCCCCGTTGGCGTAGGCGTGGGCGATACCTGGCACAGCTGTGTGGGGTTCCTCGGGGGATGAGGGGTCCCGGGGGGTGGCCCGGAGCAGCAGCCCCTCCTGCTTGCGGAAGGTGGTGGCGGAGGGCCCGCTGGCGCAGGGCTGGCTGGCGCAGTCATGGTGGGGCCGGCCGGGCAGGAGGCTGCCCACGCTGCCCATGGCAATGGGGGGTGAGCGGGGAGCAGCGCGCAGCTGCGTGGCCCCCTCAGTGCTGGCCTCGAGGGCCATGGGCAGAGTCTGCACAATAGCCATGGTGGGGGGGCCCCTGGCAGGCAGGGGCACGCGGGCAACCTGTGGGCAAAGGAGACAAGGCATCAGAGATGGGGGCACTGCTGGCCATGCCCTCCGACTGCCAGTGTGGGCATGGGGGCACCTCTGAACCTACATCTGGTGGGCACAGGCCAGCCCCAGGGGAAGCAGGTAGAGAGAGATGTCAAACAAACCAGAATAAAATTGGGATTAGGCAGGGGGGTGGCAGCAGCACCCCCCAGGCTGGGCTCAGCGCACTGGGACAGCAGTCTGGGGCTGCCAAGGGCTGTGGGTGCTGGTGGCACTGCGTGGCAGTGGTGATGCGGTCCTGCCCCTCACCATGCCCCAGCGTGACCCTGCCACGGAATGTGTGCCAGGCCTTGAGGCGAATCCCAAGAGGCCCACAGAGAGCCGGCTCCTGGGCAGCCTGCCCACCCAGCCCACAGCCCCCACCAGCACAGCCACTACGAAGAGTGGGAGGCAGCCCCACACACTGGGGACAGCCACTTCCCCTGCCCCACAGCCCTCATCTCTGCAGTGACCCACAGAGGATGCCCTCCACCCCCAACCATCCACAGTGGGGTGTGGGGTGTCCCAGAGAGAGCTACTGAGGGGGCTACTGCCGGGCAGGCAGGTAGTCCAGGATGTGGGTGCCAGGTTCTCTCTCCACCAGGCTCTTTCTCAGCCCCATCACTTGGGTCTCCCTTGTCCTCTGCCTCATGTGCCTCCCTCCAGCTGGGGGGGCTCTGTCACCCCCCCACCATACGCCTGCGTGACAGGAGGCAGCCGACAGGCCGGATCCGTCCCCAGCTGCCTCCCTGCATCTCGCACATGGCTGCGGCTGGCACAGGCAGGGGGGGCCACTACCCGCACGGTCTCGCCTGCCGAGCTGTCACCTGAAATCAATCTGCCTGCCAGTGCCTGGGGAGGAGCGAGCAGGGCAGAGGTGCTGGCGAGTCAGCTCCCCCCTTCACCCCCACTGGCACGTGCCGTCCCCAGGCACTGTGATCTCCCACCACGGAAGGTGGGTGACATCCCCCAGCCCCAGCCCCTGGCTCCGCTCACCTCGCCAGCCGCTGCCCATCCGTCCGGTCCACTCAGGTCACTGCACTGCAAACAGAGCTCTGATGGCTCCTGAGGCAGGAAGGAGAAATGGAAGCGGGATCAGAGCAACAAACGACGGCGGGGGTCCCAGTGCCCCCATCAGCCCCCCTTTGCCCAAACTCTCCAGCTGGCAGGTCTGGGGCAGGCGGTGCCAGCGTGGCGCAGGGGAGCCCGGCAGCAGGGGAGCCCAGCAGCAGCTTCTCGGGAGGGCTGCAGTCACCCTGGCAGGGGAGGTGGGGACAACTGACCCCCGCGGGGACCTGCCACTGACAGAGGGCAGGAGCGGGGACCATGCAGATACAGGACCCGCAAAGGGACACCTCGGGCCCCCCCAAGCCACAGCCAGCTGAGGGGCAGCGAGACTGTTGCAGGCTGTGTGGGTCGGGGGATGCCCCCGCGGCCAGCCGGGCAGGGGACAGTGCCACCGCCGAGGCCCCGCGCTCGGCAGCCGGGCTGGCAGGCTGTGCAAACGGACTCCATCTTCTCCCTCCCACAGGCCCCCTAGCCCGCCGAGAGTATCCCACCGCTGTCCCGTGGGGTGGCGAGTTCCCGGGGCAGTGAGTGGCCAGCCCGGCCGGCTGCCACTGCCATGAGAAACTCCCTCCAGCCACCCAGTAAAACCAGTTAGCAATTGGCGTGGCGTCACCGCCAGACGCTCCGGTTGGAGCGCAGGGAAGCCGGATCCCACCGTTCCGACCCCAAAATAGCAAGGGAAAGCTCGGCTCGTGCTCGGCCGGACCCCCACCCTGAGCTGCCGGTGCTTTTGGGTCCTCGGGGACTCCGATGCCTCGATGGCAGCTCAGAGTTCCCCCGGGGCGGGGGGAAGCGGCCCCTCATCCCTCAGCATACCCCTCATGCCTGGCTCTGCACGCTCCTCTAGTCATCCCCCACCCCGAGTCTCCCTGGGTGGTGCTGCCTCCGGCTTGTCCCCTCCACGGCCCCCTCCCTTGCCCTCTCCCCCCCTCCACGCTGCCTCACTGAGCCCCACAGTACCCAGCCTGCCCCACGGTTCTTCCACCCTACCCGACCCCACGGCATCCCAAAGTCTCCTGGGTCCCTCCTGCCCTACAGGTCCCCTAAAGTGCGCTAAAACACCCCCAAAGCTGCCCATAACACCCCCAAAGTGCCCCACGGTGCGTCGGGGCCTGTATTGCCCCACAGCACTCTAAAGTGTCCCAGCACATCCCCAAAGTGTCCCACAGAGGTTCGGGGCCTCTGCTGCCCCACAGCTGTCCTAAAGTGCCCCTAAAGCGGCCCCAAAGTGCTCCAAAACACCCCCAAAATGCCCCACAGCGCCCCTGGGCCAGCACTTCTCCACAGCTGCCCCAGAGCACCTCTAAAGCACCCCGAAAGTGTTCCACGATCCCCTCAACAGCCTCACAGAGCGCCTGGCCCTCTACATCCCCAGGACACCCCCAAAGTGACCCCGAAACACCCCCAAGCCTCCCCATGGCCGCCGCTGCCGCCCCCCCCGCGCGCCCCGGACCACCCCTCCGCTCCAAGAAGCACAGGGGGCAGGGGGGGGGCCGCCTTCGCCCAACACCCCCAAGCGCCGGCAGCTCCCGCAAAGCCCCGGGGGCCCCTCGGTCCACTCCCCGCGCCGCCGCAGCCCGCCAGGCCCCCCCGGTCCCGGCCCCGCACTCACCGCGGCCCCGCCGCCGCCCTCCCGCGCCGCGCCGCGCCCAGGCCCCGCCCCCTTCAGGGCCCGCCCCCCCGCAAGCCCCGCCCCCTTCAGGCCCCGCCCCCTTCAGGCCCCGCCCCCAGAGGCCGCGCACCGTGGGACGGGTCTATGGGGCAGGCGGCCGCGAGGGGGGGCGGTCACGCCCGTTCCGGGGGATTCCTGGTTTTGGGACACGGGGCTTGTCCCCTTCTTGGCCCCAGCCCAGCCCCCCACTTCAGGCTTTGCCCCCGCCCTCCCCCTCAAAGCAGCCCTAGAGCCCTGGGCACTTGACGATACAGCCTGTCCCCCTCTCAGTTGTTTGAGAGCCCAGCACCCCACTCAGGGGTCGAGGGGGGCTGTGTCCCGTTTGACGTTCCCCCTCCTGTGAGCTGCTGTTGCCACCCCCAGGCTCTCCGACAGCCCCAAGCTGGAGGAAACGGGAGACAAGCATAAACCCACCTCAATATCGATGCAGCGTGGGGAGCTGTGGGCACCCACGGCATCCCCAGGCCCAGCTCCATCATCGCCTCTCCCAGCCTCAAGGAGGGAAGGTGGGAAACGGGGGTCCTGGGCTTTCCCACTGCCCCACTTCCACCCCAGCCCTGGGCTAGACTGGGCGAAAAATAGGGGCTGGAGAGATGAGGGGACTCTCGGGTCACAGGGGGACACACCAATACCCCTCACCCCCCGCTAAACCCTGACCCAGCCATGCTGAGCCTGGCTCCCCCCTCCAGTCCTTTTCCTTACCTCCGCTTCCCTGGGACTCTCCTCAGCCATCACCACCCCCAGCTGCCCCAGGCAGGGCGCTCGCACCTGCACCCACAGCACCCAGGGGTGCTCTCCGGGAGAGCCAGTGCACCCCGGAAACCCAGCACTGGGTGTGTACCTACCGCCCGCTCAGGTTAAAACTATGCCTGGCGTGGAGGCTGGTAATAACCCCTGTGCCAGTGCCGGGGCAGGATGCCAGGCTTCTAGGGTTGCCCCTTCCCTGACCAGGGGAAGGGAAGCCCCAGGGTCGCCTGGACACAGGGACAACAGCACAGAAACAGCACTCACATTTAGGATTTAATAAAACTGAGGAAAGGGAAAACCCAAAGGAATTAGACCAAGATCCACCCGTGGACTTGTCACACCACGGCGAGGACTGGCCAGGTCACAGTATTTGTCACCCGCAGCCAGAGGGCACGGGGGTAGTTGCTCCCCTGAGCCTGGCAGAGCAAGGCAGGGCTGCTCCCACTTAGGTTTTATTGCTGGTGATGCCCCCCACAGTGAAAGGGGCTGGGTGAGACCCTGAGGAAAAGGGTCTGAGTCAGGCACCATGTTGCAGCTGCCCAGCACTGCCTCAGCCAGCTATGGGTGAGCAGTGGTGCCCAGGGGGTAGGTGGTGGTGCCCTGGGGGTCCAGCTCCCACCGTCCCACCACATGCACAGCTCTAGGGCAAGAGCCACCCCCAGTCTCCTCAATTCCCTCCACTACCTTCCCCTCACTGGCTCCATTCCATCCGGGATCAATCCCAGAGACTCCTACCCATAAGGAGGGGTTTCCTGCCATGTGTCCCTCTGCCCAGTGTCCCACACACACTCCGTCCCACTAGTGACAGACCATGATTTCAGCTCCATTTTACCCATGATTTAAGGACCTGCTGTGGGCCCACAGATCCTCAAGTGCCGGGGCTGCAGGTCAGTGCCCCAGCCCATGCCGACGCTGCTGCCCCGTGGTGCTCCCAGCACTCAGCACTAGGATGGAGCAGCCAGCCTTCACCACTCTTCTCTGGCACAAGCCCACTCCTCTCGCCTCAGAGACGCCATGCTGGTGGCCAAGAGGATTGTTCATGCAGGAAAGAAAGTCAGAGTGGCTCATAGGTGCTGCCCCTGGGGGTAGCATGTGGTGCCCTGGTCCTGTGTTCCCAGCACCAGCCTCCATCCCACCTGAAAGACCAAGGAAGAGACTTCACGGCTTCTTGGAGGCTCCCTCTGAAGCTTTCTTGGAGGCTCCCTCTGGAGCTTTCTTGGAGGCTCCCTCTGGAGCTTTCTTGGCTGAAGGCTCCTTCTCTTCCTTCATCTTCTTCAGCTTGACCTTGCTCTTGCCAGAGGATGAGAAGGTGAGAGAGGCCTTGCTGAAATCCAGGGGGAAGACGCCCACATCCCCATCGAAGCGGTTCTTGGACACCTGCAAGTAACGCTTCCCTGGACCTGTCATCAGCTTACGGTCCTGCAGGATGAGGACGTTGTCTGCCTCCTGGCTGGCCTGGGGAGAGGAAAACATCTCCAGGAGGGTGCTGGGGATGCAGTCAGTCACATGGCTCACAGGCTGCCTGCCCAGCTCCTCCAAGCCCTGTTACAGGGCATCCCAGGCCATCTTACCACCACCAGCCCTCCTCTTCCTCTGGGACATTCCAGTAACCCTCTCCCTGAGCCGAAGGCACAGCACACCCAGGGGAAACAGGGGAGCAGAGGGGTGACTGGGCACACTCACTGTGCACCTCCACTGCAGCATCCCAGCTGAGCCTGAAGCTCTCTGAGAGCCCATCCCTGCACCCTCCCTGGCTCCTTCTTTAATTACCTCACACTACATCCCACTCACAGTCAATGAGTGCTAATTAACTGCACCTAAAGCCCCAACAGAGCTGTAGCTGGCAAAAGGTTTGCTCCTTGTCTGCAGCACCCTACCAAGATCTGGCTGAATGGACACATCTTCAGCAGGTGACAGGAGTCTTGAGGACATCCTACTTCTCTTTCAGGTCCCCAGCACTGCCTCAAGGTTCTGGTGAGAGCCCAGGATGGCTGCCCAATGGATCCCAGCTCCTTCCTGGGAGCACTCTGGCCCAGCTCACCTTGGCAGAGCCGAAGATGGAGGCTGTCTGCAGCTCCTTCTCATCATCCTCCTTGCGGGGATGGATGACCAGGGTGATGTGGCAGGCATTGTCCGTGGCAAACTTGCGGAAGGCACCAACAATGTAGTCCTGGGCAGCGATCCTGCCAGGGCACCAAGCACAGGGTCAGAGGCTGGCACTGCAGGGTGCAGAGCAAGCTGCTGCCAGGCTCAGCCTCACAGCAGGAAGCCCTCGGGGATCTCAAGTCACTTTTTGAGAGGAAGCTGGGCCCAGGTGGCAAAGGGAGGGGGCACAACAGGGGTAACAAGGTAACCTGGTCACCCTTCCCCACATCCTTCAGTGAAGCAGGGCTGGCAGCCAGGACTGACAGGACAGCCTGGGCCCTCAGCCCATGCCCTGATGCCCGACAGGGCCAGCACCAAGGCTGGCAGAGGAAGGAGGCAGCTGGGGGATGGGCTACCTGTCCACAGAGAGGTGCTCATGTCCCATCATGAACTGCAGGTTGTCCACGACCACGTGGGTGATGTCGTACATGTAGACAGCGTGCTGCATGGTGTCAATCACCGTCCTGGGCAGGGGGAGAGCGGAATCAGCCCAAGCATCAAGGGATGAGTGGAGGATGGGGATGCTGAGCCAGGCACGAGGTGGGGAGAGGCAGAGCTCAGAGGTACCAGGCTGGCACCTGCTGGGACTGGACATGTCCCACATGTGTGGCCCCATCCCCACAGATAACCAGGACCTAGCTACTACACACACTGCCCCAACCCATAGGGACTCTCAGGGCACGCTGGTACCACAGTGCCCAGTGAATGAAAGAAGCTGGAGGTGCCCCATCTCCCTCCTCAGCAAATGCAAGTGCTGCCAAGCACCAGGGTGTGGGGAGACACTCCTGCCGGGGGAGAGGTAGGTTTTAGAGCAGCCATCAAGCACAGGGACAGGTTCCCCTCCCTTCATCCCCCACCCCAGAGAGCAGCTCTGACAGACCTCATGCCAGCAGGAATGCGGCCCACTGAGCCACGTAGTCCCCATGTAACAACTCCAGGACTTGAACAGCCCCAACATGCCTCTCGCCAGTCCAAAATCTGCCACCCGCTATGGGGGAAGAGCCCCAGCTCCCCAAGAATGAAGGTGTGGGAACATACTTGATGTTCTGCTGGCCATGGAAGGTCATGAAGTAGAGCGGGAGGTCCTCAAAGCGATCGGCCCACTCGTCGTACAGCTCCAGCTGGTCCTCCAGGCGCTGGGCTGCAAACTGGGTCAGCATGATCTTGGCCAGGCGGACGTTGTTGATCTCAAAGCTGCCCCACAGCGTGCACACCCCCTGCATGCACAGGTCCAGCGCGTACTCACTGATAAATGTTGTCTTCCCGCTGCCTGTTGGGCCTGGAGCAAGGACAACAATGGGAAGAATTAGCTGGGAGAGAAGATCTGACCCATCCTGAATGACCTGGAGGGTTGTTTAGAGGTGGAAGTGCTGGGGAGCAGGATCAGATCAGCTCACCTGCAGCACTCCCACCAGAAATAAGCAGCATCCTGAGCCAAGCTGCATGTTTGGGAGCACACATATTACCAGTGAGTCCCTGCAGGGTGTGGGGAAGGGCTGGGCAGCTGGCATGGGGACACAGGGCGGGCTCAGAGAGAAGGTGGCAGGTAAGCAGGACTAAGGGGCATCCCAGGGCTTCCTGTGCCACCCCAGGTGAGGAGCCCATCACCACACCAGTGTGCCAGACCCCACTGCAGCCTCTCATGCACCCCCAAGACGGGCTCAGCTGAAACCATGAGCAGAAAGGGGCCTGGAAGGCTCATGAGGCATCACTCTAAAAAATCCTTCTGCTCCCCACCTCCACCAGCCATTTACCTGTGAAGACAGTGAGCTCCCCTCTGCGGTGCCCTTTCAGGAGCCTGTTGAGGTCCGGGAAACGCGCCCACTTGACACCGGCCACCTGCTCGGTGTTGACCAGCTCCCCGAACACCTCCTCACGCAGCTGCCGGAAGGAGATGATGGACTTGTGGCTGGCGGGCAGAGCGTCACGCAGGATCTTGGTGAGGTTGAGGCCCTGGTTCAGAGCCTCCAAGGGCCGGGGCTGCAGGTTGCCCGGGCGCACCAGGGAGCAGCGCTTGAGGTTGAGCTTGCGGGCAAAGAGCTTGGCGGCTTCCCAGGAGCGCAGGTCCTCGCCCAGCCACAGCGTGATGCGCTTGAACTGCTCCAGGTAGGGGAGGAGGACAGGGGGCAGACAGGTGGTCCCTCGCGGCAGGGCCAGGCTGACCACCCCAGTGGCTTGGTGCAGGGCCAGGGCATCCAGCTCCCACCCAGTCAACACCAGCTCTGTGTCTCGGCGCCCTAACAGGTGCAGACCAAAGAGGTTGCGATAGGAATCGAAGCGGGGCAGAGTCTCTTCCACGTAAGTTGTCCCATCCCCCTTCTTCTCCACTCTCAGAAGCTTGAGGCCCTTCAGGGTCGCATCGCGGGGGCTGAACCAGGGGAAGACCAGGGCCTTGGCAGTCCTCAGATAACGCACCCCGAAGCGCTTCAGGGTGGCGTCCGTCACCATGGAGATCCCGAACGTGGCCTTGGTGTGGCTGGTCTCCTCCTCGTCCAGCAGCTGCCAGAGGGGCAGCGCCCGGTCCCAGATGCAGCGGGCATCCTCATGAACCTGGCGCGCCGCCTCCTCCTCCGCCCCTACCACCGAGCTGGCGGCGGGAACGCCGCGGTGCCGCAGCTCCACGTGCGCCTGGAAGTCCTGCCAGGTGCCCTCGGCCAGCGTGGCCGTGCACAGGAAGCTGCCCGTCGTCTTGTCAATGAAAAGCGTGTAAGGGGCGCTGGAGGGAGGCGGCTGGTCCTCCCGGCCGTCGGCGAACAGGCTGGGGGTGTGCAGGCAGCTGTATCCGTCGTGGAAGGGGATGCTCTGTGCCCGCAGGTACTGCCGGATCTCGGTGATGGAGACGGAGGGCACGGGCCCGTCGGGGGAGGGCAGCACGTCCTTCTTGTAGCGGCGCTGGGGCAGGCGGCCCGGCGCGCCGGGGCTCAGGGAGGCCCCTTTGCTCCTCGTGCCCCCGCACAGCAGCGGCAGGAGGCGGCCGACGGCGCGCCAGGGCCGCAGGGGCACCGCCGCCATCCGCGTCCCGCCCGGGCGGCTGCCCCGCGGCCCCGGCGCCGCGCCCCGGCCCCGCTGCCGCTCGGGCCGCCGGCCTCACGTGGGCCCCGCGGCCGCCGCCATTGCCCGAGCCCGCCGCCGCCGCCGCGCCCCTTCCGGGCGGGTTGCGCTTCCGACCCCGCGCCTCCGGTTCCGCCGCCGCCATGACGGGCCGCGGGTCGCCCAGCCGCTTCCTGGCCTCCGTCCTGCACAACGGCGTGGGTCGCTACGTGCGGCAGCTCCAGCGCCTGCAGCTCCTCTTCAGCCCCACTGCGGCCGACTCCCGCGGCGCCAGGTACCGGCGGGGGCAGCGCGGCCGCGTGGGGCCGGGGCGGGAGCAAGAGGAGGTGACCCCGGTGGAGGCGGGGCCGGCGGGGAGCTGCGGCGGCCGCCGGCCTCCCGGGCTGGGGATGGGGAAGGTGCTGCTCTGGCCCGCGAGGGGAGGGCTGCGGGACCTCCCCGCTCTGCCAGCGTGGGGCTGAACGCCCCCCGATCCCCACTCCTCCGCAGGCAGTTCGTAGAGGAGGCGGCGGTGGACTTTGCCCGGCGGCACCCCGACGTCGTCCTCTACGTGAGCCCCCGCTCCGGGCTGGCCCCGGTGCTGCTGGCCGAGTACTGTGAGTGTGGGGGGACACGGGGGGTGGGCGGGATTGGGGGACGCCGTGACCTGACCCCCCCGTCCCCCTCTGCCGCAGTGAACGGGACGGTGCGGGAGGAGCTCATCGCCAGCAAGACGAGCGAGGAGATCATCCAGCTGGCCACCAAGCTGGCCGGCCAGTCGGGCTTGGACATCATCCGCATCCGCAAGCCCTTCCACACCGACAACCCCAGCGTGCAGGGCCAGTGGCACCCCTTCACCAACAAGCCCTCTGCCCTCACCGTCCAGGGCCCCCGCCTGCAGCCCCAATAAAGCGTGTCCCACACACCCCTCCGCAGCCATCTCTCCTGCCCGCAGACAGACGTCACCACATCCAGACAGAGCCGCCTTTATTACCGGGGCCACATGGGGCTGTGCACGAGGGGGTCAGACACGGAGGGCTGTGCCCTTCCATGGGGGCTGGGGATGTGCCCAGGGTGGCTCTTATCCCTCTTGCAGCAAAAGCAAGGGCGGGTGCAGGATGGCAGAGCCCAGGCATCTGGCTCTCACCTTCTCCCACTAAGCCTCACTCTTCTGGGGCAGGAGGGCCTGGGCTCAGGCCCGTGGAGGACCCCGGGGACTGTCACCCCCTCCTGCCCCTCTGCATCCAGTTGACATCCTGATCCTGAAGGTGACAGCAAGGAACAGAGGGGAGGCCACCAACTCTGTCCCTCCCTGGCTTTTCTGGTGTCCCCACCCTGTCCTTGGGGTGTGAGATGCTTTTGTCACCCCAGGCCTCAGGGTTCCCCCAGGAGCAGAGGTGGCTGGGGGGATTTAGGGACAAGGCTGCTCCTACAAAGTGCCGTGGAGAGCAGGCAGCCCCAGAGGGAGGCAGGCCCTTGCCCAGGGTTCCTCCTCTCTGTGCAAGGATGTTTCCCCTTCTGTATGTTGCCCCACAGAGGACAAGGCCTGAACCCCGGTTCTCACACAGCACCGTGCAGGAAGGCAGAAATGTGGGGTGCCCAGGGCTGTGGGGGCACTGGAGCTGTCGGGGGCAGATGGGTGCTGTGCTGGGTCCTTGCCATACTGCAGGGCATGACGGTGGCATCCTGTTCTTCCCCTGCTGCACCCTGGGGAGAAGCGACAAAGCCTTGTCAGGGCTGGAGGCCCTGGGGGTGCCACCTTCCCAGGGCACCCAGCTCTGCATTTCACCTGGGGCCTCCTTGCAGTGGGCACGTGCCGCTCCACCAGCTGCTCTGGGGCCGTCGGGACATCAGCTCCTCGGCCCTGCTCCGTTACCTTCACCAAACCGTCCTCTCCTGGAGAGGGACCCTACGGGGGCAGACATGGGAGAGTGGGCAGGGGCTGGCAGCCACCGAGGCCACCCCTCACAACCTGAGATGTGCCCATGGCCCCTCTCCTGCCTGTGAGCAGGCACTTGGGGGAAAGCCACTCCCAGCCCTGCACCAGGAAGGGACCTTGCACCCTGCAAGAGGTGCAGGCCCCTCGGGGCAGCTCCCAGCCACCCTCCCCGCTCCCTACTCACTTCTCCATCCGGCTTCTGTGCACCGAGGGACGTCCAGCGGGGCAGGTCGAGTCCACACGTCCTCAGCAGCATCTCTCTCATGCCTGGATGGACAGACGAACAGAAACTCTCCCTCCCCCCGGTGTCCACCTTCAGCCAGGTGCCAGCTCCTGCCTCCAGCTTGTGGCCGCCGTCGGTGGGTTTTTATACATAAATAGAGCTCCCAAATTTAAATACATTCTTCTTTTTCTGTACAGCGAGTCTCAAAACTGAGTGAAAAGCCAAAGGAACAGCCGAGCCCGGGCCCGGCCCGGCTCTGCCATCCAGGAGGTAGTTTTGCCTGAGTCTTGTAACACTGCTGGCAGGGGGTGGGAGAAGGGGCCAGAGGGGAGGAGGGTCCCGCTGGCAGGACCCTCCCCCCGGCCCCTACACAGAGCTCTCGTCCAGCTTCTCCACCAGCTGCGTGTGTTTCCGCTTCTCCAGGATCTTGCTGAGCTCCTCGGTGAAGGATGCGCTGTAGAGCGGCGAGGCCAGCGGCTCCTCCTGCTGCTGCAGCAGCATGTAGCTGTTGCCGTTCATCTTGCGGAGGACGTTGGGCAGAGCCCCCACGCCGTTGGTGAGCTCGGCCGGCAGCGGCGGCGGCGGCGGCAGCGGGACCACGGCCACCGGCAGCTCCTTGGCCGGGGAGGTGACGGCCGTGGGCGCCTCGCCAGGGATGATCCGCAGGCAGCCGTCGGGGTAGGTGAGCTCTTCCTCCTCCTCCTCCCGGCGGCCCTTGCGCAGGCAGTTGGCCGAGACGGTCTGCAGCTCCACGCTGGAGGGCCGCGGTTCCCCCAGGACGTACTTGCCCTTGCGCTTCTCCAGGCAGGACACGTAGAGGAGGATGGCGCTGAGCACGGCGCACAGCACCACCAAGGCGACAATGGCGGAGACGTAAGCCACCTTCACGTCGGCGGCCGCCTGGCTGGCAGCGTGGGGCCGCGGGGCGGGCGTGGGGCCGTGGGGCAGCTCGGGCAGCACCGTGAGGCTGTAGGCGGCCAGCAGCGTGTGGAGGCCCCGCTCCTCCCCGTAGCAGCGGTACTCGCCGCTGTGCCGGGGCAGCGTGTCTGTCACCAGCAGCCCGTCCACCCCCACGCGCAGCCGGCCCTGCCCCGTGCCCGGCACCTCAGTGCCGTTCAGCAGCCAGACGGCCCGTGCCAGGTTGGAGCGCTGGTCGCAGGGCAGCAGCACGTCGTCGCCCCGCAGCACCGTCCGGTTCTTCCAGGGCAGGGAGCCTGCGGGGACACGCAGCGCCTCGCACCCAGCCCGGCCGCCTCACGGCACAGCGGCCTCACCCCGCACAGACTCACCGCGCCCAGAGCTGCTCCGGCATCCCTCGTTGCCGCTCTGAATGTCCTGCACCAGCCCCACGCTGCAGGATACAGCAGCTTCAGCTGTACAGCCCCGGCTGAGCCCGCCCTTACAGGGTCACGGCCGCCGGCAGAGCTGTGGGGGTGGCACTGGGGCGACTGTGCCACTGTGTGCCCCGCGGATGGAGGGCTGTGGGGATGTCCCTACCCGTGCGCGGTGGCGGTGGCGCGGCAGGCCCGGCCGTCCCAGGCACAGTAGGGGTCCCGGGCGAGGACACAGTCGTAGCAGGAAGCGTACCTGGCGCAGGAGGCCAGGGGCAACTGCAGGATCCCGCTGGCTGCCCCCACGTACAGGCTCCTCTGGGGAAAGAAGGGCTGGCTCGGCACCACCCTGGCATGGTTGGATGCCCCATGGTGCCCAGAGTTCCCCCCAAGAGCTCCAGAGCACAGCTCTCCTTGGTGGGAGAAGGGTCTCCAGCTCCAGGCACTGTCAGCAGCTGTCAAGGAGGCTGGTTCCTTTCCCCAGGCTGCCCAACTGGATTCTGGCACATATCCTGAGCTGGGGTGACCCAGGAGTCATGTGCCCTCCATCCCCCAAACAGCCCAAAGGCAGCTTTGCAGCACAAACATGTCCCATCTGTGGTGTCCCCCAACTTCTCCCACCCCTCACCTGAGTGTGGGAGATCACCAGGCTCTCTACAGGCTGCGGGTCGCTGAACACTTGCACCTCCTCCACGATGTGGATGCCAGAGTCCACCACCACGGCCTTGTGGATCCATCCATCCCCTGGAAAGCAGAGCTGGGGGGTCAGGAGGGAGCATGGGGTGACTCCCCTGCCCAGCAGAGACCCAGCAAACTCATCCCGTGCTCACCCGTCCCCATGAAGAGCACGTCGTAGGAGCGGCCGTCGAGGGCCCGCACCCTGTCCACGGCCAGCTGGCTGTAGGCCACGCTCTTCTTCACCAGCAGCGGCTCCCCACCGGCCGGCTTCACCTCCTCAAACATCAGCGGGTGCAGCTTGACAAAGTCCAGGACGCTGTTGGGCAGGTCCTGCGAGGAATTGTAGCCCTTCCTGCGGGAGCGGTCCGTGATGCACTGCCCGGGGGGAGACACAGGGGTCAGGGAGTGATGTGGCTGCCCCACATCCCGCTGCCCCACACCCCCAGGCACTCACAGAGCCAGGCCGGGGCTCGGGCACTGCACCGTCGTAGCGGGTCCACTTGCGAGCCGAGTCCTGGTACTCCATGTAGGGGCCCTCGAAGGCACGCTGCACGCCTGAGATGCTGTAGCGGCACACGGCCGAGGCCTCCATGGTCCTCCTGCGGGCCAGAACCTCACTTCAGCACAGCCAGATGGACCCCCGAGTGCTCAGTGCCCGCCTGCACATCCCCTCGAGCATGCCCAGGCCCCTCTGTGCCACAGGTGTTTAGCCCCAGCCGTTTGGCCGCTGCCCCACTCACCACTGAGCCGAGAGGGTGAAGGCGGCGTAGAAGACGGTGCTGGCCCAGCCGCCCCCGTCCAGGCTGCAGACGCTGCGCAGTACCTCGTAGTAGGGGATGTAGCAGACCAGGCGCGCCTTCATGAAGGACGTCCACTTGCGCTGCAGGATCTTCTTCCCCCCGACATCGCTCTGGGAGGGTGCAGGGAGCACGTCTGCACAGGCTGGCGCGTCCCCCTCTGCCCGTGCCTCAGCTTCCCCAAGGTGCAGGCACGCAGCCCCTGTGCTGGGAGGACGGGCTCCCTGTGCCTGGACACACACCTACCTTGCAGACACGAGCCACCCGGGCCACTCGGGCCACCTGGCTCTTGTCGAAGAAGGACGTGGTCTCCTCACCCGCCTGCTCCATGAAGAAGTAGTAGATTTTGTCATCGTCCCCCACAGGGCTGTCCTTGCTCTCCTGGACCAGCACGGAGGCCACAAACTCAGCATCTGGGGATGCAGAGTGAGACATCGAGGACCCACCATGGGACAGGGGATCCCCCCCCGGCCTCAGTTTCCTCACAGGACCCCAGGGCCACCTCCAACTCCCGGGCCACGCTCCCCGAGGCCATGCATAGTGCCCCACAGCCTGTGATGCCGTTCTCGGGGTGGGATGGGGACATCTCACCACTCAGCCAGTGCAGCGGGGACTCCTCTGTCTTCAGTGGCCTCTGGTGCAGGTTCCTCCGGATGTCAGGCAGGCTCCGAAACTCGTAGCGTGTGGCTGTGTACAAGCCACCATCTGGGGAGGGCAGGCACCCATCAGCATGGCCTTGCACCACAGGGACAGTGGGGACAGCCCCAAAACCCACCGGCATCCTCGTGCCCCAGGCAAAGGAGGCCAAGGAGGACCAAGTCTTGGCTTGCTAAGACCCCAGCACACAGAGCCCACCCATCTAGAGACTCCCCCGCTGGGGGAGTGGGGATGGGGCTGGTACTGGTGGCATCCTGTATGTCCCCACCAGCCCTGGGAAAGTGCCACCTACCGACAATGAGGCCGGTGTAGCCACGGGCAGGGTCGTATGGGCACTTCTCCTTCCCTTCCTCAAAGTGGGATGGCAACGTGAACCTGTCAGCATCCTTGAAGGGAATAGGGGATCGGGTTAGGCCAGAGGGGACAGAGCTGCCTCAGCCCAGGCTCTCTGCAGGGGCTGCTAGTGGAGACAGCCATGCCCTTGTCTGGGTGAGACAAACCACCTCCAGCTGCTGAAAAGGGGCAGCTAGAGCCACCAGCAGGGAGAGACCCACGGGGGAAAAGTGAGCCCTTGCAGCCCACTTTGGCATTGCGTGGCACGGGGCAGGAGCCAGCCGGCACGGCCGATGCGCCCGGGCTGTGCCTGGCCGGCAGACACTGCCCAGCTGGGTTGGGTGCCCCCAGGTGACACCCCCGTCACGGCAGCAGTTATTTTCTTTGGGGTTTGAAGTTCAAAGTGTGTCAAGTAATGACGGGGCCCTTCCAGCTTGGCAGCTCCTCTGCCTGACTACCAGGGCGTGCAACGGCCAAACCGGACCGGCGGCACAGCTGTGGGAACGGGCATGGCCCCTCCAGGGCTCCCCAGCCATGCTGGGGACACCACCTTAAGTCCCTTTGCCCCTCAGTTCAGGGAGGGAGGTGGGCAAAGAGCAGCCGAGTCACTGAGGAGTCACCACACAGGGGTGAAAGTCCTGCTGCTGGGGGATGTGGCTGCCCCTGTCCACTCTGCCATGAGTCACAGCCACATGGGGACCCTCAGCCTGGGCCAGGAAATCCCAGGGGAGAAGCCACTGAGTCAGCTCTGCCACCGTCACCTTCTCCGGGCACGCTTGCCGCTGGCCACCAGCCACTCTGCAGTCCCTGCTTTGGGAAGGGAACCTGCAAGAGCAGGGACTAGGGACCAGCTCCAGTCCTGGCACGTCCCACCCCGATGGCCCCGCTGAGCCCACGTGTGCCCTGCATAGCACCCATCCCACCCCCAGCCATCTTGTTATGGGGTCAGAGTCCAAACCCAGTGCCAGGGTGGGGGGACTTTGGGCATCTGTGTCATGGTGACTGCATCTCTAAACTGACCCACCCCCAGCCTCGGGGTCACTCACCTCCTCCCCAAGCCACGGAGAAGGGCTGGGAGGGTGGGGGCAGAAAGGGAACAGGGCTGTGGGTGTAGGTGGTGGGAGAGGACGGGGGCTGTGGCATCCTGGGGTGACGTGGTGGCAGGGGATGGGAGACAGCCGGGGGCACTCACGATGGCGGCGCAGAGCGGGTGGAAGGCGTAGGTCCCGCAGGCGTAGAGATGGGTGCTGTTCAGCCGCTGCAGAAACCGCACGTGGTTGAAGCACTCGGTCTGCAGAGGGGGAGGATGTGTTACCAGCCGGGGGAAGCGGCACCCACTCACCCACCCACCGGCTCACCCACCCACCTTGTTGTTTTTGCCCTTCTGCAGGCAGTCCAGCTGCTTCTCCGGGGAGGCTTCCCAGTGAATCTGCAAGGAGAACAGTGACTGCCACCGTGTGGTATTTAGAGAGCGGATGGCTGCTCACAGCACAAGACAGCAACCGGCCCACGTGCCCCCAGCCCTGGGCAAGAGCAGTCCCACACCCAGACCCGCAGGCAGAAACCCCTGAGCACCTGCAGGACTCTGGAAGATTTTGAGGTGTCCTTCCCGGGGACAGCAAAGGAGTGCACATCCCCCCTTGCCCCTCACCCTGCTGGGGTGTATCTAAAGCAGGCAGCTCTGAGCTTGGGGACATCTCCCACAGCTGTCCCCATGGCCTGGTGTCCATAGGGGACAGATGTGGGGACAGCACCTTCAGGTCAGACCTGAGATGGCGAGCAGGAGGATGAGCAGGGATAGGGTGGCCATGATTCGTGCAGGGACAGGAGAGGGCAAGCAGCCGGTGCTGGGCAGCGGCCGGGCTCACCGTGCGGTGGGAGCCGTCGGCCACGTCGCTGGAGTTGAGGGCGAAGATGGCTCCTCTGGCGCCCACGTAGAGGATGCCCCGGTCGTCCTCCAGCAGCAGGGTGCTGTAGTTGAGGGTGTGTGTGCTGAAGCGCCGGGTGCCCGACAGCTCTGCAGAGGGAACAGGGGACTGAAGGGGCAACCGCACGGCACGAGCCACGGGGGGAAGAGACGGAGGATGCAGCCGGGAGCAGTGGGAAGGCACCCGCCAAGGTTATTGGGCAGATGGTGCCAGTGGGTACAGCAGGAGGAAAGGAAGAGGGGAGGTCTGAAATGAGGCAAAAAGCACTAATTCAGGCTCGGGTTCACAGGGGAAATTTCTCCTCGCTGATTAAAACAGCAGCTCAGAGGTGTGAGCCGTGACATCCATGCCCAGCATAGACGTAATGTGCTGTTTCGGAAACCGCTGGAGGAAGTGAAAAGACGCCGGTGGTGACCCCGGCCCTGAGCTGAACCCAGCCAGCACAAAAGGAAGGATGTAAAAAACCTGAACTAAAACTGCTGTGCAAGGGGAGGGTTCCCACAGTGGCACCAGGCGCTCCCTGCACACTGAGCCAGAGAAACTATCCAATTTGTGGTGCTAAGAGGTGTGAGGTGGGACTCAGCCCCAGACAGAGGGACCAGGCTTGGACCCTCCCACTGCTGGAGGAGAAAGTCCTCTGGGGCTTGGGACCCCAGAGGCAGCCCTCTCCCACCATCGACCTCTGAGCTGGGCCTCGCTTATGAGCTGAATGAAGTCGTGTGGATGCTCAAGGCACGATGGCATTGCGGGACTGGCTGACACCACTGAGGCTCGAGGCCAAGGGCCCAGTGGCAATTAGAGAAAATCATCGAAGAAAGCTCCCTGCAGGACAGCCCAGCGGTGATACCCTGCTCAGGACACTCATGCACAAAAGGCAGGGGGCTGCCTTTTAGGAGGGACCTTTTTGTCTCTGCCCTGCTCCTGGGGCACATCAACTTGGACATCACCCCCAAAAACCACCCTCCTTACCATCAAAGGTGACTGTTGTCCTGGGGGTGGCATCCAGGTCGGTGGCAGAGCGCCGTGACGGGTAGCCCATGGCCGCTGCCACGAAGAGAGCCGCCAGGAGATGGGCTATGCCCCTGCTCATGGTCCCGCTCCCCCGGCGAGGGCAGCCACACAGCCCGCTGCCGCTGGGCTGCCACAGCCGATCCTGGGACAGGCTCCCAACCCCTCCTGAAACACACAGCACCAGGTCACACACTCCTGCTCTCCCCAGCACCTCAGAAGCAAGTGGGCTTGGGAAGGAGCTGCCCACGCACATGCCTGGATGCTCAGCCAGGCGCGGCCTCAGCCCAGGGAAAGCAAACCCTGCCAAGGCAGAAACTGAGGCACGGCACAAGGTGTTGAGCCTGCAGCCAGCACAGAGCAAGGAGGGGAGCTGAAGTAGAATGACCTCCCACAGCATCCCCTGCGGCTCAGTGCCCACTGCATCAGTGCACCTGCAGCCACTTGCTGAGTGCCGGGTTTGGTTGCTCAGAGGGTCATTTTCCTCCAGGTCTGTTCTGGGTTCCTCCATCCTTCACTCCCCACCACCTCCTCCTGCAGCTTCCCCTGACCAAACAACACAATTTGGCAGAGCCATCTGACCCTCCATTGCACTTTCATACCCAAAAAGCAGGCACATTTACCCCCAAAAGCAGAGAGCAGGGTTCAGGGCCAAACCCCTGTGGATCTCTTGGCACACTGGAGTACCCCAAGGCCTGCTCCCTGGATTGTCAGTGGCAGGATGGGCAGTGAGGGGAGCCCAAGGGCTCTGCTCCTCCCTGAAACCACAGTTAGCTGTCTCCTGCCAGGGAACATACTTGTCCCCAGCGTTTTGCCCCTCCTGAAATGACAAGACTCCTGAGGACAGAGGCGCAGTGAAGGATGCTGCAGGGCAAAGGAAAACCCATAGGAGCCACTTGGCATCTCCATCAAGCCTTTTCAAGCAAGAACAGCTTTTCCCCCACAGCGTTTTGATTTCAGTTTCTCTTTCATCCCAAGCTGCCTTGAAGCTCAGCATCTACCCTGGCTCTCTCTTTTATGTGTCTGATCACTCCTGAATAATCCCCCACCTCTCCCAGCTGCTTCCAGTAAAGCCACCAGTTCATTTTTCAGGCACGAAAGAGGAATGAGATGGGCAAGTATCTCCAAGCAGGAGACCTCCCCATAAAGTCACTGGCACCTATGTGTTTGTTTAGGGGCTTATATATATATATAAACAAATATAAGCCAAATACCTGGCCCTGCACAGAAGTTGTTCCAACAGGCTTGCTGCATACGGTTTCCCTGAAGCAAGTACCTCAACGGGTCTTGGGCAGAGGGGAGGCAAAACCAAAGTGAAATAAAAGTGAAAAGGGCTTTGGGGCTGAAAAGGAGAAGTGAGGGGCTGGATGTGGGATCCAGCCATAGCCCCAGAGCTGGCATTAAACTGCTGTTTCCTTTGTGAGGGTAGGTTTCAGATTCAGACCTCATGCCTGCACTGCCCGCTGCCCCAGAGCGTCCCGGGAATGGGGCAGATGATGCCCTGCTCCCTCCTGCCTCGCCACCTGCCAGGTGCCAGCCCGGTGCAGAGCATCCCTACAGCACCCAACCCTGGGAGCGGGCAAGGTGCTGCCCCTGGGGCTGAGCTCACTGGGGAGCAGAGGACCCAGAGCATCCTCCCTCCAAGGAACTCCTGTTCCTGGGACAAGCCCTGTGCGGACCAAGGGTCTGCCCACGAGAGATGGGCCTGGCAGGTTGATGCAAGGCACGCGAGCGGGGAACAAAGTGGGTGGGAGTCCAACAGGAGTTGCTTTGGTGACACCATGTCTGGCACAAGCCAAACTAACCAAGCTTTTAGGGCAATCCAAGCGATGGAGTCACATCTGAAGCACAGAGGTGCTCTGACCAGCCCTGTGCTGACAGCTCTCTGTCTCGCCAGCGGGACCAGGGCCACCCTGGCAGCTGAGGGGACCCTTCCCCTGGCCTCTGCATGGAGACACAAGCCCAGAATCGGGCATGAGCCGCCAGAGCTGCCGTGCACCTGGGCTGAGACAGCAGCGGGGAGAAGAAACCTTCTTATGACAAGGCAAACAACAGTCTAATAAATGAGTAACAGCCCTGCGAGCTGCCTGCTCCCTCCAGGAGTCCTCACCTTATCTCCCCCGAACAAACAAGCCCTGAACTTTGCCGCTGCCTGGCTCTGGGTGCGACAGGGATTGGAGCTGGGAGTGCACGGAGGCAGGGATGGTGTTTATGGCACCATGAGCCAGCCTCAGCTAACATTTAACCAACATGAGCACTGAGCCAGCACAAGAGAGGGAATAACAACAATAAATAAAGCCATGGGGCTGTGCACATTCCTAGTGGGGAAGGGGCAGTGGGGAGCAACCTTCCCTTGCTAGTGGGGATGAGCTTCTCTGTTTTTTCCAGGGGAGCAGCTACACCCGTTTCCAAAGGCTCATTCACCCAAGATCAGATGTAACTTTGTCCCAAAGACTATTTAATCAGCTAGCTGTAAGAGCCAGTTAATATTTTACTTAAAGGGAAGGGCTGCTCTGAGCTTCTCTTTTTATTTCTCATACCTAGGGTGGGGGAGAAAGAGCAAGAAGGAACTGAAACCATCCTTGGCCTCATTTAGATCGTCATCTCAGGCTGCAGCCACACCAACCCCCCCCAGATCCATCATCCACCTCATCAAGATGCAAATTCAAAGCTCTGAGTAAAAGCTAGGGCCAGGGTGGGAGACAGAAGAGTTCCTGGTCTGTGGGACCTACCCGTAGGGCTGGGGGCAACTGGCTTGCTCAGGATCAGCTCTTCCCTGTGAAAAGTCTGGAGAGGAAACATCACAGAGAGCTTCCTCCAGGGGAGTGACACAGAAGGGGGAGAGGAAGAGACTGAAAAGCAGCAGCAGCTCCAATGACATCTGAGGTTTAAGAAAGATAAAAGCTCAGAAAATCCCATCCCACCTCCAGGAGAGAGCTCCTGAGCCCTTCTGCACCTCACCTACTTCCCAGTGGTGGGGGGGCTGACATAGGACCCGAAACCCAGCACCAGCTCCCACCTCAGCTGGCGATGCTGAAGGAGAGGCGGCTGTTGGAGGCAGGATGCGGCCGCGGGGCTGGCGGCTGTCAGGGCGCGGGGAGAAGCCAGGAATCAGCCACTGTAATCCCAACGTGTAACAGCCAGAGGGGCCAAAGCCCACCCTCCCACCGGCGGCCGCGGGTGCTGCTGCGGACGAGCCTGAGCCGGGCTGCGCGTCCCGCGGGCGGGCCGGGTGTGCTGGGGCCGGGATGGGCAGGGAGCAGCGAGCGGCGCAGCGGGGGCGTGCGGGAGGGAGCGCGCCGGGCAGTGCAGCCAGAACAGCCCCGGTCAGGTCTGACTGGGTTTACTGGGTCACGACGGAAGCTGCGCGAGCATGACTGTGCTGGCCCCAGCCTCCCACTGCCGGCCGGCACGGCACGGCACAGCACACCCAAACGAGCCGGCCCAGGCGGCACCTCCTTCACATCCCCGCAGCCGGCACCTCTGCAGCAGCAAAAAGCTTTTGATGAGTGAATTCCCTGCTGGCAGCTCTCGCCAAACCTGGATCCGTCCAAAGAACCCAGCCAAAGCTGCCGCATCCCTCAACGGCTGCGGCAGTGAGAGCTTCTGCTGGCCACGGCAGCCCCTTCCCGCTGCCCCGCGCTCCTCCAAGCCACAAGGCACCAAAACCCAGGAGCAAGAGCTGGCTGCAGGGAAGCTGAGTTGTCAGCGGGGCTGGCAAACATGGAGGGACCTCAGCTGGGGTCTTATGTCCTCCCCATGGCTGTTTCCTCAGTGAGACAGCCCAAAACAATGCCAGCTTTTTCATTTAAAGGGAACTCAGGAGAAAGAATGGAAATGTCAGGGGGGAGCAGCTCGTCTGGTTCAGCCCCAGCATCCGTGCTGGATGTTGGGACAGAGATTTGCAGAGCTTCCCCATCCCAACGCTCTGTGGACAGCTTGTGGATGCTCCACTGAGCTCTAGTAAAGCCCAAGCATGCTCTGCAATGGCTGCTGGACCCTTCTCTCCTCCTCGTGGGCTGCCCTTCTTGGCACCATGCATTCCTACCAGTAAGGCCTTCTGGCTTCCCAGTGGGGGCCAGGATTGCCAGCAGGTCTCCTCCCGGTTATGGGGTTGCAAAACAGCCTTAACAAAACTCCCAGCAGGGACTGCATCAGGAGACACCATTTGCACCTTGCTTTTCCATGGCAGCCCAGCCCAGGCACTCTATGCAAGTGATTCAACTTTACTTATGGGGGCTAAGGCTGGCACATGGCTTCCCCAGCCCCTTTGGCTCCCTCAGCCACATTCTCACCGGCCCAGCACCGTTTTACCCCTGCAGGGACCCACAGGATTTGCCGTTGGGTTCAGCAGAAACAGCCTGACCCGTTCCCAGCACAGGGTGGGGGGGAAGGCGCTCGCCTCAGGGGATGAGGCAGGGAATGCTCCGGGCTCCCAGGCGTGGGAACAAGACAAGGAATTTCAGGAAGAGCCATCCAGTGAGAGAAGAGGCTGGCCCCTGCCTGGCTGCGAGCACTGTGCCTTTCGGGCCCCTCTTCCCTGGAGCCCACAGACCTCGGGTGGGAAATCCTGCGAGATGTGGGAAGAGGAGCCAGGATGGAGGTTGCCAGGCAACTTTAATTCAGCCCTTGACGAACTTCCAGCACTTTGCTTCTGTAGCAGAGCCCAAGCAGCAAGCATAAAAGCCAAAACATAATACACCAGATCCACCTCGAGACCGTGGTGTCCACCCACCCGTCCATCTCTCCATCGCAAGGGCTTGCTCATGGCCCTGCGCAAGGTGATGGGTCCCCCCTGGCAGCGTCCCCAAAGGCCAGCCCGGGATGAGCTGCCCTTCCCGGCAGAGATTTGCAGGGGCAGGATTTGACCCATGGGACTGGGCTGGCGCTGCCGCATGGATATTTCTCAACCAGACAGGATTTTTGTCAACAACAGCAAGAAAAAAATGCTAACGCGCTGAAAGCCCTCCGGGAAGAGGAGATGTGCGACGGGTTTGGGGGCTGGGGCTGGGGAGGGAAGGAGCACAGTGACCTCCCGGGAGCCCCTTGCCAAGTTTATTTTAGTTGCCTTCTTTAAACAAAACCACACTCGACCCTGAGGCACTTCAGCGGACACGCACGAGAGCTTTGGCGATTCGAGAAGCAGACGCATCCCTCCTCTACCCAAATTTGGGATTGGGGCACAGCAAAGGGGAGGAACGGTCCCACCACAAAGCCCCCACGCACGGCACAGACGCCGTGGAGCCAGAGGGGCGGCGGCGGGCACTGCTGGGCCGTGGGAACAGGCTCCACATTTCCCCTGCACGGCACGGCACGGCACGGCCCCCATCCGATGCCTGCAGAGCCCAGCGCATCCGGTGCAGGACCAGCTCTGGTCCCACCAGCGACAGGACAGCAAGGAGGCCCGTGGAGGAGGAAAGTGATGGATGGGAGAGCAAGCAAGGACAGCTGGGGATGTGGATCGGGTTTAATGGAGCACTAGTGCCAGCAGGAGCCAGACATCTAAGTACCCTGAAAAGACAAACTGATCCCTCAGCCCTATTCCCACAGCCCAATTTCCCACAGACTGGCCTCTCTGTGGGCCCAGCTCCGTGCCTTTACCTCTGTCCCCCTGCAGCATCGCACTGGGGGATGCTGTCCACTCAGTGAGGGGCAGGGCCCAGCCATGGCATGCACATAGCACAGCTGCAGGGATCATAGCATTTTAGCTTCTCCCCAGCTCCTTGTTTTCACTGTTCTTACAGGAACTTGTTCCTGTCTTCCATCAGGTCAGGTCTGACACAGGGCAAGAGATTCAAAGGGGCTGTCAGTCAGCAACACAAGCTCACTACTGAGTCCCCATGAGAGCTCTCACAGCACTCCTGTCCAAACCAAGTCAAAAACCCCTACTGAGACAATAAGGAAAGCTGCTCCAGCCTGTGCCATGGGCAGGGACTACCTGCCTGCAGGTGCCTGCCAGACCTGGGCACGGCTCCTCTCCAGCAGCTCCCAGCGCACGGCAAGCAGACAGCAAGAGCACGATACCTGGGACCACAGGACAGAATGCTCCGTCACTCCCCAACCCAGCACCATCAGCCATCAGTCAAAACAGCTCCTGGCGCAACTCCATCATCCCAAAAGCCTTGCTCAGAGCTGGCCCAGGAGGGAGGGTGCAAGGAGGGGAGGCTGAAGGGCAAAACCTTGCAGTTCAGCAGTGGAACCAGGAGCACTAAGGGATGCTCCAACCAGCACAGACCTGACACCCCCAGGCATCAAATCTCCCATCACAGGGGCAATTCCCCGTGTACCAGAGGCTGTTTGGCTCATGCAAGTCAGCAGTGAGGACAAAGTCCCCGTGGCTATTCCCTCCCATTCAGGACTTCTCCCCCTGCAGAAACATCACGGCAGCAGCCCTGGGCTGACCCTGGAGCACCTGAGCTGGGAGCTGCAGGAACCAGGAAGTGAAACAAGAAGACGCTGAGCCACAATGGCCCGACTCTGCCTTGGACCCGCTGCCAGCCAGGCCCTGCAGCCAGTCCCTGCAGCATGGGGGAGGCCATCGCAGCCGCCGAGCTGTGGGATGCAGGGAGCACACCCCCGGGGCTACTCCTCCTCCATGGCAGCAGGGGAGACACATTCAGCACCAGCACCATCACCCCCAAACCCCAACGTGTGCCACCCTCTCCCACCCCTGCAGCAGCAGGGCAGGCTGTGCTGCTGGCTGGCAGCCCCCCCGGCAGCCCGGACGGACAGACGGACGTGGCACCTCTCCACAGCACTGCCAGTCTCCCAGCGAGGGGGCCTTTGCAGGCCAGTGGCTCAGCCCTGGATGCCATCTGCACTTCAGCCTTCAAAGGCTTTTGTGGCCAAAGCACACTGTCCCTCGAGCAGAAACAGGAAAATAATCATAGAATCAAATTCCCAGGAACAATTAGAAAGAAAACAAGGAAAAAAAAACCTACCCCAGCCTTAAAACGTACAGAGACGCTTCAGAGACAGCAGATTTCAGGCCTTTTCGATGCACTGGAACCCATTTGCTTGTCCCCGTGGCTGTACTTTGTTTCATTTCACTGGGCTCGCACAATGCAAGACAAGGAATTAACTCGGGTGTTTGTTTAGAGCCGGTTTGTCTCCCAGGTTTTTTTTTCCCAAAGCCAGGTTTAAGTTTCAAAGAGGTTTATTGGCAATGCCCGGGGTTCCCACCATCAGCATGGCGCAGAGCTTCCCTGAGGGGAAACTGAGGCTCAGGAATCACGCATGACCTGGAGTCCCCTCGGAAGCAGGGGCAAGAGCCAGAGCGCAACCCACATCTCCTGGTGTGAACGTGGGGCTTTCTGCTTCGAGCCGGTCCCTCCTAAAGCCTTTTATTTATTCCAAAGATAAACTGTTTCCTTTGCAGAAGTCCAGCAAAACCAGACGACAGGAACAGTTTTATGGCTTCCAGCTTTAACAACCTCTTCTCATTTCCTCTGCTTTCCCTCCAACAAAGCTTCAAATTTGGAGTCAAAACCCCATTTGATGTTCAAACTTCACGTTCAAAGCTGCACAGCATGAGGCAGTAAAACCTGGCTTTTCCCACAGTCGTTTGCATGCCCCAAAATCAGCTCCCCACCTTATTTACATGGGCTGGGCTTTGCAACAGGCAAATGAGAGCCCTCTGTCAGGTAAGGGGAGACAGGGTTGTACCTGGGGGAGGGAGTTTTTAAGCAACAAGGAAAGCAAAAGCCAGAGCACACCCTGAATCGCCAGGCTGCACCCCAGCCCCCACACCAGTGGGTAACACTGCTTGGAACCCTCAGCTTCCTTTGTCTCCAAATGGCAGAGCTCAGGCCCCAGGGATGATGGAGGGGGTGGGTTTGGAGATGACCTTGCTCCGGCAAAGCCCTCATGCTTGTAAATCACCAGGAGCAGCAGCAGAGCCAGGTGGGAAAAGACGGCGGTGGCATTTCCTCCCGAAGCAGCAGTGGAGCACAGAGCTCTCACCTTGGAACAGGAACGTGCACCCACCCAGCACCCGCAGCAGCAGCAGTCGGAGGCTGCTGAGAGGCTTTCGCAGCAGGGAAACATAAAACAACTCTGCAGGCATGGTCCCACCACTGCCCCGAGAGGCACCAGCTGCCCCCAGGCACCAGCTCCCCTCCACCAAACCACCCATCACAAGAGTCCTTTCCCAACAAGCCCCGTCAGCATGGCAAGCGGAGCCAGGGCCTGTGGCAAGTGTGGGGAGAGGGAAATTCCTCGCACATGGCCAGGCGAGGCTGGCACCGTGGCACCCCTCCGCTGCCCTCCTGCTCACTGTGAGTGCCCACATAGCACGGCACAGCATGGCATGGCACGCCATGGCCCCCCGTCGCTGCCCAGCCCAGCCCACCTGCATGCTTTCTCCCTGGCACGCAACCTGCCCAGGTTTGCTGAATAAACCTCCTGGCTCTGGTTAAACCTGCTGCCTTCCTGGCAGGGAAAGCAGTGAAAGGTTCAAATGGATGTTGGACAAGGCAGCCGAGATAGAGGGAGAATAAGCCTACGACACAAAGCCCTCATCTGCAGGAACCGAAAGGGTTGTTGGGGTTTGGGTATTTTTTTCCCCTCCAGTTGCAACACAAAAACAAAGATAGGGATCTGAGCACGCTGTGGGGGCAGCTCTCTGCCCTTCATTCCTCCAGGCAGTGAGCCTGGCCAAACCGAGGTGAGGTGAAGTAGAGACGTGTCCTGCAGGACACACATGCACAGCCTCGTCACGGCCATCCCGCCCGGGATCGGGGTTCAAGGGGAGCCCAGCCTGTGCCTGCCATGGAGGGAAGCAAAGCAGCCAGAGCCCACGGTGGTAGGCCAACTAGCACAAAAAAATGCCATCGTTGTTATTAATAATTTCCCTGCCTCTGGGGGAATCTGCACTCCTCATCCATTTTGGGCAGTCTCTTTGTCTTTGGAGACTGTTTTTCTTGGCATCTGAAGAGCCCTTTCGTGGTTCCCCCTCCCACTTCACCCTCTAGGGTTTAAAGGCCAGGCACAAGCCACTGGCCCACCTGGGTACTGACAGGGAGGGCAAAAGCAGCCCCAAATCTCAGTGCTGCCCAGCTGCACAGCAGCTACCTTCTACCCTTCGACTGGCAGGGAGATACAGCAACACAGAGAACACCCCAATATAAGCTAGTACCCCTGCCCTGGGCATCCACAGCCCCCACAGTGATGCACCCCTAGGAGCCTGGGCTCAGACAAGCCATGTCCCTCTCGCCCTGCACCTCCTGAGGGGAAAGGGGGAGGGCAGAGATTTATACTGCAACACTTGCATTGGTTTAGTATCTCATCCCAGCTGGCTGAAGCACAGTCTGCCTCCAGGTAATACCCAGCCTCCCCAAACACTGCCAGCAATCCACAGCCCCCAGATCTGCTGGGGAAGGGAGGGGCTGTATCTAGCCCTCCGCCCCCCCGGGAGCTAGTTCCCTGTCCAGCTGCAATTTCCACTATCATCTTCCCTCACATCCTCGGCACATCCCCTGTCACTCCCGCCCCACTCCCCCAGCCCCACTTCACCTCACACCCCAAACCTCTACCCAAAGAAAGCTTCCAGCGTGGTCACCAGATCCTGCCTGTCCCCACCTCCCCTCCAGCTTGTCACTCCCAAATCCTCACTCGCATCAAACCTGTCTGGAACCCCTCTCCATCCTGCCCACAAGGCTTCTTCCCTTCACCTGCCCCCGATAACCCCCAAGACTATGACCTCAGCAGGTCAGACCCCAGCTCCTCCTTCTCTGTACACCACCGGAGCACTCAGCACCCCAGGCCCTACCTCTGCATCCAGCACCCGCACCCACATCCTGCCTGGGGACTCAGCACCTGGATCCAGCGCCCCAAATCCTGCCTGCAGACGCCGACCCGGATCCAGACCTGGCAGCCCTTGCCCTACCAAAGGACTCAATCCCCTGATCCAGCACCCTAGATCTTGCCTGCAGACTCCAGCCTGGATCCAGCAGCCCTGGCCCTACCAAGAGACCCAAATTGAGCACCCCAGGCCTCATGAAGGGATTTTGAGCCCCAAATCCAATACCTCAGATCCTGCCTGTGGACTCAGCAGCCAGACTCGGCACGTAGCGCTCACAATCCTGCCTGTGGACCTGGGCCGAGACCCAGCACCCCAAACATAGCCCCCCTGACCCTGCCTTGCAGTTTCATCACCGAGCCTCAGCTGCCCCCCGACCCTGCCCGGCGGACTCAGCCCGCCAGCCCCTACCTCTGCATACAGCAGCGGAACCCCAGCAACCACATCCAGCTTCCCCGATCCCGCCTGTGGACGCGGCGCCCAGCCCCAGCCCTCCGGGCCGTGCCTGCGGACTCCAGCCCACCACCGCGACCCTCACCCGGCCGCCGGCTCTTCCCTCTGGCGTCTCCCCGGCGCTTGCCTGGTGCGGTGCGGTGCGGTGCGGTGGGGTGTCTCGGCGGCGCAGCGGGGGCGCGCGCCTCGGTCCGGTCCGGCGCGGTGCGGCGCGGCGCGGTGCGGTGCGGTCCGTGGCGGTGCGGTCCGTGGCAGCGCAGCCGGCAGCGCGCGGCCCGGCCGTGCCGTACCGTGCCCAGCCGCACCGAGCCGCACCGAGCCGCCCTCACCGCACCGCCCCCTACCGGCCGCGCCGCTGCCCGCGAGGTTCCGGCGAGCGGAGGCCAAGGCCTCGGTGGCTCAGCCAGCCCCGGCCCGCAGCCACCCGGCCACCGGCATGGGGCTGGCCGAGGAGGAGCCGGGGCTGGGCGTCCCCGGCCAGAGGGATGGTTGACAGCATTTCTCTCAGCGGAGCCATCGCCATGTGACACCCCCTCGCCCCTCTCCAGCACATAGGGTGGGCTGGGGGGGTGTCGCTCAACACAGGCAGTTTGGGTTACACAGCCCCAAAAAAGGGCTCTGGGCTGTGTTCAAGCGCTTTGTGAGGCCAGGGAGGCAAAGGGCTGGTAAGTTGGGCTTGTAACTATTAGAAGAGCGTTAGGGAACGCAGATAAGCGTCACCCCGCCGTGCTGACCCGGCACAGCACAGCCGCTCAGCCAGCGCCACGCTGCCCGCCGAGGCCGCCGGCACCCTGCAGCGCACGCCTGGCACGGGCACCGGGCCCCGGCTTCCCCCTCCCATTAGCACGTGCCTCTATGGTGGAAGCTTGTTTGGAAACACGGGCAGGCAATGGTTTCTTCGGGGCCCTGCGTGGAGGCTTTTTGTCCTGGGTGGCTTCTGCGGCTCCTCCCCACAGGCAGGAGCTGCCAGGCCCAGGCCTGCGTTTGCTTTCCTTTCGCAAGCTCTCAGCACCTGGCCAAGCCTCCCTCCTCCCCTGCCACAGCCCCGCGGCAGGCCTCCTGAAAGCAAAAACCCCGAGTGCTGCATGTAATCAGCAGGTTGGATCTAGGGCAATTGGAAATCAGCTGGAGCGGGAGGTGGAGAGGTGCTGTACCTGCACACACCGGATTACGGCTCCCAAAGCTGGCAGGGTGGCTGCTGGCCAGCCTATGGTTAAAGCCACGTGGTACTCAGTTCCAGTACCAGCACCTTTGGATGTTGGCTCATCCCCTCTAGTCCACACCGGGTGAAGTCTCCAAGAAAGGGACAAAGGCCACCCTGACTCCACACATGCCAGACCTAGAGTCAGATCCACAGCAGGGCATAGAGTCAAGCAGGTTGTGAAGCTGCTGAACATTGTCTGGGGATGAGAGGCAGCTCCAGCTGGGATCTCACCACCACCTGGACCTTTTAGGTTTGGTAAGAGTGGCAGGGCCAAGGTGCTACTGTGGGGATCCCAGCTAACGTATCACTCGCAAGACCTCTGACTGCCAGGGTCTTGCCTCCTTAAAAAGGCCATGAGAGAGCAGCAGAGGCTTGAATCCCCCCGGTCCCTATACTCTGATGGGTCTCAGCTGAGGAGGGACCCCTCTGGGTGCTCCTGCAGACAGGCTGGCTCCTGTCATCCATGTGCACACACACCAAGCACCCACCATCTCCTTGTCTGGCACGAGATGCCAGGACCCATTTCCTGTCCCCACTCCCAGGGACCCCAGGAAAGCAGAGCAGAGACACCTCTTCCAGTGCCCCTTGTCCTTCTGTACACTCCAGCAGCTAATGACCATTTCCTCCTATCCTTGGGCAAAGCCCCAGCATCTCCTCCACGCCTCACAGTGCCCCACCTCGCCGCCCACCCCACGGAAGTGGGATGCCCAGGCACTGCTCCGGGAGCTGGGGCCACCCGCAGCCCTGCCCAGCTGGCCCCCAAGTGCTGTGCAGGCAGCAGGAGAGCAGGCTGAAGAAGCAGGCGCTGCTAGCAAAGCAAGAACGCTTTTTGCCAGCCTGTCGTACTCCGGGACAGGGAGCTTGGGTGCTGCGAGGCAACCAGTCCCCCACATCCACTCCCAACCCCATCCCCTACCTTAGCAGAGGCGCAGCTGGAGGCTGCGGGGCTGGTTATGGGGAGAGACGGGTCCGTGAGCGCTGGGCAAGGGGGCGCCAGGGCTGAGACAGGGCTGCCCAAGGCTCCTTCCCTCTGCAGGGCACTGCGCCCGTCCCGTCCCACAGCGATCCTCGCTGGCGGGCACCCTCCCACATGGCTGCGAGCCGAGCCCAGCAGAGCTGGAGCTGCGGTAGCTCCTGGCCTCGCAGGGGGGTAATTAGTGCATGAGCAAAGAGCGAGCGGAGCCTGGCGCGGCCAGCGCTGCGTATTTACAGGCCTGAGCTTGTGAGGCTTTAATTAATTAACGAGTCATCGGCAGCTGGAACCAGATCTATTTTCAGAGCCTTCTCCTGCTCTGCTGCCCCCGTGAGATTAACTGAAGGAATTCAGGGCCCTGCGAGTTTGAAGGCCTGGGCCTTGCTCTTATTTGCCGGGCTTTCCCAAGGGCCAGGGGGGGATACGGGCGGCAGTTGAACCAGACCCGACCCTCTCCCACACCCTGTGCCCCCAAGAGCGGTACTGCCAAGCCAGGAGGTCATGCTTGTGCTCCAACCTCAACCCAGGGCCAGCAAGATGCTGGAAGGGGAATTTGCCATCAAGAGCAGCCTTGCAGACCCTGTCCCAGCCCAGAGCAAGGTGTCCTGGGCAAACCCTCCTCTCCGTGGCCACGCGAGGAGATTTTAACCTTAATGCTCTCTCCTCATTAATCCCAATGGCCTTTAGGAAAAGGAGATGCTTTAATGCCTTGATCACCTGCCCAGGGTCTAGTTACTGTTTAATTTCTTGTTGTCAAACACCGTGTCCCACAGAGAGTGGACGGGGCAGAGCGGGGCTGTCCCATGTCACAGCTCTGTCCATGCCATGGTCAGCTGCTCATCACAGCACAGCCCCACCACTCCAGCACACAGCAAAGCCAGATGGATGCCCATGCTCAGGCAGCATTTTGGGGCTCACCTATCTCTGCCAGGTACCCTTACCCACTGCAGCAGGTAGAAATGTTCACAGCCAGTCCCTTTTGCCCCTCCAATGTCCAAGGAGCTGAGGTGAAGCTGCTCTCACGTTTCACTTGGCACCACACCCCCGTCCCAGCTGGCATCCCAGATGACGTGAGGAATTATAACAGGGCCACAGCACCGTGAAATATTGATGGGATTAGTGCGGATCAGCTCTCCCAGCACACGCGCTGCGCTCCCCCCAGCCCGGGAGCCAGTGACCTGCGTGCACTGGGGCTGCAGCTCAGTGCCCAGGATGGCGGTGCTGCCGTGTGCTGCCTGCCAGACCTCCAGCCACACACGTTTCTCCAGCCACCGCCAGCCTGCAGCCTTCCTAGAGGGACATAGAGAATCCTGGCACAGCACAAGAAGACACACGCTATGTTGCTTAATGCATGACGCTGCTGTGCCTCTGGCTCTGCCAGGGGTGAAGAGTTGTCTGGCTTGGTTGTAGCTCAGCACCCACTCCCACCCTGGGCTCCGAGGGATCTCCCACCCTGCCTGCAGCCCCAAAACCTGCCAGCCTCCAGGCTCCAGCCCCCTTGCCCCTTCTCAAGTTCACCCTGCATGGCCTGGACCACGGGGGATGCCCCATGCATGAGGACGTCCTGGGTGACTGGCAAGAGACCCCTGTCCTCCCCACTGCTGCACATCCCCACTCCCACTGCTGAGAACCAGGTTCGGCCAGGAAGAAGGTTTCACTATGGATGACAGAAGCATAAATACAAACAACTTAGTGGGGCTGAATAACAGCCAGCATTAAATAGGAAACAGGCTGGCAGGGCTGTACACCACAACAGCCCCCAGTGTTGGGGTTGCGGCGTGGATGGGTGTCAGTGTCTATCAGATCCATGGAGCTGATGAGGCTTTGCAACCTTTGGTAGGAAAACACCTTTCCCTCGCCCCGAGCAAGAAAAGCAAGATAAAACCTGTGTTTGGGATTTGGTTTGCCAGCCTTTGCGGTCCGAGGGGCAGCAGGCGGCCGACCGTTTCAATCTCTCTCCAGACTGGTTTGAAAGGCAGCTGAGTGTTACAAAATCACAGCACTCCAGCAGCTGGGGATTTATGAAACCCACAAAAGGGTTGTGAAACTTATGCTAAAGCCGTGCCAGCCCGCACTGTGCTGCCGAGAGGTGTGTTACAGTGTCAAAACCACCATCGGAAAGCCAGGTCCCTTTCCCTTTCAACATGAGAATGTAACAAGGAGCAAACTGGCCTTTCTGTGCCACCCCATCCCTCCCTGCTCTGCCTGCCTCCGTGGAGGAGAAGCCCAGCAAGGAGCACACCAGCCCCACACCGTGGGGTCAGCCTTACTGCTCTGGCACCCTCTGTCTTGGTGCTCGCCCCAGAACCAGCCTGCCCGGGCTTCGGGCCAGCAGTGCTGCATGAAGAAGACCCACGGGGGATGCCTGGAGCCCAGCAGCAGCACTCAGGGCTTGCCGGCAGCTGAGTGCATGCTCACCAGGCTTAGCTTTGATTCTTGAGAGCATCACGGACTCGCCAGACCAAGCGTGATGCTCCACAGATTAACCTCAGGGGAAAAGATATATTCCAGTGGGCACAGAACATAAGAGCCTCTTCCCTTCAAGTCATCAAGCAAACTGCCCACACCACTGCTTCTTGGGGCTGAGAGCCAGCAGGGAAAATTACAATTGCAGAAGAGTTTGTCTGAGAAAGTTATAAGGAGCTGGAAGAAGGCAGAGGCAGGCCAGAAGGCAGCTGAACAGCCAGCTCCAGCTGCACCCACTCCAGCCCAGGGCTCAGTTCTGGGGAAGGACAGGACTTTTCGCCCCAGCTCAGTACAGCAGCAGAGTTGCTGCCCCGACTTCCCGCAAGATGAGATCCCCTGTAAGCACTTGGCAGTGGAAATGGGGATGTTTCGCCCGAGGCTGTTTGTTGATGAAGGCTGCCAGGTGCCAGCAGCCCCAGCCACAGAGCACAGCGTGGTGCCAGGGTGGATTTTCTCAGGGGAGAAGCAGTTGAGTCACAGCAGCCTCCGATCTGTTCCCACAAGCCCGGCTGCGAGACACACGCCGGAGTTCGTGGAGGCCAGGAGCTCACACAGGGAGATGGTGGGGTTTGGTTGGCTTGTCTGCAAACCCCTCTGAGCCAGGGGAAGGCATCAGCCTGGCTCGGGATCTGTCGGCAGCACATCTGCAGGGAAAGGGCTGCTGGGGCTGAGGGAGGGCAGGCTCCTGACCTGCCTTTCAACCAGGCAGGGCTGCTTCGGGATGCTCCTGCAGCATGGGGGCAAATGCCAACAGCTGCTGGGAATCCCGTTGGAGAGCCAAGAGTGGCATTTTGGAGCTTGACCCAGTGTCTTGTCACAGTTCTGGGACTAGAGCAGAACCAGGGTGGCTACAGGCAGGGAAGGGGCAGAGCCACAGCTCCAGCCCTAGGAGAAGTGGCTGGCTCAGCTGGATGCCAGCAACCCCTCTGCCTACCTGCCTCTGGGCTACCAAGTTGATCATGAGACTGGAGCGTCTTTCTTATGAGGAAAGGCTACAAGACCTGGGGCTGTTCAGCCTGGAGAAGACTAAGGAGAGATCTCATTAACACTTAAAAGTACCTAAAGGGTGGATGTCAGGAGAATGGAGTGATACTTTTTTTTTGTACTGCCCAGTGACAGGACAGGGGGTAATGGACACAAACTGGAATACAAAAAGTTCCACTTAAACACGAGGAAAATCTTCTTTCCTGTGAGGCTGAGGAAGCCCTGGCACAGGCTGCCCAGGGAGGGGGTGGAGGCTCCTTCTCTGGAGGTTTCCAAACCCGCCTGGACACGTTCCTGTGTGACCTGATGGAGGTGAACCTGCTTTAGCAGGGGGTTGGACTGGACGATCTACAGGTCCCTTCCAGCCTCTACCATTCTATGGTTCTGTCATCCCAGCTGCTCCCAGTAAAAGCAGATGGGCTCCAGCCTGGTCAGGGACCACAGAGGGGGATCTCTGTTTCGGCAGCTGGGACACAGAATTTCTCCCTGCATAGCAGGATGGGTCTCTGCTGCACACTGCCAAAAGGAGGAACATGCATCCATCCATGGGGTTGCACAGGGGCTGAGGCAACACCAGTGGCTTTTAAGAGCTGCCCTTTTGGTTGAGCCAATCTGCACTCTCCAGAGCTAAAGCCAGGAGGGTACAATGGCCTCCAGCATCCACCCTCTGTGCCAAGCTGCCAATGAGGACCCACATCCCCAAAGCTTCCTCTTTGAGCCGTCTGAGCCTCTCTGCCCAAGCACCTTCTCCCCAGGCTGCCTCTCCTTCCCAGCCCCCAAAACCCGTTGCCATCGCCACCGCCAAAGGACAGACAACGGGAGCAGTGCAGTAAATAACCCCTGCACACGGGCAGGACGTGGAAAGCAGAGCTGGCTGCATCCATCACTCTCACAGTTTTTCTTCAGCTCTGACACTTTGATGGGGAGAGGGGGTGGGGAAAGAAGAGGAGCTTCCAAAATTTATGAGCTCGGATTTAAAAATACATCTCCTAGAAGCGCTGCAAAACCCGGAGCTGGGGAGGACGAGTGGCTGAAAGGCTGCCTTCAGGAACGAGCATGAGCACTGCGCCTGCCTTGGAAACAGGGATCTGGGGCAACCTGCATGGCTGATGTCGCAAACCCTGTCCCCACTGGGATCGTTTTGCAAGTCACAGCTCTCTGTGCTGTGCATTACAAGCCAGGGGAAAGGAAGGGGTAATCCAGAACAGGTTAAAATCCCTCTGGCCCTGTGGTCATGTCAACCTTAGTGCAGACAGGATTTGGACTGTCACCTTCCATCGCCCAGACTTTCTCCTCTACGTGCCTGACCTCCCGCTGCTCCAGGCACAGCCAGCATCGCACAGCCAGCATCTCCCCTTATGCAAAGAGAAGAGCTTGTACGTGTAAATGTAGCTGAAAACACCTCCAGCACAAGGAATCACATACCAACCACTACACCAAACCAATGTCAGGAAGAGCAACCACCATATCCGAGGGAGGCCTTGGTCTTTACAGACGGACTGTCCCCCAACAGGGTGATGCACAATGAGCAACTGAGAAACATTACCCCATCACTAAAACCATCTCAAAAGTAACTTAGCCTGAGTGACAATGATGCTCAAAGCAAGTTGTTTATCTGCTGAGATAAAACAAGCTATTTCAAGCTTGCCTGTTGCTGTAATTTTCTTTTAAACTCAGAAAGGACTGAAAAGCCCTGAGCCAACAGCCTCACCAGCAGGGTCCCAGCTCTGCAGGGAGAGCTGCCCCAACCTACTCCTGGCCCTCCTGCACCCACCTGCCCTCGAGGGATGCTCAGAATGGAACAGGAAGATGGTCCCTGGGGCCATTGCCACACCTCTGCTGAGCTACAGTGCCATTTAGGATGATTGTTTTGCCATGGAAACATCCCCCTCCAAAGAACAGATCTATCAGCACGTGTCCCAAAAGCAGCCTGGCATTCAGCACATGGTAATTTTTGCCTCCCTGTGTTGGAGGCCAGAGTCTTTCTTACCCTTCCCTTGCATTTCTCTGGGTTAACCCATCAAAAGCTTGGCATGAGCCCAGGGTTCCTCTAAAACCTCCTCCTAAGCAGATTTTTGGTGGGCTCTTCAGATACACAGAGCACTTGAAGTGCTCTGAATATTTCAGGTGAAACGTAACTCTGCTAAGTGTATCCAACCTTGCTCTGCAGCCCTAAGTCAGGGGATTTTCTCCACAGCCTTCGGGAACTGATTTGCTTCTTTGCTTCCTTGTACTGTTCAGCTGAGTTAATGTATTCCAAGACTCGTTATTTTTGGGTTTGGGTTTTTTTTCCTCCCCCTACATAAGCAGATTTGGGGAAGCTGTGGTGAGATGCCTTACAAGCAGTTTTTGTCCTCAGGTGCTTTCCGAGCAGGCTGCATCCACCACAGCCCAGTGCTTTAGCACACCTCTGCACAAATGGTATGTTTGAGAGTCGGATGGATTCCTTTGATTCATGTTCCTGCATATCCATACAGCTAATTTACCTTTATTAAAAATTAAAAAAAAACTGAAAAGAAAGAAAGAAGAAGAGAGAGCTGTTAGAAGGACAGTGCAAGGCCAGCAGAGCGAGTGCCGGAGGGCCAGGTTAATGAGCTGGGCGGTCGCTGAGGCTGAGTGCTCAGGCGGGTTGGAGCCAGGAGTTGCTGTCCCAGCAGGGCTGACTCAGTCCTTCATTAGGCAGAAACAGGCTGCAACGTCCTGCACCCACTCCTGTGCCTTTTTTTGGGGTAGCTCCCTAAGCTCCAGGGTACGTGGTTAACCCTGCTCGCTCCAGGTGTTTTCCTGAGGGGAGTTCCTGCGTGCCTTGGGCCTGGGCCAACCTTCCTACCCAGCCCCAGCTGCACCCCTGCGCCTGGGGGAGAAGGTGAAACAGGAATAGGGATAAATGGACCTGCCCTCACATCTCAGGCGAAGGCCACCCCGTTGGCTTCCCCCTCTGCCTCTGCTTTGAGCTGCTCCTCAGCGAGGACACTGCCAAGGCGAGGGAGCGGGGATTTGCAAGACACCCGTCACCATCATTTACTCTTCTAATTTCTGACCCTCAGGGTAGGAAGAACATCAGAGCACTGCAGGCAGGAAACAACAAGCTTTGTAGGTCATATCAGTGTGTAAAGTACCATTAGGAACCACAGCACGAAGCATGAATAATACTCCCTTTATTCCACCATATACCTCAACGCCCTTGAAATAAATGCAAATGGTTATTTATGGCCAGGGCTCGTATGAGACGCCTGCTCAGGAACACGGGGCTGAAACGGAGCTGGAGCACTGTTTGCTCTCTCCCCTGTATACAAGCCAGGACACATGCAGTGCTGATGGGCTTTGTGACTGTCCAAGGGATCCCAGGCAAAAGACAAGCAGGGACATCACTGTAAATCTTCCTCACACAGATTTATGCTCTGTCCATTAGACCAGAGCCACAACGCATATGTCCTTCCCTGGCACCCTCCTCTCTGCAAAGGACAAGCAGGGCAGGGGAAACCCTGAAGGACTCCAGGCCCGGAATGGGACCTTGAAGAACAGGTCACATCATTTCTGAAAAGCCAACCTCGAAGCCTTTCCTAAAATCCTTTCAGTAAACAATGACCTCGATTGCCAAAAACGATCAGATAATGCAAAGGCTGGGAGAGATGTGCACTGAGTCACCATCTTCCAAGCAGGTTGAACTCCCTTTTGTCTTGGCAGCACCAGAAGCCCCGCTGCCAGCTGGAGCAGGGTGAGGTTGCCCCCAAGAGGCAAATCTGACAAAGCAGCCAAGAGAGAGGAAATGCTGATCTGTTCTGAACGGACCACACGGGAAAGATTAAACAAAAACAAACCCAAACCAAACTCCTCCGAGCTTTTATTTTAATTCCTCCCTGGCTGAAAACATCTATGGATGGGGTGGGAGGGGAGAGGAAGGTCAGCTTTGGCGTGTGGTTGCTCGGGTGTTATTGTTTGGCTGGAGCTCCTGACCCACATGGCTTGTTTTCCTGGTCTCGCCTGCAGTGTCATTAGAAAGATCAAAAAAAGCCACCGGCTTTCCTTCAGCCACATGAGACATTTGATCCCATACACCTCACTAGGGGCCTTCAGAGCAGCACCTTCAGCAGCAACTCGTGTCTCAGGAGGGGAAGGAGTGACACGACCATGCACACAACAGAGTTTGGAAACTGTCAGATGACGCAACATGAAATCCCTCGGCCATGCAGGTGAAGCACACAGGCGGCCCACCACGCTGCACCCAACTCCTGACGCCTTGCAGGGGGTACAGGAGCAGGACGGATGCCTGAGGTACCTCCCCAGCACACGCTGCACCCTCCAGGGATCAGCAGCTCAAGGCTTGCTCAGCCTGGCAGGGATGGCTGCTGTGATTTCATAGACCCTGATGGATTTCTCTGCTGCAAAATGCTCTTTGAATCTCTAAGCTTTTAGCATCTGCGACATCCTGAGGCAAGCAGATCCTCAGCTCCTGTCTCCTTTTGTTTGCTTTGAGCCTTCTTGCTAATAAAAGGAACTACAAAGTATGAAGCCAAATTACAAAGCACCACTGAATGACTTCTCTGTATTTACCCTTTTTTAGGCCATTCAATTGTCGAGCTCCCCATCTTACTTTCCAACATTACAACAATTTCTGAGCTGGAGAGACGCTGCTGACTTAGAGCCACTGCAATTTATTCCTGTCCTGTACACACACATGCAGATTCCCTCCCAAAGGGCTAAACCTGTGATATAACCCACAATTTCACCATTCCTGAAGCCGCTTCTCCAGAGGACACAGTTTAAACACCCCAGCTGGGATGTGCCCAGGGCACTCCCTGCTCCTGGGTTGGGCTCTTCGTGGGTCCCCCTGCCCTGCTCAGAGAGCACCCCCACACCCCCAGCACCGAGCTACCCCCCACAGCACCCCAACTTACTGTCAGCTCCAAACTGGAGGCGTCATCTCCACAATGACTGTGGCGCTGGCTCCTGCCAGACTCTCAATTAGGAGGAAGGCTGACACAGTTTCTCAGCAAACGATGTTCTGAGGGGAGAAACAGAATGAGGGCAGGAGGAAAAATGGGCTAATCACAGCAAATCAACTGGATAGGGGGGAAAAAAAACACGTTGTGCTGTGCAAACCATACCATAACAATGCTGGGGCCCAAGATACTGAAAAAAATAGGTTAGTGCACAAGGGAGGGAGGCGGCACTCCACAAACACCCACGAGAGCTGGTGTCAGCACAGCCTCTCAGCATCCTCTGCTGCCAGGCCTCGCCCTGCAGCCCGGGGCAGGGCAAGGGGCACAGGTTCAGTTTCCAGCAGGCACACCAGTGTGTCTGAGAGCCTGACCCACACTGCCCGAAGAGCCCACAGCCACCCTGCACTGCCTTTAGAAAAGCCTGAATAAAGCACTTCACGCCCGGCCATCCCTTCCCCAGCAATCCCACCGCCCCCCCCCCCCCCCCCCCCCCCCCGGTCTGGTAGCTTGAAGCTATTCTTTTGACTGCAGCCACAGCCTGGTGGTCTGCGTGGAGTGAGACCCCCTGCTCCTGCCTGCGCCCCCTGCTCCTGCCTGCGTGCCGAGAGCCAGCACTTTCATCCTTGAGAGAGGCGAGCCCGAGCCTCAGAGGCAGAGCCACGGAGCCCAGCAAGCCCAGCCCCAGCTCCCAGCACTGGCTGCTGGGTGAAGGAGTCCCTCTTATAGCACAAAGGCAGCAAAAAGAATAAATCTGTTTACCCTTTTCTGCTTTTCTCTGGGAGAGGGAAGAGGCATCGCTCGCCCGGCTCCAGGCTGCTGCAGCTGAATGCAAACCCAAGGGTGTGTGAAAATGGCCCTGTGAGGTGCCCTCCCCTACACACCATACGGGCCAAACCTGCCTTGAAAAGCTTTAGGTCTCCCCTCAGGCTGACGGCAAAGACGCCTTGATGACAACAAAGGGAACGATTCCAGTCGGAGTTTCCATCCCCTCCCCTATGACCTCCCCACAGGGCACTGGGAGGTGGCAGGGAGGCTGAGAGAGATGAAACATGAGCAGCAGCTCAGCACACAGAGACGGGTAGGCATTCAGAAAAGGACAACGTCTCAAACGCCACTTAAAAGCCACCTGCAAATCCATCTTAACCAGCAGCCTGCAAGTATGGGGACAGGCTTTCAGCATCCTGCCCGAAAGATCAAGATGGGAAGACGTGGATGCTTTTCCTCTCTCACCACCCAGCCCTCCTTTTGATACCAGATAACATATTCCCTTTCAAATTCCTTACTGCAAAGGCAAGGAAGTGCTGGCTGAAAAACGCATCAGTCAGGCAAAACTGAAAGCACTTCTGCAAGGAGAAGCCCTTTGAGGAATTTACTTTCTCCCTATCAGCAGCCCACGCCATCCTCCAGCACTGAAAACCCTTTTCAACACTAGATAAGGAGAGGCCCCACCAGTAAAGCTGGCAAGACATCCACCAGGCAGAACATCAAGGTATTTCACAGCCCGGGGGCAAGATGGGAGAAAGGCAATTTGAACAGCATTAAAAGTGTTCTGATAACCCACAAGGAACGAGCTAAATCCACTCCAGATTGTCCACCCTCTCCAGGCAACTCCTTTGGAGCTCCAAGTGAGGCTCTTACAAGCTCATGAAGCCTCTTCTCTGCCCCCCACCAGTCAGTCCAAAGAGCCTTTTCTCTTTTTCAGGGTGCAGAAACAGGCAGTGGTATGTCAGTGCCCAGAGCTGCTACCCTCCCACAGCGGGTGCTCCCCAGGCGAGAAGTTTCCAAACTTCTCCTAAGCCCTGGGAATGAGCCCCCAGAAGAATTACTGAGGTCACCTCCAGCAGCACCCTTTCCTGTCCCCCTGAAAGGAGCAAATCAAAGTCACACCAATGCTAGAAACCAGTGGAATTAAAACAACACCCAAACCCAGGTACTATGTTGTACCTACACCTCACCTGGGAAACAAGAAAAACACACAAGACCAGTGGTGTCAGTAATGTGGCTGGAGGTGTTCCTGACAGTGACAGGGTCAGCAGAACCCTCTGTGTAAGCTTGCTTGAACTCTCCAAGTGCAGGTGCAGTCTCTCTCTGACAGCCCAGGTGCTAGGTCACCTCCCAGAGCCAGAGCTGGCTGCCACACGCTGCTGAGCAGACACCTGTGATGGAGACAGTCCTGCCTTTGCTGTGCTGAGAAAGTTAGCACTGCAGCATCACAGAATCATAGGGGTTGGAAGGGACCTTTAGAGATCATCTAGTCCAACCCCCCTGCAGAAACAGGTTCACCTAGATCAGGTCACATAGGAACATGTCCAGGTGGGTCTTGAAGACCTCCAAGGAAGGAGACTCCCCAACCCCTCTGGGCAGCCTGTGCCAGGGCTCCCTCACCTCAACAGCGAAATAGTTTTTTCTTATGTTTAAATGGAACTTTTTGTGTTCCAGCTTCATCCCATTACCCCTTGTCCATTGAAAAAGTGCTGTCCCAACCTCCTGACACCCACCCTTTAGATATTTATATATGTTAATAAGATCACCCCTCAGTCTCCTCCAGACTAAACAGCCCCAGTTCCCGCAGCCTTTCCTCATATGAAAGATGCTCCAGTCCCCTGATCATCTTGGTGGCCCTGCTCTGGACTCTCTCCAGCAGTTCCCTGTCCCTCTTGAGCTGAGGAGCCCAGGACTGGACACAGGACTCCAGATGAGGCCTCACCAGGGCAGAGTAGAGGGGGGAAGAACCTCCCTCAACATCCTGCCCACACTCTTCTTGATGCATCCCAGGATGCCATTGGCCTTCTTGGCCATGAGGGCACATTCCTGGCTCATGGTTAGTTTATTACCAACCAGGACTCCCAGGTCTCTCTGCAGAGCTGCTCTTCAGCAGTTCATACTGCTGCAGTACTGGTGCAGCCTGTGCAGGGGGTTGTTCCTCCCCAGGCGCAGGACTCTGCACTTGTCCTGTTGAACCTCATGAGGTTCCTCTCTGCTCAGCTCTCAAGCCGGTCAAGATCCCGCTGAATGGCAGCACAGCCTCTGGGGAATCAACGAGTCCTCCCTCAATATAAAAAAACAAAGGTCTTTTTCCACACCAAAATGCTGCCTCTAAAATCCTATCCCATAGCACCCTCACCAGCTGCTGCACCAACAGCAACTGCACACTTGTGCTCCAGTCACCTGTGCTCCCTAAAGGTGTTCTCAATTGGACTATATATCAGCTTTGGGGAGTTCAGTGAGCTCCTGCAGCTGGTCCTTCACTGCAGCTTACACCTCCTCCTGACCTGCAGCCAGAACTACCTGCAGGTCATTAATCTCCTCTGAAACACCCTTCCATCCCCAAGCCCCACAGCAGGAGCAGTGAGGACAGGAGATGTGCATACAGCTTCACTGCAAGGTTTCTTCAAGGCAGCAGCTTTTTTAGTTTTAAGCCATACAGAGGCTTGTCAGAAAACATACCAAAAATAAGGCAGAGTCACAAATGTGTATTTTATAGTCAACCTTTAATTTTTCTGTCTGCGATTACTGCAATAAAGTGCACCTAAATTCACATAAAATGAGATAAAATGGCTCTTAATACAGCCAACGTAATATCAAAAGAGAAACCTCAGTGCAAAATGCTTATCTGAAGACAACCCAAACAGTTAGGACATGTACTGTGCAAACAGCCGTTTCCCATGCATGTAACCTCTGGCTGGGGGCCAGGAAATGAGTCGGCAGAACACGAGGAGCAGCAGGTTTGCTATTTCATCTCCAGGAGTCCTGGAGCAGAGCTCAGCTCATCGAGCCCCAGGAAAGCCCCCACGGAGGTGCTTTGGGCTCACCTCCACACGGATACCCAGGAGCTCCAATTCACCCCACGTCTAGACTTAAGCAACTGGGGAATTACTGCTCTGTTACGAAACAGATGGAAGAAGAGTCCAGACGAAGCAGGAGGGGGAGGGCGGAGAGGAAAGAGAGAGAGGGGAAAACGCCAGAATGTACACACAGACATGAAGCATGAAAACAGGACTGGCTGAGCTAAGAATGATTTCCAAGGCTTTTCTCCATTTATAGTAAGGTAATCAGCTGCAAACCCAAACATGACAGCGTGTGTTTTAAGACCAAAATAGGACCTGCAGCCCTTTTCTTTTGGGTGAAACAGGGCTGAAGTATGCCTATTTTGTCCAGGGGTGTTTAATTAGAAAAGCATGTCTGGTTTTATTATTTCATTGTTCTATTAAATAAGAGTTAATATCAAAGTGGTTATTTCATCTGGAAAAACAAAAACCCCAAAACCCCAGACCTCAGCAGTTTCAGTGTGCTTTGAACTGCAGTATAAAAGCTGTTCATCTAAACTCCTCCCCTTTCCTTCTCCAAAATACACAGGACAGCGACTTCAACTTTACAGGGTAAGAAAATATATACACATTCATACAGTAAACATCATCTGCAATTGCCTTTAAACTTTATACATCAGTCAGAAAAAAATATAAACATGAATAAAATTATATACAATATATTCATCAGAGTGAGCAACTGCTACCAGAGGGAAGGCTGATGGGGCTGGCAGAGACAGGCTGGGCAGACAATGGCATTGCCATACCTATAGAACACCGGGTAATTTATGGGGTTTTTTTTAGCCTAAAGCAATTCTATTGCCAAACAAAGACAGCCTTTGAGGTAGATTCTTCCAATTCTTAAATAACACATTGAGATTTAAAACAAGGAGATTTTCTCCCCCTGGCAGGAACGGTAACTTTTGTTTGAACAAAGCTAAGCTGATTATCCCGTGAAGGGCACATCATGCTGCGGCCTTAGACTAGCTCTCCTACACTTGACACAGATCATTTCATATGAATATGCAAATAAAATACCTTCCCTGTGAGACAGGTGTCCCCTCTATAGCAGTTCCTTTAGACTTAATACACAGACTTAAATTTGAAGGGCTGGTGGGGTTTTTTTAGCCTTATTTTACATTCTCATCATGGAAACTGGCAGGGAGTGTATCCTATGTGACAAGACAGGGTAACCTACAAAATTAAAAAGAAGCAGAATTATAAAATGCACATGGAGCTTTTATAAAAACATCAGTTGTGAAGGGAATCCCAGCTGGTGTTTCTCCCCAATACCTACACAAACAGCTCACACTTGAGCTCACGTGGCTTTACACAGGTGGGCCAAATGCTCATGTCCCCACATCTCCACTGAGCTGACACTCAGGATCAGTATTTTCTCCATTTAGAGAAAGGAGACACATAACCAATACAGAGACGTTTCTTTCTTTAAGAGCAGTACAACAATACCACTGATGGATAAGATTTCATAACTCTGTTTTAGAGAAGCAGTTTCTGCACAGTCACTTCCACTGTAGAAATAAGTTAGCACCTCAGGATAAGGAAGACAAATTCATCACTGTAATAGCAAACTCTATCTTGTTGTTTGATAAAAACACAACCATGGAGCAAAGAAACTTCCCCTTCACCTGTTTGGGCATGGCCACTCTTAAGCTCTGTTTGCACCCTCCAGTGAACAGAACAGTCACTTGTTCACACGCAACTGCTGTGTTTTGGACTTCTGGGGTACACTGGATGGTCACACCAATGCTGTTTTGTTGATTCTGCAAAATTTGTTCTTTGGCCCAGTTCTGAACCACCTCCTCACAGCAGGGGAGGTCTAACACTGATTCTGAACTTACACTGCTCATCACAGGGCAGCTCTTTTCCCATCATCCTGAAACGACACTTACGGGTGTGTGCTGGAAGGAAAACTAATACATATGGTTTTCAAATACTCCTCGTGATTCAAAATGGAAAGGAGAAAACTTCCCTGAGCTTTCAACCTGACCAAGTATTTCTAACCAATTCAGACAGGGCTATGGAAGTAGCTGGCTTCTTTTCAGTTTACCCACTTTATTTTTTCAGAAGCAATGTTAATCAAATGAGGTCCTTCCGTTACTGGTATTTGTCTGAAAGAAGATCAGGTTCTAACTCAGGTGACTGAATTCCTCTGTTCTGACCACTCATTCTACTTTCTCCTTGATTGCAGAGTTTTTCTGTTACTTTCTCCTTAACTAGGTGAGATTTCATGGATCTGGCTCCCAGAAGTCATGGAGCTTCCCCTGAAGAGTAAAAGCAAAATAGTATAAAGTCAGAAAGCTGAAGTAAAAAGTAGGCAAGCACTTTGCTTGGGGTCACCACAATGTCTAGCAAGTCCTTAGGATTTTATTTGGAAACACTTGCCAGCCTCTCTGTATGTGAATCAACCCCAAATACCTCTGAAAAACACATCAATCCCTAAGCAGCCTCTGCCGCCACACTGTTACTGCCCAACTCCCTTTCCCCTCTGTGGCAGGAAATATCACAATGTCTTTTTTGCACATTGCTGGGAGCAATTTGTAGTCTTGACAGAAAAATGGTTGGTTACATTAATTAACCATCAAATGCTTAATTTTAAACTGAAGCCAATACCAAGCATTTATGTTTAATGTATTGTTTATGGAAGTGATACACTGCATTACTGGAAAGCTAAGCTTTTCCAAGACAGGTAGCTTTATACTCCAAGGCAAGACTCAAACAGTTGGCTTGATCCCATTACAAAAGAAACCTTACAATCCCAGACTGGAAGAAACAGCTCTGAACTCTGGGTTACCGGTAGAAACTACCCACCTATTCCACCAAGGGCAGCTAGGTTACCAGGAAGGCAAATACTAATGAGGCACTAATCAGGACATTATTTACTATTGCATACTTTTACAGAGCCTGAAAGGCTTTTCCTAACCATTGCATGAAATTCAACAAGTGTTGATAGAGCCTTGGACTCAGTCTCAAGTCACAGGGTGCTGGACCACAGCAGGAAGTGCATCACTGCATTCCTGCCCCAGCATCCTTCTCAAAGCATCTGCTAATGACTGTAATCAGAGACAGGCTCCCCGAATTGACTCACTGCTAGCATTTTAGTCTATGACATAAACCATTTACAAAAGCAGCACTTTTGAGGATAAAGATGAAATCTTGGCTTCACTGAAGCCAGCAAAGAATTGTAATGAATATCTATTCTAATACATCTAAGTGTATTCCACATCTCTTCAAAAGAATATGCTGGTTTCAAATGATAAAGAATTAGTTAAATGAGCCTGCAACATGAAAAGACAGAAGAAGGTTTCATTACAGTACCTGAGTAGGCCGTGTGGTTTGTATCATGTCTTGCCACTTGCCATATATCCTAGCAACCAAGTCTTTCACCTGCAAATTCAGATTGATTACTTTAGCCATGTATGTTAAAAAAGCTACAAATCTTACCGCATTTCTGCCTCTGTCCCTTCCCCAACCTCACTGGGCCTCAGATACACCCAAGGGTTACTGGGAGGGAACAATTTTACAGCTGGGACAAAGTATCACCTCAACTCCAATTAGATCTCTTTAATTTGGGACTCTGAATTCCAAGTCATGTACTCCATCCACACAGATGCATTACAAGTACATGACTCCCCATGGTAAGTGCTTAGAATCAGCACAAAGGCCTCTGGCTTCCAAACATCTACCTCATCCTTTGGCTGACTTAGGTTTGTTTCACAAGTCCTGATTGCACCTAGAAAACGTGCCTGCAACTGCAATCACAAAAGCCAACTCCACAGCGCTGGCTGCTGCTGAAACTGATTCCTCATACAAAAAAAATGGGCTTTTTCATCACCAGCCACAAGCAGGTGTTTAGTCCAAGCCATTCAGAAGAGAGATTTGCATCATATGCTGTGTTTAAACTCAGCACAGTGGTGTCCTCTTGAAGTTACTGCAGTACAGCACAAATTAAATGAGGGGAAAAGCTTGCTCTGTTTTCCCCTTACCTCAGTGGGGGCAATAGAAGCAAAAGTGAAAGTTACCTGAGATACAAAAATCCCAGGCAACTTGTTAAGAGGATTTTCATGTAAGGATGTACACATCTGCAGTGCTTGATTTAAAGCTGAGGAAGCCAAGGGTGTTGAAAGCAGAGGTCAGTCACTTTATCACTGATCTGCTTTGGCTTGCTACAACAGCATGCTACAAAGCATGAAAGTCACAAAACCAGGACTATGATCAGGAAGTACCACCCCACAAAGCAAATGAAAAGCCATTATCCAAGCATGGTGCTGCATCATGTACCCTGTTGGCTTAAATCCCCAACATTTTGAACTAAGTCGCTAATTTGAAAATAAGAGGCACACATGCAAGACAGGCTTGGTTTTGGGTCCCCTGTACCCTGCCTTGCCTGTAGCCTCTGCTCTTAAAAGTGGAGTCAACTATCAGGCACTGCCAGGAAAAGAAATGCAGCAACTCTGTGGGTGTAAAAGTTGAGATGTCTGGCTAAATGGAAGACAAGTTCACACTTTATAGTTGTAAGCTGATTATTAACACACCTAAGAGCCTATCAACACTCCTCAACTCCAAAATCAGAACAGGTGCTGAAAAATAGTTTTACCAGTAGTAAAATTATAGTTGTTGAAGAGTTCTGTTGTTAGCAAAAATAGTATTTTTCAATGCATGAAAACAGGCATACATGTATGTACACGCAAAGAGAGAAACCAGAAACAGAAGAAACCCATGAAGAAGTCTTTGAATGTCCAGGGGTGGGACAAAGGAACAACATACATCCAGAAAAACACACAAAACCCTAACGTACGTCTTACCTTGGATCGATAAAACAGCCTTGCATCTTCCCTAATGTCAGACTTTATGTGCTTGTCTAAGGCACCACAAAGCTTCAGTAAGTGTTGCTAAATAAAGACAAAAGTCCACAGCTATTTAAATCCTCCATGTCAAAACAAAACACTTCCAACAAGTATTATTTCAACTTAAAACTGATACACTTCACTCTGAATTTTTCTCTGAAATATACAGTAAGGAAGTGGGAAAAGAGAGAAAACCAGGTGACAAGATCCTCTCAGTTGCTGGGATGCACCCAGTAAACTAGGTCTAAGAGCTTTAAAAAATGTTTAAAGTACAGCAGAGCTATACATCACAAATTTTGAAGTTCCTACTAGGTAATTTGTACATCTTTTCTGTTCCCAAAGCAGCAAGTGCAATGCCATTCACATCTTTTACCAGTGAAAAAAAGTTAGGAAGTTACAACAGCTAAAAAAAACCGTTTTCAATAATGATGATTCAGGTCACTGTCTTTTGGAGGAATTGGCTGGGCAGGTGAAACTTATTCAAGGTTTGTGTACTCATTTACTTCTCTCTACATTTCTGATTACTCTAATAAAGCAGTTTTGAAACTTCATAATCTCTTGATAACAGCTCCTAAGATCAGCCTGTGAATTTTTTAAAAGTTCCCATTTCCAGTCCCTCACTGAACAGCTGCAAAGAGGCTCTGTTCTGCAGAACACGTGAGACATGCTGAAATCCTACTTATAAACATTTGCTGGTGTCTCAAGACCATGACAATTTACCCCATCTATTTGGAGGAGGACCAGAAATGGAACTCTGATATCGATTTGATACAAAGTCTGGCCTGCAGAATATTCAGCCACATCCCTCTTGAGGTTTGTTGGCTAATGGGTAGGTGAATAACAGACTCTTTCTGCACTGAGAAATAGAGACTATATCAAGTTCTTCACAGTTCTTCAGGAAGGCAGTTGCAAAACCCCTAAATCTCAAAAGGTTATCACAATGTAATTATTTTCTTTACCAAATACAGTTTTGTTTCAGATTATACTCTGTGATTATCTTCTTGCATTGGGTAGGAAGCTGAGACACTTTAGTCCCCAAATGTACCTCTCTCAAACAGTTCATATGACAGATTCCTTAAAAGCCAAGAGTGATTCAACACCAGCACCTTGCAGCAAGCAACTCCCAGAGAGCAACCACAGAAATCTGAACAGGATTACTGAGAGGCTGAGCCTTACTTAACAGATGTTCACATCACCTGGCACAAAGGAACTATCACTACAGGGAACAGAAGAGATGCCATCCTAGCTTTCACTTGCTGCATAGCTGCACTCAGGCACAGAAAACTATGATGTGCCTGGATATATTTTACTGGATATTTTCAAAGTATTTTTCTTCTAGACTGAAAAATTTCAACCCTATTCCAAAAATTCAAAGTCCAATGATCCTATGAATTTCTGTGTTACCTCCAGTTACCTCCTGAGAAATGTAACCAAAATAAACTGGATCTGCTGATCCAAAGTCTTATATTTTGAGATATTTCTAGCTGCAGAAACTGAGAAGATGTTTCCTTCTTCACAGTGAATGAAAAGTCTTTTGTATTGACTTTGTCCCAGAACAAAAGTATCCCCCAGTGCTATTTTCCACTGGTGACCTTCTATCACTTGATTGCTCTTACCAAAATAAAATGGTAGGGGGGTTGGAAGGGACTTTTAGAGATCATCTAGCCCACACAGACCACATGTACACGATAAGAGACCACATGCATATGATAAATGGTCTTTTAGAATCTCAGGATCTAGCCACTGCAGTTACTTACCCTTTGATTAGAATTTACAACATCAAAGAAACTGGCTTCACTGACTAGATGGAGGAGGATGTAGATTAGGTAGTATGCCTGGAGAGAAATGAGAAGAGCTTTAGCAGTCAAAGCACAATGATACCTCTTCACATCTAGGTACAGCACTATTTTTGCTTTCTGGAATGATTCCTCCAACATCCAGATCTATGGACAAGGATGTCTACACAGTTGTCATATCAAAAACATTTAAAAACAGTATTATGCTGCTTAATATAAAACTTTCTGTAGTTTTAATTACTGAAAATTAATTCAGCAGTTGGCTTTTATTGTCTCACCATGTACATCGAGAACAGACCATTGCAAGAGATTCCATGACAGACTCAAACAACCGACCAATGTTCAGTTTTTGGATGGATGGAAATACTGAATCCTTCTAATACTTGTTCACGAGAAAAGATTCATAAAAGAGTGATAAATCGATATCTGAAGCCTGCAGGTGAAGGTCTGGCTTAGCATGAAATGGTTTCCACTGACTACATCAGAAAGGAGGGAGAATGGTCCTCTAATTACAGAAGACAATGACTCAAGATATGACCTTGCCATTCAGAAAATCTGACAGTTCCCATGTTTCTAAACCAGCCTAATCCCTGTGCTGCTTCTTTCCTTCCTCCATGACAATAATCAAAACTGAACATGAGTAATGTTTTAATTACACAGATGAACAACAACAAAAGTGTATGTACAGTTTCATGTACAGAACTGTTCTCTCTTCACAGAATTTAAAAGAAACATTCTCCAAATTGTAAAAGATGCATAAAAAGACAAATGCACAAGAGCACTCTCAGCTACATACCTCCTGTTCTAATTCTGTGTGAAGGTGGTCTCCATCAGCATTCTGCTGCTCCAGTCCTTCTCTCATCTTCTTCAGTAGATTAGAAGGTTTCATGTACACAAGAAACTGATGCAGAAGACACATCTACAAATAGAAACATTAACAAATTGGCCTGGTTTACTGGCAATAGAATTGGAAAACGGGTACAATGACAATATTACTTGTTCACTAAGACAAGAACTTAAGTGTGGGATGTGTAATTAAAATACAAGTTTCATGCTTTGGGTACTTTTTAACTATTCACAAACTGAAGTGTTTGTACATTGCCTCAATAAAAGATCAACCCTACAAAAACAAGGAGTGGCTCCACATCAACCCAGAGCAAGACTGAAAGAAGTGTCTAAAGATTACAATGTCCAAATCAGATTACTTAGGCACATAAACATATTGCACTTAGAAGCTGCAGAACATGAAGGCCCTGGTGAGGCCTCATCTGGAGTACTGTATCCAGTTCTGGGCTCTCCAGCTCAAGAGGGACAGAGAACTGCTGAAGAGAAGCCAGCGCAGAGACACAAAGATGACCAGGGGACCGGATTATCTTCCTTATGAGGAAAGGCTGCAGGAACTGGGGCTGTTTAGTCAGGAGAGGAGAAGACTGAGGGAGAACCTCATTAATATTTACAAATATCTAAATGGTGGATGTCAGGAGATTGGGGCATCCCTTTTTTCTCTTCTATGTAGTGATAGGACAAGGGGTAATGGGCACAAGCTGGAACACAAAAAGTTCCATTTAAACATAAGAAAAAACTATTTCACTGTTGAGGTGAGGGAGCCCTGGCACAGGCTGCCCAGAGGGGGTGTGGAGTCTCCTTCCTTGGAGGGCTTCAAGACCCACCTCGACACGTTCCTATGTGACCTGATCTAGGTGACCCTGCTTCTGCAGGGGTTTGGACTAGATGATCTCTAAAAGTCCCTTCCAACCCCTACCATTCTATGATTTTGCAAGGTTTTTAAGAAGAGGCTTACAGTATTAAAACACAAACAATAATAGATATGTTCCAGCTATACACATACAACACACATATGCAGTACCTGCTTGTCACTGTCATCAGGTATTTCTACCTGCTTTTTAAGCAGCTTTGAAATTAGCACTAGGCTGAGTCGTCTTCTTACTTCCCTGAAAAGCAATTACAAATATTTACTTCCCAGAGAACTTAAGTCCAGATTGTTTCTACAAAGCATATTTGGCTCTGCCTGGCTTCCCTAGATAGAAATTTCACTACAGCTATTAAATTGCATCTTCTGAATATAAGTGCTATTAAACTAGTAAAGAAGATAGTAAAATGTAAGGACCCTTATCTCATTGCAGCTTTTCTTCTGCACAAGTAAACACTGCTAGGTATTTGCCTCCAAGCCTGAAACTGAGCACCCAATTAACTCTCCTTCCTCAGATATGTTACAGTTTATTAATTTCAAAGATACAGAACTCAGATTGACACTTAAAAGTAGAAATGAATCATCCAAAGAAAATGTCATTTTTGCCCCTTCAGACAAGAATTAGAATAGGTGGTGGATGTCAGAGTCTGAAGTTGCAAGTTTTTCTTTACTAGAGGGTATCAGGAAGTCCACAGCTGGAAAAACTACACATAAAATGTAAAATAACACTTTCCACTGCAGAGGCAACATACAAACACCAACAATTGTCTATACCTCTGTGACATACAAGAAAACTCAAATACTTTTTGTTTTTAAAGCCCCATTTAGTACCTATTGCATTTAACAGACTTTGAGCCAGCAATTACCACCACAAATAAATTAGCTGCTGACCCTACATCTCTCTGACATTACAGTGTCATTACCGTCCACGGATTATCCAGCTAGGCACCAGCTGAACTAGCCACAGGAGATTGTGGTGATGACTGGAGAGTTCACTCACTGCCAAGCAGAGCTCGGGCATCTTTAAAACAGTAATAACAACAATCACAACACTGAAGTGGGGATACAGCGGGCATTTGTTTTATCTGCAAAGGATAAACATCTACTCCCTAGAAATAATGCACAAGCATGAATGTAAAGAGATGTCATAAGAGATGATGTGCATAAAGATACTTCTGCATTGCACCTTAGTTAAGTCTGCTAAATGCAGCAGGGTAGTTGCTCTTAATGTTGCAGATTGCTCTTAATGACATTTTATTAGCTCAATGCAATCTCTTCTCCATTCTTTCAGAGACACATTTTAAACACACAGTTATTTTAGTAAATGTAAGATAAAGTTCAATACAACAGTCTCCTTGCAGAGGAGAACAGGCAAGAGTAATATCATGCAACAAAAATCCTCTCAGTATACCCACCCACCACTTGAATCTCACACAAATCCAAGTTGTGTTACATTTTCATGCAGTACTTTTCTGATACCAACAAAAAAAGAAAACTTCCACACAGAAGTTTCTTGAAAATTAAGTTTCAGAAACCTAGTATAAGAAAACTATTTAGTAAGTTACCTTTGTATCCCAGTCTTCTATACTTATCAGAAGCTTTATGAAAAGGCACTGAAAATCTATCAAAGGAATTTGCTTTAACTGTTTCTCCAAGCTTATTTTAAATAGCAGCAGAAGCAGCAGCAATATTTCTTGATCAGTATATCCACCCTGAAATACTGTTGTACAGAAACCTAGGAACTTTAAAAACAAAGAATAGTCATTAAAACCTGGAATTGTTTTAGCTTACTTTAGATGAGAACTTAAGTTTTCCATCATTACATTAAAAGGCACCTCAAATGACACGCTGTTCTTTCAACACTTGTGTACTAACATCTCCCAGTAACTGCACTCCTAACACTGAACACATAAATCAAGAGATATTTTTCCACCACCCAAGTACTATCACATGGGTTACTTATAATATGGCATGTGTGTGTAAATGGGAACACAAATTAATGAAGAGATGTGTATTCCATCTCTAGTGGAGATGCTCTGAGTGCTTCCTCTTGAACTAAGTGATGTTATAGTTAACCTCCGATTGACTTCTTTAGAATTGATGTTAGCAGGATTCAAATACTTTCAAAAAGAACTCTGAAACCAGTTTTATAGTCAGTATTTTAACCACACAATCTTTAATCCAAGAGAATTAGCCTGTGAAGTGTGCCCCAATTAGGCCTGTGGTCTCATGGGACACATGACACATCTAACAGCTCACTGCCACAGAAGAGGCAGTCACAGCTCCACCTGATGAGCTGCCACCTCATTCACCTTGTGCTGCTATGATCACAAATCTCCAAGAGCTGCACTAACACATTTAGGCAGCATAAAACACACCACTCAACAGCAACTCTTTCTTCAACAAATGTTTTTGCTCCCTCATGTAGAAGTGCCACAGCTAGAAAAGGGAGGCAGAAGAGCTGTGGAGCTGTGAGTGAAGCCAATGGAAATCAGGAAAGTGAAGTTTCCAACAAGCCTATAATGGTCTCTGCTGAATGTAAAGCATCTACTCACAAAACATGCCCAAGATTCAAGACACCAGGATTTGATAAAAAACCCTCACAACCCCAAAATAAAGCAACAACCCAACCCCACCCTCATTTTCTGCCCCCCAAAAATCCACACATCCCACCTGACCCCTTGCATACTAACTGGAATTTTCTTACCTTAATGACATTAATTAAATTAGTTTCTGGTAGACTGGAGAAGGCTGGACAGGCAGAGGTTGGGTCTCCCTTTGGCTGTTGTTTATTTGGTGTTTCTTGCATCTGATTTCTAATAAAAGAGACCCTAATTTGAGAAAAAAAAAATCAACAGTTAAAAATCCCCCAAAGCCATATTTGCATTAAACTGAAGAATAAAAACAATCCCAAACCCTGCAGTTTTAAAAATGCCTTGAAATAAAAATGATCCTCAGTTACAAAACAGACACATCTCCCTCAACTTGTAACCAATTACAATTCTCATCAGCCATTTAGGCAACAATTAGTGCAAATCTCCATTAAGAAGGTGCAGGACAAAGGACAATTGAAGAGTATGGCTTGATGGAAGGGAGGGGAAATAAAGGACAATCTTCTACATTCTAAGCACAAGGCTTGCTTTCACAGGATCTAAGCAATAAATATCAAAAGAAGAACACTTACAAAATATCACATTCGTTAAAGTTGGGCTGAAGATGCTGCAATGGAAAGAGAGATCTAAACGAGACACCCATATTGACAAAAACAGCTGAGACATCAGCTAGTGAAGGAATCCATGGTTTAGACTGTTCATCACTGATGGAAGCTACAAGTAAAAGACATGGAATGGATTAGTTTTTAATTTAGTCTTAGCATTAGTTCCTTTTAAGGGAAACAAATAAGCTCAGCAGGCTGCATCGATTCTAGCAGCTCTCAGCTCAGAAGAGCTGGTACACTGAACAATATGCTTATTTTCAGAATGAGGAGGGGAATAAAAAAAAAGTGTAGTCTAACACCTCCTTATGCTAGAAAAACACCTTCCCTATGGAACAGGTGAATTACTTTAAAGTGCCACCCATTTTCCCTTTCCATGACAAACAGCAGAATAAGCAAGGAGGCAGTACTTACTTTTAAGAGAACATACAAATCACTGTTCAGCTAAGAAGGTGTTATTGTGGGACTGGAAGTGGATCTAAATAAGATCTGAAAACAGGTAAGACTTCTAGAACAGAAGTGCTAAACAGAAGGAATTAATTTATTTGATAGAAATAAGAAGCTGTGCTCATTGCAAAAAGGGCTGTAAGTCTTGAAAGTCTGCAAACTGTGTAGAGGAATGTCTGTAGGACACTAAACTAGCACAATAACATGAAACTAGACACAGTGTTTTCCAAGCAGTGACAGGAGTCACTAGAATTCTGAACTGGGTCTATTTGGGGTCTTAGAACTAAGTTTGTAAAAAAAATAATAGAACATTATATACTCTCTCTCTCTCCATATATATATATATATATATATATATATCTATATATCTATATCTATACACATTCAAGACACTGCAGGTTCAGATTTGAAATGTTCAATCCAGTAAAAACAAATAAAAACAAACAAAAAAAGTCCAAGAAAGATGCATCCTTAGAAAAGCACTGAAACAGAGTGTCTCAGAATGGTTTAAAGACTCTGCTTTTAAATTTTAAGGTGGTTAGCCAACTTCCCAAGAGCAAATGTAGCCTATTTCATCCTGCTCCAAGTTAGAGATCTGTTAGGATCTTCCTAGCCTTAATTCTTTGAATGCTCATTCAGAATCAAGCTTGATGCCAGCCAAACAAAAAATAAAGGAGGTTACCTTCTCTCTCCCATCAGCTTAGTCTGATTTCAAACAAGAATGAAAATATGGGGTACAATTTGGACATACTTTCAGAAGTACTTCAGAAGAACCACGTCATTTTACCAGTGTGACTGGAAGGCTTAAATGAATTAGTGACTTTTGATGGATCTGAATAAAGTGATGACACAGAGAACACAGAAAGGAACTTGTGTACAAGCATTTGAGGGTACAGATGAAGGAAGGCAAAACACACAAGATATGAGGAGCAGTATGGGCTGAAGCAGATCCTTGAAAGTGTGTTTTTGCAGGTATATGGTTCTTTTCACTTTGGCCATTTATCTGGAAAATAAACTATATAGTGCTACATACTGGGTATGATTATGTGAAAAACACCTCAGGGGCCTTAAGCTATGAAATGTACACCTGCATCTTCAAAAGTAAAAGATGGAGAAGAGGGTAAACTTTTGAGCAGACTGGAGCTCACATTTGGGTCAATTTTATTTGTGAAATAACAGAAGGGAGTTTAAAAGGCTCTGCACCAGATGCACTACTTTGCAAATACATGCCAGGACCACATCCTGTGGCACAGCTTGCACATACTCAGTGCAGACCAACTCCTAGCATTTGTGCATTACATAAGTAACAGAAGAACCTAAATTCCTGCCAGCATCACAGAACACAGCCAGTGCCTTTTATCTGCTCCCCAGTACCTTTCTGTACTTAATAAAAGGGAAATGAAATGCCTTCATTCAGGTGGTCAGTTTTCCATCCCTCAAATACTCACCGTTTTTTAGTGTTATGTCCATCAATCTGTCTAAAATCTGGGTGGAAACACAGTAGTCAGGATGAACAGATATCAACTGCAGTGAGAAAAGAAGCTACATGTCAAGCACCAAGTTGCATGATGACATCAGTTTCAATTAAAAAAAGAGAAAGAAACAAACCCCAAACTCTTTAGTAAAATAAGAAACAGTAACAAAAAAACCCTCACCAACCTCAAAGCCTCTAAAGCAAGATACATACCAAGGAGAACAGGATATTGTGAATATTATTCATAGCACCTGTGCACTACTTGAAATACTGTGAAATTAATTCTCTGCAAAACCAGAATGCTGTAAGCCCACAATTAATTGGTTAGTTCATAAAGAGGTACTGATGGTTAAAAGAATGGAAAGCATCATGTATCCCTTTGGAATCTATTTGCATCTCTAACAGAACTGATGTCCTTCATCAGGAGCTGGGGCAGAGTCAAATACAATCTTTTCCAGTCACGGGCAAGTTGAACATGTGTAACACTACACTGAAACAATGAATTAGTATTTTGTAGAACTCTTAACTACAAAAACATGACTATGAAGTAAAGTTCAGGTTTCCTGGACGACTTCACCAGCCCAGGAAAAAAAATCTACTCTTTCTCCCTGAAGTGCTGGATGGTTTCCTGCTCTTTAAGTGGGCTGAATTGGCTCACACTGCTTCCTTATTACAGGAAGACCAGGACTCACAGAAGGGGTGGAAGGTATTTTTTTTACTGACTGGAGGGAAGGACATAGAGGAACAGAATATTTCCCTTTAGGCAAAAGTAGAAAGCCAGTCGACAGACCAAAGCTGCAATTTCCCAGGTGGTCTGGCTTACTTTCTTGCTTCAGGCACAGTTAGAATGTGGTAAATAATACCAGAATGAAGACTGGAGAGGGGCATTTCTTGAGAAATAGAAAACAAATTCCTGAGGATTTAGACAGCACCACAGACATGTAGAAAGCAGAGAACAAACACATTTTCTTTTCTCCAATAATGCAGGTATCTCTGATGATTGAGAAAGTGACAGATGTAGTAATGGTACTTTTGCCTATACTTTTACATGTATTTTGTTAGTTTTGTTTTAAAGGTGGAAGAAAATAAGATTAACATTTGCTTGTGTGCTTTGGCCTACACTACTATGTCCTGAAGTTTCTTCTCACCTAGCGTGTACCGCTCCCCTTGCAAAGGCAGCCACACATGTGAAGATGGACAGGGACAAGTAGCTTTGCAGTCACTCAGAAAGCGTGGAGAAAAAGTGACCCTAGTGTTTTATCCCTAGTAACAGTCAAAGTATTTCAGACTGGAGAACAAATCAGAACCCAGAAAGAAAGATTTTGCTCATTTAGAAGTTGTTAACCTAACACAGCAGATTCCCAACCTTGTTCTGGTTATTCCTGCTACAACTGGCTTCCAGGAAGATTTTTATACCTGGACAGAGTATAACTGCATAAATAGCGCAGTCTTACCTGGAAAAGCCACTTCAGTATTGGTATGGGACACAAGATACAAGTGTAAGCAGAACTTAGAAAACCATTAATTGCTAAAGAAAGCTGCTGTGTTACTCCAGAACTGTAAGACAAAGAGGTGGGGAGAGAAGAGAAGAATCAATTAGTGGGTGAATCAGCACTTTCCCAAAAGTGAAAAGATCCTCCCCACCCCTCAGATTAGCATCAACAGCAAACAAAGACCTGAATGTTCACACCAGATGTTTTCCTTATGGTCTCACCTATACAAAATACTCTAGTAATTAAACTTTATTTGTTATTTAGAGCAACTATGTCTTTCTCCAGAATGCCATACTACATAATTTGGAAACACTTCTGTTATTAGCAAATAACAGCTTCAAGCATTGACTTACACTATCATAGTAGGAACAATTAAGTTTGTTTACACAGTCAGGCTGCTGTGCTCAGTGAGACAACTGAATAAGATATTTTACTGCCCAGTGACCTTTACCAACACTTACAGAAGAACATGAAAACCTGTTTGAAATTTTAAAATAGTCTTTTAAAGGAAGAGTCTAGAGGCAAACTAATGCAATTAAAATCAAACAGTCTAATCTCACTGTTCAAATCTGAGGTGCAAAAAGTAGCTGTTGGAAGAACAGAAAATATGTTATTTTTACTACAGAAATACCTTAGTTTTAGTCTTCTTTAGAAAGTCAAGTATGTCACTCAGTTGAACTACTGATATTCAGTTTCCCATATAACCTTCTTTAGTTTTCTCTATTCCCAGCATCTACTAAGCCAGGTAGCTGTGGTGAGGGATGTGTATTAACTTCTCCATATACCCTCTGTCTGAGTGAGGATGTGGCTAGGAAGACATGTGTCAGCTGGACAACCAGTACATGCCAGTTGTGCCAACCAGGCAGCATGTATAAGCAATCAAATCTTAACTGCCTTCTGCAAGGCATGAGCTGCTTAATTCTCATTCCTCCAGTCACTGATTTACACAACACTTTCGAAGCTTATATCCTTGTGATCTTCAAAACATATTCAAACAGGCCTGAAGCCAAAAGAAGGAGAACACAAACAGCACTTCAAGAGACGAGAAGCCAGTCTCCTCCTCCTCCACACCCACAATGGCACATCTAGATGTGACATCCTTTAAGATTAAATGAATTCTCTCAGTTTCACTGATGCAAACTTGGAATGAAATGCCAACTGAAATAATCAGAATTTTTTAGAATTTACATTTGTAGTGTTAAGCCAGAATTTATTTGCAGCTGGACAACCTCACAAACATAAAATACAAATTCCCATGAGTTACGGAACAGTTGTTTATCTACGCACAGATTCACTGCCATCTCAGTAATGAATCTAACAGATGGCAAAAAATCATGACTTTCTGCAATTCTCATTAGGATTGCTTAAGTCCCAGGTTCATTCAGAATGAAAACATAGAAGTCTTTGAGAAGATAAAGTGCAACGTTACAAGGTCACAAATCGATTCACCACAAAGGTCCTTCTTTCTATCTTGGGACAGTTAAGTTTTTGTTTAGTGTAACATTTCACTTCTGCATTTCTCCCACATACTGGCCAGATTACCAGTGACAGGCCAACAGCAGAAACACAGAAGAGGTCTTCAGAACCACTGTTTTTTTTATCTTATGTCTCATTCAAGATGTTTTCTCCAGAACTACAGAGGAGGGAAGAAGGAAGCTTCAAGAAACAATACACTGTTCTGCAAAGCTAACCTGGAAAGAATTCCATGGAAAGGAAGTCACAGTCTTGCCTACTCAACTCAGTGAGACAGAGCTCATGTGCATGCAAAGGTACTATTTTATCTTCAAAATTGCTAACACTGAAGAAAGTTTTACAAGTAAACACAACAGAATGAGGAGGATATTCTTACCTGAGAAGGAGCTTTTCTATAGGATTTCGAGGGATGAATTGAAAATTCCTCAAGTCAAGGTCATGTTGATTGAAGATTTTCCCAGAGGTTGATAAATCAAATATCTCTTCTCCAGGGTGATAGTCAGGTATGGCATGAGCTACTACTGAAAATCTCTTTATAAATGCCCTGTAAAATTCAAAATGGCTTTTATGAATTGAAACATTGAGAGGTTATCTACTGTATCAGACATTTTCAGATGAACACATCAGCCTTATACAAAAGCTGAACTGTTAAAATACAGTAATGTCCAAAAAAATCCACTCAATCCTACTAGATGTAAAAAAATATTTCACATTAAGCATATTAATAACAACTGATGGAAAGAGAGATTAGAAAAAGGCTAGAAAAGTGAAGAACTAAATTTAATTGGTTTTGGAGTTGGAAGGACCTGTGTTCTTCTGAGAGATCTTCATCTCTGCTGCTATTATCCTCATCATCTCCATCTGAAGAATCAGTTTCCCTTTCTTTCATGTCTTCCTGTAACCGTTTTTCTAGTTCATCTACCCTGGAATAACAGTAGCAGCAGAACATATCATTACCATTGAGTATTTACAACAGGAGACAACAAAACTTCAGCTCTGACCGTGAAACCAGGAGCCAGCGGCCAATCAGACATGGCAAAAGCATGTGAGACATTGCATCTGGGTAAAAAACAAGCATCTTCCCATTGCAGGATAGAAAGTGGATGTTTCCCAAAACCTAATGAACTTCCAAGAGTACAACCAATCACTAGCTTGTGAGAGACAAACACCTGTAACCAACTTCTGATAGATATTTGCACAAACTTTCAGTCTTCTGGTCAAATTATTATTTTTTATCTTTTTTTTTTTGAAGTCACACTGTACTTTCTGTGTTAAAGTATCAGTTACAGAAGCATTCACTACTCCACAGCCTACAGTAACTAGGGTCAGATTCTTTAATCAAAACACTTAATCTCACATATATATCCACCACCACCATTTACCTTTAGTATAGATACACTACACTTTCTACCCAGAAGGTCCCTTGCAAGAACACTCATTAGTTCTGTTCAGTAAACTGTGTAACTAGTCAGATACCAATGGTCTACAACAGTTTAGAAACCAAATCTGAGCTACAAATGCCTTTGGAGAAACAAGTACAGTTCGTCTACGGAAATAGTTCTATTTTGTGCCTGACCAGCAGCTGCTAGCTGGCTCAGTGACCTAGAACAAAGGCATCAGTAAATCTAGCCTGGCTCTTGAAGGGTAGACAGATGTATCACAGATTACTCATCACTGCTCAGAAAGAGCCTGTCACTCAGCTCTTACAGTTCAGCTGTACTTGTAGGCCCCATCAGATGCATGTTGGTGGTATCAGCAGACAAAGCTTAGCTTGCTGCTACCCCAACTCCCTCAGTTTTGGGAACATGAGGTAAGTTTGAACTTCTATAATATTATCCCAAATTTTTCAAAGCAGCTTTAAAAAACAAACCTTTTAGATTCTTCTTTCTCCTTCAAGAGATTTTCTAAGCTGTTCACATATGACACCTGGCTAACAACAGGAGGCTTAGAAAGCTGTAAATGAAATAGTAAGAAATTTTTAAGAATACCACAAGCTATCAACTCACTGAGTAATACACAAACTTCATAAAACCAGAAACCTTTTCCAATTGTAATGATACTTTACCTGAAGGTAAAAACTCAAAGGAGACCCCGAAAAGCTAGGAAGAGTGACAGTTCAGGTTTTGCAGTCCTTTGACAGTTTTATATAATGGTCAAATCTAGCTCAGTGATTAATTTAGAAACAACTGTGCTTCACAGTAGATCTGAACAGCAATGCAAGTCTCTGCTGCTCTGCCTGAGGCTGACCTCCAGCCAACCTTCACAAAAAGCATTAGCGTCAGAAGCCTTTTACCTCACACTTCTATCATTATCATCCACTGAGACCCCAAGAATCCCCATTCTTGTGTATAAGACAAGAAACTCAAAAAGTGATCCAATATCTCTTTGTTACTTTCATGAGTCCCCAGAGGGCAAAGCACCAGGTTTGCTAAGACAAAACAAACCTTCCTATCAAAATTCAAACCCAAATTAAGCACTGCCTTTCTGACACTACCTTCTTAAATTGCAAGCCTCTTAACAGTGACAAAGCTTCTTCCTGTAAGCCCCTTCATTCTATGGGAATATAATTTAATGGGAGCATAACACTCTGACTGGGGACTAGTATATGGAAAAACCATGCCCACGGAAATTTTGTGACAATTCATAACTGTTTTGTCTTACTTGACCATGCAGAAAGAGGCAAGGCCAAATGTTGTGGTTACATACACAAACGTTTGATCTAGGCTGCACCTGTTTATCAGTCTTAACCTTTAATTACATAGATATGTTAATTAAGATTGAGGAATATGTGTACAACCTCAAAAGCCCGATCTGTAACGTGCCTGCATAATGAGTTTTAAAGACAGATTAAATAATTATGTCTGTTCAACATCTGCCTACAGAGACAGTAACTCAGTCAATAAATAAACCAGTGTAAAGACTTAAAAATGGGAGGGGAGAAGAGAGAGTATGAGAGTATTTATGCAGGTACTCTGTTTGTTTTCTACTGTAGAAAATGGCAGTGGGCTGACCCAGCCAGCAGCTTGTTCCTTTTCCTACCCTATGGTGCAGGGAGTGAATAAGAAGAGAAAAAGCAAGAAAACTCATGTATTGTGATAAAGACAGTTTGCCACGTGAGGGAAGAAGGACTAAGAGCAGGGGAAATAAAAAGGCAATCAGCTCAGCACCTCCCACAAGCAGAAGGATGCCCAGCTGGACTCCAAGTAATGGCTACATGCCAGATCAACTCCCCCAGCTTGGTTTGAATAGCTGAGTGTGACACTGTGCCATGGAATATATCCCTATGGTCAGCTGGGGTCAGCTGTCCAGGCTCTGCTCCCTCCCAGCTTTTTGCCCTATTCACTGTAGGGGCAAGAGTGGGAAGAAGTTAAAGCCTTGGTGCTGTGAAAATCCTGACCCTCAATAGCCAGAAGACTGGTCTCTTAGCAACACTGTTTTTGTCCAAAACATGCAGCACCACACAGTTCTTACGAAGAAAATTACCTTCAACCCAGGCAGACTTGGTACAAAACCTCTTCATTTAGATGCAGGCCATTTCCAACCTGTACCAACTTTGTCAGGAGTGCCACACTAAGCCCTACTGAAGGATCTTCCTACTTAAAACATTACAATAAAACTTAAAAATCACAACTTCTTTGACAAGCTGTTACTGAAAAAATAGACTAACTTTTGAAAGCACAGAACAATTCATCCTTATAATATCCTGCAAACCAGGATTCAAATATTTCATCTATCCTTTGTGAGCAGAAGTAATCATTCAGTTATTTAAAATCCTTTCTAAAATACTTCCAATCTCCATGAAATCCACCCTTAAAGAAAACATGCTTACAGATCAAGGACTCATTACAGATTTCTGACAATCGCAGACTGTGACAAGGATATCTGACTGGAGTCTAGCACAAAGATCTCCCAATGTTTAGATCAATTTCCTCTAATTAACTTCAACTCATAAAAATCTTACCTGATCAGGAAAACATAAACATTAGACCCCACACATCTTCTAAATGTGACCTCCTGCCTTTTTCTTTAGGAGTCAAAAGCAAAAATAGAACTCCTAAACCCTACCAAAAGACAGAGAGTAACAGAATCTGGCTGTACAGATCATCTTCGAGCCATCCCAAGGACTAGCAGAGTAACACGCAAAGCCTTTCTCTGACTACATTGCACTGTACAGCACAGGACCCTTAAGCTGAGTAACCAGTTTTGCAGGCCAATAACTCTGAGTTTTCATGCATTATGAATAACGGGGGGAAATCATATTAAAAAGTACAACATAACAAAGCTGATGTGATGTTTTCCTTGTTTTTCAGTCACTTACATGAAGCTTCAGCAATGGGGTCCTCATGTCCTGAGAAAAACTGTTGAGACAAGACTCTTCTAGAGTTCCTGCCTGTGGCTTGGGACTTGAATAAAGAATTTCTTGCAGTGGCATGAATATGTCATCATCATCGTCATCATCATCATCTAGACTACATTTCAATATCTCATCTTCACTATCAAAGCTGCTTTTTGATTTTCCATTCAATTTGGACTTGTCTGTACAAGTGCTTTCACCTCTTCTCTCTCCTGAGAGCTGTGCAGACATATGACTACTGTTCATGCACCCTTCTTTAAAAGGCAAAGTATGGGGAATGCTCGTACCAGTCTCTTCTGGGAGTGTAAGTTTCCCACAAACTTCCCCTGCACAAGAATCCGAAGCACTTTCTGAAGTCTTGTCTTTTGTATTTGACAAACCATTGCTGGATTGAACACTGCAAGTGTTATTGTGTGGGTGTCTTTCTGATCTTTTCCCACGTTGCTCTTTCTTAGCATCCAATACCTGAGAGAAGCCATCAGTCTGGAGGTGAGATTTCACACCTTTTGTTTGTGTTAAGTCGTGAGGAGAAGGCAACACAGCACTTTTTTCCTGAGAAATAGGAAGGGACTTTTCCAAGAAAAAGCATGAGTTAGCCACCTGCAATTGATTCTCTTTGGTATCTGCCTCAGAGATGTGGTTATTTTTACCAGGGCCTTGTGCAGAACATGAAGATGACAAACTTCCAGAGGAGCAATTCTTTTTCTCGGTTGAATCTCTTGAGTTGAGGTATTCCTCTGGAAGCGTGGAATCGCATCTAGATAGAGCAGCAGCCTCTTTTAGCTGCACAATATCACCACAAGTAGACTTCAGAAGGATATTTTTTACAAAGGGAGACACCTTATTTTTGCACTTTGCAGATGATGCATTAAAAGCAGGGTCATTAAAATCTGATACTTCAGAATGATTTGAACCGGCTGCATTCACACTCATGGCAGGGTGTTTTCTTTTCTTAGGAACATGTGGTTTTTTGGCTTGCCCAGAAGACATCTTGGAGCTAAGGCAGCATGAAGAAACTGACTGCTTCTTCCACATACCATTGGCCATCTCAGGTGATGTTCTCAATGCATTTGGAGAAGAAGTCTCATGTTTTGAAACCTTCTTTGTTTTTGGTTGAGATGGGTCATCTATAAAGAGTTTAAGAGAAAAGTAAACAGCTGTTGCCATGTTTCAAAATAAAAGGAAAGAAAAAGCACCTATAAGTTTACCCTTTAAAAAGCTGACTTCTGTTTTTAAGCAATTATGACTGAGATTTTAATCAGAAACTACAATGTTTCCATTCTCCTTGTACACAGTGGAGCACGAGATTTAGCTGATGCTGTATCATTATGCTGTTCTTGTAACAAACTTGGAAAAGAAATGAAATCTTTTATTTTAAAGCAGCTCAGTAGCCACCATTGAACACCCTTCCTATACATTAGAATCAATCAGTCTTTGGAAAGAGATAGTAGTCCAGTCGAGGGGTGGGACTGGAAGAAAGTTAATTTAACCATAATAAGTGTTAGAAATAATGAACAGTGTGAAAAGTATTTTGGAAATACTGCAATAATTTGAATAGTGCTCATTTAAAAAAGCATTCAGAACGTGAAGAAATTTGTCTGCAGATGATGGTTCTATGGCATCAGAGCCCATCTTCCTCACCACACCTTTCTCCTTCCTCCCTTAAGCTACACCAGCCCCAGACACTTGATGAAGCTGATGTTGGCTGAGAACTTCCCAACTCAATTTTCAGACAGATCAGCTTCTCCAACTGCTGGACAAGTCCCAGTGCCAGAACAGGAAGAAAGTGAAGCACAGCAGCAGAGTCTGATAGGTTTAAACAGCGATGGACCCACAACATGAGACTACTCTCCTTGGTTTGGGTTCCCTTCCATCTCCTTTCTTTTTAATCATCCTGCTGACTTAGCTCAAGCGTCTACTTGTGAGCTTTTTATATTCAGTTCTACCTATTGCATAACAAAGCGACGTGCTTAAAAAGGACAAAACCCAACAAGAACACCAGCTAAACTTTACTGTTTAGCTCAACAAGAATGCTGTTTTTGGATTAAGCTTAAAGGCAAAGTTTATTCAGCACTGCAGTGAATGTGAATTCTCCAAAATGCAAGAGAAATTAAAAATACTAAGGGCTTAAGATAAAAAAAAATCACAACTTCTAATTGTTATAAAAAATCTGGTTTTCACTAAAACCCCAATTTACTTTTAAACTAAAGTTTGCCATATTTAAAATAACCTTCACTCTACAGGACTAGATTTTATTTTGAGAGATAAAATAGAAAAACATGACTTCAAGGAAAAAGAGCCATTTAACAGGACACTAAATGATGAACTTGAATGCCTAAGTAATTCCACATTACCTGTACTGCTTCTACCTAAGGCAGTCTCCCTTGAACCAGAATGTGGTATTTTTCTTAAAGGACATCCATTTCCCTAAAAAAAAAAGATGGAGGGGGAAAAAATGTTAACAGCACACTTTTTAGAAACAGGATGTTGACATCTTGAGCCAAGTGTGGAATCCTGCACACACTTAGTTCCGCACACCCCAAAAATACAGTAATATACTTCATTTCAAGGGAAACTTCAGACATAGCTGCAAATATCTCAGCAAAAGACTTGCTACAGCTCAAATCTTTTCTTCAGATTGTCCCCTCAACCTTTAGGGCCATTAGTCACTTCTGTCCTTGGGCTATATTGCAATATAGCCAAGTTTTCTTTCCTCAAACAAGTCATTAGGAACATGACAGACAAGCAAATACAGAAGGAGGGTTGCTAAGGAGAAAAGGAAACAAGCCAAACACTCTTTTTTTTCCATTCACAGCACATGATGGAGGCACACCTAATGATCTTCCTCCCAAGTAACCAGCAACCTTTTAAAGGGTTTTCTTGGTTGGTAAATAAGTGAATGTAACTCAACCTGTAATGAAATGCTACGTACTTACTAGGACCATTCCCAACTTTTGTCTAAACACTCTGGCTTAAGTTCATAAATTGGAATTGCTATTAGCTTGACAAATTTCTGCTAGTTAGATGTTGCAGTTGTTCCCTAAGCTACACTGTAGGAAAACACAAGATTCTAAGACATTTAAGACACAGATTTTTTTTTTTTCTTTAAAGACAATTTAAAGTTAGTTTCTGTTGCATTTCCTTCCATACTTGCATCTAGCACAGAGTATCTTCCCTGCTTTCAAACGAAGATTTCTCATCCAGCATACCCAAGCATGCCCTAAAATTTACAAAGGGACAGCAAAAGAGCATAAACTTTTGTTCCATCTGAAAAAGGCAGCAACAAGAATCTCATCCTAAACTGAATAATAAAAATCAAATACAACAAAATCAGATGCACAATGGGTCACTGATTTGCACCTTTATCAACCCTTTTAAACACACCTGATGCAACATGCTTGTTCCTGAGAATGGCTTTACAGGATGTGGCTTAGATTCCTTCGTTCTATGTTTCTTCCTTTTCCTTTCTCTGCAAAGAGTTTCCAGTGTCAATCTGAACTCAGGATCAGTAGGACTGCAGGGCAAAGTCCTAGGAAGGCCTGGGTTTTGAGACACAGAGGTGTTGTTTGCAGTGCCATTATTTTTAGTACAGGCTTTTTGAGCATCAGCCTCTGATGATGGAACCCGTTTGTCAGAGTCCGAATTAGTGTCTTCTAGATCCATACAGTTGGTTTTCTGTTCCCAACTATTTCCACAGGATAATGCTTCTCTTGTTACACCCAGACACTCCCCATTTTTTCCCTCTTCCAACTTGACAGTTTCATCCTCTTTGGCCAAGAAACAGGCATGAGACCCTGCAAAGAGTTTTTTAATCACAACTTTCGGGTATGATGAATCCAGCATCTTTCTTGCTCTGCCATTCTCCGCAATGATTACACTGTCCTTTTCCTCCTCAATGCCTCTCCGAAAGGCATCTATCACAGAACTTGTGTTTGGTGTTTTAACTGGCATCTGTTTTCTTCCAACATCCTTTGGAGAAGATATTTTGTTTTCAAAACGGTCAGCATATAAAACTGAGAGTCCAATTCCTGCTTCTTTTACAGCTTTTCTGCCTTTTGAACACAACACAGTTCTGTCTTTATGGCCAAGACCTGAGAGAGAGAAGACAAATCATTCACACTATTATTGAAAACCAAAATCTTATAGGACTGTATTATTTGAAATGTTCTCTCTCACATGCAATCCAAACTTAATTAATCGTTTAGTTTTGCTAATGCCATGTGATCTATTTCATATCAAAGAACCACATGATCTGTGTCACAGCTTCAGCTATTACAAACAACAACAGGTAAATGTGAGACAATCATTGAATAAAATAATAAGTTATTATTATTCCATTTATTAAAACTAAATTTAGTTTATCAGGAAATTAATGCTTTTGGTTAAACTATTAGAAAAAAATTAAATGTGTACTTTTGGACATATTTGGTAAGCTATGCTCATTGCTGCTCCAATTCAGAATGAGATCAGACTATACTTCTGTACACTCATATAATGAAAACTCCTATAAATATCTTCCATTTAAAAACATATTTACCTTGGTTTAAAACTGGTTTGAAGAACTCTGTAATGGACTGGTTTCTGAAGAGAAAACACAACTTTAGCTTTGTAAAAGAACAATATCTAAATGCCCATACAGTAAACATTGATACAATTACAATGCTGTCATTTATTTCTGATAGCTCTTTCTGATACATCACAGAAAGAATCATCCTCCTTATTGCCTTCTAGCCTTCACTCTGTTTGGTTAACAATCTGTCAGTTTCCTTGCTCAAATCATTTCCTTTACTATTCCAGTAAGTCCTTCCAGCTTAAAGGAAGCTTTCTTAAACTGGACTGACTTCACTTGTACCCAGTACTCTAGGTGAGACCTCAGCAGTACCTTATGTGATTGTGTTAACAACTTCCCAATCTCCACTGCCAACATTTTGAGCTGGTAGTTACTACTGTAATCATTTATTTTTGTCAAGTGTGATAGTGGTAAGCAGCCAGACTTAACATCATCAGCGACCAAACCCGCTTCACTTCATTCTTAGTTGCTGTCAAGTCTGACCACAAAGTTCTAATTGCAAGCTGTAAAATTTAACTAAGCCTGTAGCGTTCTTCACGTTGTCCCAGCTCCTTGTGGCTTTTTTCACACATCTGGTGCCAGGCTGGGATGCAAATTCCTATCAGCACTGTTACCAGGCTTCTCAGCAGGAAACTGTACCAGCACTGCCCCTTAACAAAATACATGTCTGTAGTCTCTCTTCCAGCCTAGGCTACAGGCATCTTCTGGCTTCCAAAAGAAACAGCCTACAACCATCTCATTTTTATATATGAACAAGGTAATTCACAGCTTTAAATCAGAGGTGTTGTCTCTGGCAAGAATAAGTGGGACTTGAGAGAATCAAGGCATTTTGCCATAAATGCGTCATGCGTAAAAGCAGGCAGATAAGATTGTCGGAGTAACAAGGGGATTCTGTAGAACCACAGTATCACAGTAACTTACAATCTGAACATTAAAATACATCGAGAACTATGAACTTGCTATCTTCATCCTCTACCTCACAGCAAAGAGGTTCACTAACGACTTCAAGACTATACTTATGCCTGTTTGGAAGTGTTTCTTCAAGTTCCAACATGACATTGGTGTGAGAAAGCACAAATAGTGCAGACTTGTTCAATATCTCCTTCCATCTTTTGTAATCCTTTTGTGCCTCCAAAACAAACCTCTACCATTACTGTCTGGATAACAGTAGTTACAAAGGCAAAATTTATTTATTCCAGATTCTAAGCTAACATAATCAAGCATCCATACACACAGAATCTTAAGGGTTGGAAAGGACCTCAAAAGATCATCCAGTCCAACCTCCGTGTCAGAGGAGGACCACCTAGAGTAGGTCACATAGGAACTTGTCCAGGTGGGTTTTGAATGTTCCCAGAGGAGGAGACTCCAGAATCCACCTGGGCAGCCTGTGTCAGTGCTCCCTCACCTGAACAGTGAAGAAATTTTTCATTATGTTTCTTTGGAACTTCTTATATTCCAGCTTGTACCCACTGCCCCTTGCCCTGTCATTGGACATAATTGAGAAGAGCCTGGCTCCATCCTCCTGCCACTCACAACTGTGCTTTCACAGTCTCATAATCACCATAGAATGGCTGGAGTTGTAACGGATCTCAAAGATCATCCAGTCCAACCCTCCTGCAAAAGCAGGTCCACCTAGATCAAGTCACGCAGGAACCTGTCCAGTCAGGTTTTGAAGACCTCCAAGAAAGGAGACTCCACATCCTCCCTAGGCAGCCTGTGCCAGGGCTCCCTCATCTCAACAGAGAAACTGTTTTTCCTTATGTTTACATGGAACTTTTTGTGTTCCAGCTTCATCCCATTACCCCTTGTCCTGTTGCTAGATACCATCAAAAAAAGGGATGCCCCAAACTCCTGGCATCCACCATTTACATACTTCTAAATATTAATGACACCCCCCCTCAGTCTCCTCTTGTCCAGACTTAAACAGCCCCAGATCCTGCTCCCTTTCCTCATAAGGAGGATGCTCCAGTCCCCTGATCATCTTGGTGTCCCCGTGCCGGACTGTCTCCCCAAGTTCCCTGTCCCTCTTGAGCTGGGGAGCCCAGAACTGGCCAGAACGCGCAGTTGCAAACGAGAGCCAAGGGACAGGGAGAAGGAGCGACGCCCGGTGCCTTACTCGGTGCCCGAGCGCAGACCCGCAGCTCCCGCGCGCCGGCAGCCGCGCCGACCCGCTGCGTATGACGTCACGCGGCAGCGAGCAGCCTGGCCACGCCCCCTCGGCCGCCCGGGGGAACTTAACCCTATCCCCGCCAGAGCCAACACTGCGGGATCCAGTCCGAGGAGGAACACAAGAAGGCAGTGGGCTTTTGTATTGGGTCTGGGGTGGTGGTGGTTTTCCACAGCACCCTTTGTTGTGCCGTGCCGTGCCTTCTGTTCCTAGCTAAACACGTGTGTTGATGGCACATCAATGTTTTGGCTACTGCTTGCAGCATCAAGGCTGTGCCTCCAGCATTCCGTCCTACACCTTCACCAGTAGCTGTGGGTGGGCAGGATCCTGGGAGGACCCACGGCCAAGACAGCTGACCCGGGTTGACCAAGGAGATATTCCACACCATATGACATTAGCTCAGCAATACAAACTCGGGGGAGAGAAGCAAGAAAAGGGAGGCATTTCTGATTCACTTTTGCCTTCCAGAGCAACCGTTACGTATACTGAAGCCCTGCTTCTTGGTAAGCGGCTGGACAGTGCTGCTGATGGCAAGCAGAGAGTAATATCTTCATCTGCTTTGCTTCTCACACCAATGGCTTTGCTATTTCTTTGTTAAACTGCTTTTATCTCAATCCATGAGATTTTGTCTTATTTTCTCCCTTCCCTGACTTGTGAGGAGGGGGGTGACAAGAGTAGCATGGTGGGCACCATCCAGCTAGGGTCAAACTACCACAGCTTTCCAACATCCTTTTCACATGTATGAAAAAGAACATGCAATTTTCAATGTGAATGAGACTGCAGCTGCTCAAAACCACTCACAGGAGAATGTCTGCTATTGTTTTAATAAGAGGTCAAATAATCAGCCCTAAAAGAATGAAGAACTGATGAAGCAACAATAACTACTGGATTTTACTCTTTTTATCAGACAGGAAAGTCACAGTTATTCAACATCTCTTTGTCAACAGCAACAAAGCTCTGGTTTAGCCAAATATGAATATTCAGCAAAACATACTTATCCCCACCAAAAAAACCCATTTCACCACTTTTGGGGAAATCTCACCTGAGACACCAGGGAGACCACTGAAACATCTACATAAGGAAAGGCAAACCTCATAAATACATCATCTCACTTGACAAAGAAAAAAGCTACACAGGCAGAAGATGCACCCAACAAACCTTCCAGGTGACCTACTCTAGGAGGTCCTACTCTGTCAGGGGGGTAGTACTAGATGATGTTTGGAGATCCCTTTCAACCTTTAAGATTCTATGTATCCAAACTAAAGGCAGAGCCTGCATGAATAAGGGAAGGGAGAAACTCTTGTTTAAAAACAAACCTCTGAACATCCTTTAAAAGCAATGAGCATTTTCAACTGTATCAGTGGTTATCTTTGACTGTATAAAACCTGTGGTTTTAAAGCTCTGTGCTGCAAACACTAGCAATAGCTCAAAGCAAAGCCACACAACACAAGAATAAACTAGAAACTGCCACTACATCTTTGATGAAATGGAGCGAGCACCATAGAAATAACAAAAAAAAGCCCCATCCAAACCAAAACAACCCAGAACAGAAAGTGATACACAAAACCTCACAATGGTCAGGTGACCACAGAAAAACCAAAACAGAGAGCAGTTTCACTTCCTTGAGCAAGAAGCAACACGGAAGAGAAACTGAACTTTTACCTTCTCCCTTTCCTTCAAACGAACAGAAGTGAACTGAACAAGGAGCTACCAGCATGAACCTCAGCCACGGCCTGACCACCACCCAGCAGCCTGCTCGCTGCTCCCGGTGGGATGGGAAGGACTGAAAACAAGTAGAACTTAAGGGTGGATGTAAGAGCAGCTTAATACTTGAAATTTAAAAGTAGTAATGAAAAGAACAAGAGAGTGAAATAAACCTCAAGAAAAACAAGTGATGCACAATGCAATTGCTCACCACATGCAGACTGATGTTCAGCCAGCTCCCAAGCAGTGACCCACCCTTCATTGCCAGCTCCCCCCGGTTTATACACTAGGTACAATGTCATGACACATGGAATATGGCCAGTTTAGGTCAGCCGTCCTGGCTGTGCCCCTTCCCAACTTCTTGTGCCCCTCCAGCCTTCTTGCTGGGAGGGACAGAGAAGCTAAAACATTGTTGAATTAGTGTAAAGACTTACTTAGTAACAATCAAAATCATTGGTGTGTAATTAGCATTATTCTTATACTAAACGAAAAACACAGTGCTGTAACATCTACTAGGAAGAAAACTAACTTTGTCCTAGGAGAGAAAATTATGAGTTACTTCATACCACAAGGAACAAAACTTATTTTGATTGTCAGCCGCTGAAAAACCTAATTGAGTCTTTGGCAGAATATGGATTTCTAGCTGGGAGACGGGTTGGTCATGTCTAAAACCTGTCATTGCCAGACACAGCCTTCATTAGTGACCTCATCCTTCAGCACCGTTAGCAGTAACGGTTCACTGGTGCAACAGGCTCGAAAGCCTCCCTAGCTCTAGAGACCTCCGAAGGCGTGAGACAGGAGACTGTACATGTTTTGAATGATGTGCTGAGGATATTCGTCAGCACTTTGACATTTTCTTCAGCTTCTTTGTGTGCTGCCAGCTTGCCCTGCCCTTACACCCCTTCTGCCTTGGCCAACAAACCGCCAGCACCACACGGAGACAAGGGCCGGCACCTCAGACCTGGGACTCCCATTGCTGCCAGCATGGATGAGCCAGGCACCGGCTGCCCCTCGGGGCTGCCACATCGCCGTGCTCCCCGACAGCCTCACACCCCCATCTGCCAAGCCTAGGCGCGATAGAGCAGCTGGAGCCGGGGCCGGCTCCGTGAAGCTCCCGTGACCGCCGGTCCCCTCGGCGCGGCCTCACCTGGCGGCCACGGCGCCAGCCCGTGCCCCCGCGCGCGGCGCCCAGCGGCCGCGCTCCCCGCCGGCGGCACAGCGACACGCCGCCAGCGCCTCCCCGCCGCGGACGCCGAACTGCGCCCCGCCGCGCGGGCACAGCGGCGGGTGGCGGCCGCAGCCACCTCCCGCAGCCCTGGCCGCCCCTCGGCTCCCGTACCTGACGCCTTGGCCCGTCTCTCTGGCCGCGAGCGCCGGCGTAAAATGGCGCCGGGAGCTGGTGGCGGGGGGGCCCAGCGACGGCACGCCCGCGCCGAACGGCCGGGTCATGGCGCAGGCCGGCCGGCAGGCCCCGCGCGGCGGCGGACGGCAGCGGCGGCACCGGCCGCTCCCGGCACCATAACAAAGGCCGCGGCCCAAGCGACCCTCGCCTCCGGACGCTGCGGGCGGGAGGCGGCCCGCGCTGATTGGGATGTTTTTTTTAAGGCGCGGTCGCTGATTGGCCGAGCGGCTGAAGAGGTGGCGCCTCCCGTTGGTTGTTTGCCGCCAGGGGCGGGGCGAGGCGGCAGGGCTCCCCGTGATTGGTTGCGGGGAGAGCGGGAGGCAGGGAGCGCCTTTCCGCGCCCGAGAAGGAAGGGCTGTGCGGCCGTCCCGTGCCGCTCACCCCCCGCTCTCCCATTGGTGCCCGCCGGGCAGGCCCCACCCCAGGCGGGAGTCCCCGGCCCCGCCCCCGCTCTGACCCTCACGGGCCCGTCCCGGCCGCCGCAGCGCGGCCCGGGCTGGGCGCTCCCGTCAGTGCGCGCCGAGGGCAGCTTCCAGAAGCGTCCTGACAGGAACAGCCCTCGAGCCGCCGCCTGTGGGGTCGTGGTACAGCTGTCAGGCCGCACATCCGTGCCCACAGCCGCTTGACGCCGCTGCAGCGGGTTGGTGGAAGGCAGAAAGAGGTGGGAAGGGAGCAGCTTTTAGAAGTTTTGCACGTCCTCCATCAAAACAGCATCTGAACCTGTGCCTTCCTGATCACAGCCCGCTGGGCACCTTTACTCTACCTTGCTTCACGCTGCTCCACTCAAAATGTATCCTCGGGGAACTGCCCTATGTGCTGCTCTGCCCCACTTCAAACATTTTGTCCCAGGGTCAAAAACATGGACTAAACAACCTGAAGAAGCAGATTTGTAAGCTTAAAAGAGAGCCAGTACTGCCATCTGTAGTGTTCTGTGCAAATTTGCATGATTAGTCTATAAAAATAATCAGCAGCATCAACACATCTCCACAGTAGGAGCATGAACAGTTAAAAGTGGACACCACACAGATACAAGCTTGCATACAGGCTTGCATCAAGAAGAGTGCGGCCACTCCTCCCCCTCTGCTCTGCCCTGGTGAGGCCTCATCTGGAGTCCTATGTCTGGGCTCCCCAGCTCAAGAGGGACAGGGAAGTGCTGGAGAGAGTCCGGTGCAGGGCCACCAAGATGGTCAGGGAACTGGAACATCTTTCATCCTCCACATAAGGAAAGGCTGTGGGAACTGGGGCTGTTTAGTCTGGAGGAAACTGAAGGGGGATCTCGTTAATATTTACAAATATCTAAATGGTGGATGTCAGGAGGTTGGGGCATCCCTTTTTTCTCTTGTATGTAGTGACAGGACAAGGGGTAACGGGCACAAGATGGAACGCAAAAAGTTCCTTTTAAACATAAGAAAAACTGTTTCACTGTTGAGGTGAGGGAGCCCTGGCACAGGCTGCTCAGGGAGGGTGTGGAGTCTCCTTCCTTGGAGGTCTTCAAAACTTACCTGAATACATTCCTCTGTGACCTGATCTAGGTGGACCTGTTTTGGCAGGAGGGTTGGACTGGATGATCTCCAAAGGTCCTTTTCAACCCCTACCATTCTATGATTCTATAATCCCTGCCCTTGGTGTACAGAAATGACATGGATAGAGCTTCCTTCATCACAAGTGCCCTGACAGTTACCTGGAGCAATTTATAGTGAAATTGTGTTTGTTTATTTTAGCACTTTAAGAGTAGATATGACTCTGGCCACTCTTTTCCTAATGTTTGTCTTGGATCCAGAAACACCAGGAGACCATTGACTCACATGGAAAGGAGTGACACATCTGAGGCTGGCTGGCCTAGGGAAAGTCTGCAAAGCAGAAGTAATAGTGATGCAAAACTGAAAGCACAAGTCAAAATAAGAAACTGGTTTTGGAACACCTGAACTGTCTGAGTCTGCCATGTATTGTGCACTCCAAGTTTTCATCCTGTCCCATCCCCCAGTTTGTTTTTCAAAAGCTTTCATCCATGTAATTTTTGATGTTGTAAACTCAACCTCAAAAGAGAAAACAGTAGCTGCCATCACATAATGTGCCTTTCTCCTTCTGTGGTTTCCTGCACACATCCAATCTTCAGCTGTGAGCTCTCTGCCATGTTTGTAAGAAACCTACCAGAAGAAGATCCCATTGTTTGACACACCGTACACAACCATACAATCAATCCATGTTTATGCTTGGTTTAACTTCCTTGAGCAACAAGTGAAAAACAGTTGGACTTGCTATCATATAGTTTTACTTGAAAAGGCACTGATGTGTATGTGAATTACTGTCTAATAAAGTGATAAAGCAAAGTTTCGTGCCCAGGGTTAGCCAGGAAGTCCAGAAATGTTTTTATGTCACATTGAAGGAACAGGTGGAATGAAACAGTGGAAACATTTGCTTTATCTTTCAGTTTCATACTTTAGCCCTGCAAAACTACAGCAGACCTAGAGGCATTTTTACAGTTACATGACCTGTAGATGTAAACAGCTGCAAAAGATACCAAAGCATTCTGTATCTGACTGTTTTGTTAAGTTTGCAGGAAATGTAGACACATCAAGCAGCTTCAACAGAAAGTGCAGTTCCAGCATTGGTGATAGCAAGGTGAAAGTGTTTCTCATAAGGAGCAGACAGCAAGGACACAAACCCCGGGTGTGACAGCTGTAATGGTATCAGCTTGTTTGTATTTTCGGGGATTTTGTGTTTTGTGGTTTTTTTCCCCAAACAGGAGAGTTGTGTACACACAAATACTGTTTAAACTAATGCACCAGACCATAATTTGTAGCAATGTACCTGAAGGAAAGTGAACATGTGGCCCAGCCAGACTTTGGTTATATGAAACCGTAAGCTGCATTAGGCTCAGACACAGACCTCAGACTTTGGCTATATCAGTGAACAATGAGCCTAAAGAATAGTCAAGGACAAGTTGCTTATTAGATTGTAGATGTGAAGGCAGCTGTGTGTGTGGAAAAGAAACTGTGTAAGCTTGGAATAGATAATAGATAAAGAAGGAATCAGGTAAAAGAATGTAGAAACTGCTACTATCAAGATATTAACATTGTTAAGTTTAACAAATCATATTCTGCTATTAGGTGTGTGAACAGAGCATTATAGACTGAGCTACCCAGTCATAACAGATTACAACATGTATTTAGAAAAGAATAACATCTATAATGTGATTGAATGCTAAAGTGAACGGCTTCTGCATTGATCATATTGGTCTGATGCGTGGTCCCTGCAATAATTTCAAATAAATAGGCAGTAGCAGTCATTAAGCACAAAAGTGTAGCTATCAGTAGGTAATCATAATACACAAACTACTTTTGGAACTTAATTTAATTAGAATCATTTATCACTATACATGCTGAATATTCACAAGAAGGAGGGAGGTAAATCTCACTTTCCCTGACCATTTAGGAGCATTTCACTGCATACAACAACCTTCCTCCAAATTAAGCAGGAGGTAGAAGGCACTTACTGCATGCCTTGCTTTGAACAAGTTGGAAAGTCACCTGCCTAGTCCTGTGATATTGATTTTCTTATCTATTCATCCTTCCCATCAGTCTGAACGCTCACAAATAACCAGAAACTTTGTAAAAGTACAAATTTGAGATCCTAGTTAAGGTGTTACAGGTAGATCTAGAAGGATAGAGTGGGTATTATGAGAGTCATTCTTTGCTATTTATTTCATCTGTTACTTAATTACCTTCCAGAATGATTCATGCTTTTGTTTTCATGCAAAAGCAGGAAATATCCTAAAGTGAGGAGGTTTTACGCAGTATCCACAGGGAAATAAGTTTCCCACAATGCAGCTGCATCATGATGAAGTAGTAAGATCTAACCACAGCTTCTTAACATCTGAAACTTATCAGTCACAACCATGTGATCGTTATTATAACATTTTAATGTAGGTGTTCTGAATAGAGTTAAAAGCCCCAAATCTGAAAGGGCACATATGTCTCTGTCAAAGATAAAAAGGAGGCAAAAAGAAAAAGCACCATTTCTAGTCTGTGAAGAAATTGCCTTTAGGCTTTTGAAAGCATAGCTGGACTTCATGATTGTCCAATTTTCTTTTAGATACATCAGTACTTTCAGCTTTTCTTCTAGGAAACCAGCCTTCACTGTAGAATTACCACACTTTAACGCTGAAAACTAACTACTTCTGAAGTATTTGAATGGTAGCTGAAATCACACTGTAAAAAAACAAACAAAAACACCAAACCACATCAGTTTCCTGAACAGCTTTTGTTTGCTTTCAATTTCAGAAGCCACAGAGATAGTACCTCAAATTTGTTTGTAGAAAAGGAAGAAGTGTTTCTTCCTCCTGTAGGTCCCTCTGCCCAAGGAGTTCTGTGGAGACACCTGCTCCTCTGGCAGAAGAGACCTTTTTAGACACGCACTCCAGCTTCCATCCTTCCCAACAACTGCAGCCACGGCCTCTGTTTGGCTCTTCTGAACTGCTGCAAAGGAGCAACCCTGAGTGGCCACACCTGGCCAGTGCACAGAGAGCCAGCAGATCACTTGCAGAGAAGTACGTTTGGGTACATGGGCCATCAGACATTCAGAGCCACGAGGCCACCCTCAGCAGTGAAAGAGGTTGTAATTTGTGTCCAACCATTAACTCAAACTTCCTCTTCAAACAATTTGTGAGAAGAATATAGTTTTCCATGAGGGTGATTTGCAGCCCCGATTTAAACAAAGGAGAAGGTGCTGCAGGTTGCCAAGCCACATGGCATATGACATGCAGGGCATTACACATGCATAACCATCTTAAGCTATGAACCTGCATCTGCTTTACATGACTGTTTCAGATCTCCATATGAATACTTTCCCTAACCACTTCATTGAAATTCTAGGTACTGCTTGTTTCATTAATCAGTCTGCTCATTTCCACCTTGTTTTAATGTGCCAGACCTCACCAAAGGCACTAAATGGAAGTCATTCAAAATGACTGACCTTGTGCAACTTCAAGGGAATCAGAATGAAAAGGGAAGATAGTTTTCTGAAGTGGCAGAGGACCGTGAAACTCTCCTAGAACACTAAGTACAAGAAGAGAAGTAAACATAATCAGTGAGGCTGCAAAAGGAAGATTTTTCTGTGAACCACGGGGAGTGACAGCTAAGGGCGAAGACAGGTATCATTGTAAGTCTTCTCCTGTTGGAGTTGAAGCATTGTAAATGTCCTTGTCCCTGATATAGCATCAAGTTTGTGGAGAAACAGATCAACTGATGTTTATTAGCATACCTTTTATTAAGCTGCTGTAGCAGACTTATTAATAACAGGTAGACTTATTAATCCAGACAGCAAATTCTGTTATTCTTTTATGATTCACACTGTTGCAATCACTCATTGTTACCCAGCAGGGAAGGGGAAAGCTGAACCACCGTGGTTTTCTCTGATAAGGAGGTTCATACTGCTGTGCCAGTGGCTTCAGGGTCGGTGCTCAGAAAGTCCATGTGTTTCTGCAGATGCATGTGTAATTTTGGGATCTTTGTCAGCAGGTAGGTACCACCTCCTTCTTGACTGTGGCCTGATGGTGTGTATGCTGGTGGTCTGTGTTGATTCTACTGACTATATCCTGGGATTACCAGTTCTGGATTCAGCAAGACCTCTTGGCTCTGGAGCTGATCCTTTCCTGGGATACATTCACACACAGCTGCTTAGCATAATTTTTCCTCTCTTCTGCTTCCTGTTTTCTGGTAACTATTTCTCTATCCATGTGCATTTAAATGTACCCGTAGAGTCTGTTTAAACTCAGAAGAGGGTTTTGAGACACAATGGTTCCAGGTACACTGTAGGCTGTTCCTCCCAGGTGTAGCACAGGCAGCTCTCTCTCCCATTAAACACTATAAACACGGTCGGTCACAGTTTGCGGCGGATACCCACATCTGTCTCCAAACTTGCATCTTCCAGAGCACTGTTTACCCACAAAGCTCAGCATACCAACACTCTGGGTCGTACATTTCCCCTATCTCAGCAGCAAGAATCACTGCATTGTGTGCTGGCAGTATAATGATACACTTTGGGGGCAGCTCAGCTCTCCAGCACCCCAAACTCAAACATTCCCATCCATCATTCTCCTTTATAGACATGTAAATAATTTCTTACACATTGCATGATGCATTTTCCTGCATGTGATTATCTTCCACCATGCATTTTGCCATAAATTATTTTCATTAGAATCATGTTTTCAAGATAGATCTAATGCTTAGCTACGAGCAGTTCATGCTGTATATCCCAGTGCTATATTCAGACTCTTTTGCACATTACTACAGGTGTTCTCTGATAGTGTCATGTTTGATGGCTGCAGTTAGCTGCATGTTAATCTGTAATGCAAGGGCTTGTCATGCTTTTAAGCTTCCTCTTATTTCAGCTGAACAGCTGTACTACACTGAGGTTTCCCATTCTTCCCAGCATTGCTTTGCTTTACCCAGACAAGAACAGAGAGGAGGCGGCAGAGGAAGCAAAGACCATCTCTGTCTCAGTATCCATTGGTCAATCATTCTGTGTGGCACATACAAGGAAAGATGGGAACTAAGAGGAAACAAGTGATGTTTGAATACATATACTGTCAAGGAATGGATGGACACAGGAATTGTGTAGAAGATTTTCATTGTTGTCCTAAGACAATACAGACAGTGAAAAAAGTGGAGCTGATAGAAGGGATAAAACCCATACTCATATGGAAGTGTTCTGATACAGACAGCCATTACTCTTTGCACTGCAAATGTTTAGGGAGCTGCTGAGTGCTATGCTTCTTTTAAGCTGAAAAACATTCATGAAAACAGAAAAAGAATACTTCCTTTAGAATTAGGCTGGCTTCCTCTGCCTGAAATGTATACCTGAGCATATAGCTAGCAGCACAGCTGCAGCTCACACCAACACGTCTGAGCTAAGCTGGTGTAAACTCATCAAATCGATACAACTTCTTTTCCAGGCTCCTCCAGACTCAGCTGCTCTTTGTTCCCTTCACCACCAATTTGGTGTGTGGTTTCAGCACAGCCACAAATTACAATACAGTTCAGATACAGACATTCCCTAGCATTCCTAGTTTCCTTTTCTTCCCACTTTCTGGAGCACCTCTTCCCTTCCTACTAATTTCCAGATGGGATCAGATCAGATGCTCAGCAAAATCCCTCCTGAACCTTCCAGGAACCTATTTACTCCTCCGATACCAAGCAGATACTGATATCCTGACACAAGGCTCACGGAGCAGACGACTGCAGCTTTCATTTAGGTGAACATCTGGAGAGAATATTTACAGTACCAGTTTCAGCTGCAGTAATAGTTCCACCCATGGGGATTTTTCATATCTCAAGCCTGTGAAGTCCTTGCTCTTCTTTCAGAGCCTACTTCACCCAAGGAACTGACATCTCTAAGCCAGGAACAAAACTGGCACACTAGTTCCCTTTTTTGACTGGACAAAAGGCTGGCAGCATTGCACTGATCTGTCAAGAGGACACATTTGGTTGAAAATATAATCTGTCATGGCTTTGTAGGCTACACTGATGTAGAGCTTTATACTAACATGTGCTAATAAACCTTATACTAACTTATCGCAATAGTATAAAGCTTATTTTTCAGACAGGACAAAATTCACACAAGCTGTAAAAGGTCACGCTTATCTCCTCACACAATACCTCCGGGGTCCTCCAACTTCCTTGAGGGCAGAAACCGGTTCTGCGAGGGGCCAAGAGATATCTGAAGATCAGGGGTGAGAAAGCCTCAGGACTTATCAGCCTTTATCTCCCAAGGCCCCAAAGACCATCACCAGCCATCACCGGGAGACATCACGCAAATGAAAGGAAGACCTAATTTACATGTGAAAATCGGGGACAGGTTGTGTCTTTGTCTAGGCAGATAATCTCATCATATGATTTTGTAACTTTGTAACAAATATAAGCCAAGCAAGTTGCCGAGTCGGGTGCGCACGTTTGTGGTGGAGCGATCCCCCGTGCGCCCGGCGCCGAATAAACATCCCTTCTTTATAACTCTTTGAGTTATAGAGTTTGATTCCGCAAGTCAACACTAATTCTACCACATTAATATATATTTACTAATCACTACATAGTTTGCTCACACCTTTAACACACACTAATTTACCAGTGTACCCATTCCAACAATTGTTCTTATGGAAAACTTCAAATCAATATAAGCCAATAAAGTTCCATCTATTCTACTGCACCCATACCCTACCTTTTATTTATTCAGGCCTTTCCCAGTTGTGAGTGCCTGAACTCTTAAACTTCATAGGAAAGAGCCATAGAACCACACAGACAAAATTCCTTTGTCATGACCACTAGAAATACAGCTGGTTTACAGCTTGAGCCAATTAAACATGGAAATGGCCTTCACCTGTGGCTTCTTCCGCAGACATCCATCATGTTAACATTCATCAAAGCCAACTCCTGTCCTTGCTGACTCCTTTCTATGGAGGCTGTCTCTTGGAGAAGAGCAGTGATATATTATTGGTAAACATCCTGATAATTGCTGATTGTTTCTGCAAAGCTTAATCACTAGACACAAACATCAAACAAACAAAACAATCACCACAAGAGGCAACCCACTACTGGCAGTCAATGAAAAGGGTTTTCCTTCAGCAGCTCATTGATGTTTCTTTGGCTTTTTCCCCACTACTTGAACACATTACTTTCAGCATAAATGCAACTGAAATTTTAGTTGGGAAGTTCAATTAGCTAATCAAGCTGCCAGACCCTTCTCCATCTCTCTTCTTCCACTTACATGATATATTGTGACCAAACCCTTAAAACGAAATCTCGTTTGCAAAGACTGAGGGAATTCTTTCATCATATATTATCTTTCTCTTGCAATTAGAGATCTAATAAAGTTGGGAGCTGCTTAGCTTTCAAAATAATTGGGAAATGCCTTCTGGGATAGGAGAATGAGAGTCACAGCGTCCATCAGAAAGAAGTAGAGACAGGACATTCAGTGTCTAGCCAAAATGAGCAAACACTCTTATATTTCCAAACCAAGACATGTGATCAGTCTGTAAAACCCCTTACACTGCCTTACTACTATTTTTATTTAAGTTTCTCATCTATGAGTAAACAAATGGGAGGCTGATATGTCAAAAGTGGCAAGTACTAGCAAATCTTTAAAGGACTTTTTCTTCGGGAAACAGGTCTGTCTGCAGGACCAGCCATTTCACCTAGAAACTGGGGACTGCACAGTGGTGATTTCAGGGAGAGAAAAGCTTAGTGGATGGCATCATCATGGCTTGGTGAGAAAGGAATAGGCTTTAAGAAAGCATAAAAGAGTTACATGTTAATAGGAAAAGAAGTTAGGCCAGCAGGTTAACTGTCTGGGCTGTTGAGATCTGTGCTGGTAGCAAGGAAATGTTGGGGTTTTATTTCATACCACAAACATGCCTGGGATACTAGCTAGCTTTCAAAAAAACATCATTGCTCTAGTAGAATTATTAGTTAGGGATACTCAGAAAAGCTTTGGGGACAGTCTGTGAAGAGTCTGCTTCCTCCTACACCAGTTCGAAAAGTCAGCTCTTGCCTAAAACAGTCCTACAGATCACAACACCTACACATCCATCTCCCTGTTCCAGGAAGGCTATTGTTCACATAGAAATACAGAGATTCCTAGCACAATACTAATGTTGATATGAAGGAAAGCACCAGCAAAAAATATTACTCAAGGAAGGCCTAGAAGAATGGCTTGTATTTCAAAGAAAATGATCAACAGCAATCACACTGAAACATTGCCACATGAGAGGATTGCATCTGTGCTCTGATAAGGCCACAGCAGAACCAACTCATCAGGAGACCTGTGACATGATAACAGGGGGATGGTGATAAGGTCGCATGGGCCATTGCTTTCTGCTGCCCTAAGGAAGGCAAACTGGCCATTGAGGTACTCAAAATGAGACAAAGGCAGTGGGCAGCCACCTTGTCTCAAGACTAAGAAGGAACCAGAACTCTGAGGGGAAAAAATTCACTGCAGTAACTGTCTGACTTCTTAAGGGACTAAAAGATCTTCCAAAAAATTGGTTTAAACCAGCTAAAAAACTAAATCTAGCATGATCAAGAGGAGCCCAAAAGCCGGAGCAAGGATTTGCGCCCAACATCTCATCCTGGTGTTACACAAGTGATCCTTGTGAGTTTTGACATGTGTCTTGGAGCCTGTGAGCATGTGGGTGTGAAAATAGGAGTGAAATGTGATGAGTGAGTAAAATTTTCATAAACAGTCACCTTAAATCTTGTTTCATTTTGGCATAGGGCAGCAAGTGCAGCATACATCTTGTCTTCCTAGAGTCTATTTGTCTACACTTTCCCAGTCTAGCACTCCAGCAAGTTCCCCAACACTGGCCCATATCAGGTAGCTGAGTCACAAGCTTTTTCTTGGGAGCTAAAGCCAAATCACTGCTAGAAATGCACAAAACTGGGCAGCATACAGGGTGTGATGGAACAACTTCTGCCTAAAGAAAGATCAAGGCAACACACCACTAATTGCTCCCCTCCAAATTCTCTCAGAGTGATTCACAGCTTTCCCGAAGAACAAAGTGCAAACCTGTGAGCAGTATTCCCACAGCAGCCCTGGGGAGAGCAGAAGCATCTATCCCCACACCTGCAGGGTAAACTCCTGTTCATACAGGAGGGGGATTCTCTCCCCCCCATACAGATGTTATTTGCTAAAGGCTACAGATAATTTCTGGCAGAGCCATTGCTGAACAGTCACTCCCCACCTGACAGCCTTGCAGCTCATTGCTTTAACTCACTGTAATCCTTTGTACTGTTCCTTACTACCTTCTTGAGACTATTTGTCAAGTTCATTTAACTCCTGTTTGCCAGTGCTCACTATTGCTCTCAAACTCACTGCAGTTTTAACAAACACACTCTACAAATGCCATCACTATACCTTTTATGCCATCATATGGATTCTTAATGAGAACATCAAATGCCCTTGGACACTAGACAGACTCCCGAAACACTTTAGCCAACAAAACCTTCTCTTCTAGCAACAAGCCTTGAGTAACTCACCTAAATTCAAGTGAGCACAGCATTTGGATGGTCAGGAACTGGTGCCATTTAGGCAGAAACCCCTCACATCAGTTTTGCAGGCTGCATGTCAAGACAGACAAGTACCTAAAAGTACATGCTCACATACTAGTAGCTTGCCAAATTCTGTTTGGCATGGCTACATTGTTAGGGATTTCTGAGCTTGGTAGTTAGGAAGGGGTTTCAGATAGACTTGACAGTAGTTGGAGTCACACTTCATAGTGATTATGTGTAAATAGGCTCCTAGTGATCAAGTCACAGGGTAATCAGGCAGCGAAATGCAACACAGCAGTCAAAGAAATCGATCTGCTTTTTGCAAGTGTCAGCTACCTGCAGCCAGAGGGAAAACTAAGTTAAATGAAGAAGCCAAGCAGTGGAAGAACACATGCACACTTACATAGCAGGTGACACCTATCAGAGGTGGGATTTGCAAGAAATATGGAGACAGTCACCTCCATGCAGACACCTAGCAAACAGAATATAGGCCCAGAACTGCTTTTAGCCCTTTCTCCTAGAAATTTGGTGTTCTGTAGGTGGTAAAGATAACCCAGAGCTCTGATACAAATCAAGTATGCCTTGAGTAGCTGAAATAACAAAGCCTTACTCCCTTTATAATTGCAATTATTGTCCTGAATACCTTCTTGACTCCTCTCTCATGTTTCACCCTTCTACTGGGCAGGAGGCAATGTGTGCTCAAGCCAAGTGCACGCTGATGAGGGAGTAGAGTCTTGTGGTTGCAACTGAATATACACATATCCATTAGAGACGTCATATGATCACTGTGACAGGAACGCTTACACTGATAAACCATCCTGATTTTAAGCTCTAAAATGACTTTACTATGTTGGCATCCATTGACAACACTCTTCATGCCAATAATGATCATTATCACTACATTTAAGTTGATCTCATCCAAGCCCCAGTGATGATCCACGTGATCATCATGTATTCAAGTTAGCCAGTCCTTTATCTTGCAATAGCCATGAGCATTCAGTCCCGTGGAGCTGATGCTGTACAGTCAGCACTGGCAACTGTGACCTGTAATGGTCCAAGTCATAAAAGGTTTCTGGCCCCCAGAGCTCTTCAATGAGGACAGTTAAAACTGAAGCATGCGCCCTCTTTCTTCTGCAGCCCAAACATTTTACCCCTCTAAGCCTGTTGAGTTTCTAGCTCGTGGCTAGCCCTTGATCTCTGCCCTGGACTGAGTGCTGCAAGGCTTTTGGAGACTGGAGGTTACTTTCCCAGGCTCTGGCACATGCTTTTGTTGCATCCCGGCCTAAGTTTTTTCCCCTCCCTCACTTCCATTTGCTAAGCAGCTTCTTCCTTCCTTGAGGCAAAAGCAGGCTGTTCCCAGCTCTGGAGGCTGCACTTTTCAGTAATCAATCATGAATACATTGTTTATGGTTCTCCGTCTCTGCTTGCAACCTATGACTGTTTTCAAAGCCTTTGCTACTGTCTGACACTTAAATTGGGAATCATAACAAACAGTGCCTGATCCCAAGCTTTGCTTCAGACAAGCATTTCTCCTAACAAGCCAATAACTAGCCTGACAAGCCATGACCAAGGCCTTGCACCATCTTTTGTCTGGGTTGAAAACCAACCAGTATTGAAGGTGCAGTATGTTTCCTTTCAGGGTGCAGCAGGTATCCACTTCAGCTGCAGCAGTAATTGAGTAGCTGGCTGCACTTCTGCCTCCCAGCCTTTCAGGACCTAGATTTGGAACACCTGTCACTAGTCTTGCAAGAAATCATTTCTCCACAAGGATCTTTGTGTGTGTTACCTCAGAAAACTTAAACACATACAGTTACTCTTGGATTATTCCTCCCCTGCTTCTCTTCGCTGTTCAGTTCCTAAATTCAGCATCCTCAGTTTGGCTATAGAGGAGAGATAAATGGTGTTTGTATCTCCTCTCCTCATGCTCTGCTTCATGTTTTCAACACTCCGAGCATGACTAAAACTCCACTACAGCATCCTGCTTCTGACCAAACCTGGCAGTGCCTCATTTCTGAGTCACATTGGAAAGGCCTCCTGGGACACCCGAGGGGTTTTTTTCTCTGTAGCTTATATGGCCACTTAATGATGAACTGTTAACTTGGGCATCTACATAAATGGTCTGTGTTGATCCACAATTCAAACCCTGAGCTAAGACAGACTGATGCAGTTTCAGAATAAACCTTGGGAGACACAAGTGACCTTCTAAAACTCTCATTGGCAGTTTAATTCTTAGAAACTTGATTTCTAGGTTCCAGGCTGGTGTTTTCAACAGGCTGGCTGAGTTTGATTATCTGAATATCATCTCTGATAATTAAATGTTTTGGAGCTCAGCTGTATCTTTAACTTTATAATGTATGACAGCCTCAGCTGATAATTACCTTTTAATTATTAACATTTTAATTGTCTTGCTCATAGATAAGTTATAGAGGCTCTTCAGTCTAAAACATTTGTTTGCATGCAATAGCCTTGAAGAGATTGATGATTTTTTTAACACATAAACCATGACAGACCAGGAAGTCACCTAGAAAGCTTTTCCTAAGTTAAAACTCTGAGACTGTAGAGTTGGGTCACACAGAGGATGAAACATTTACAGCTTCATTAAATGGACTGCAAAAATGCAAGAAATGGTTATAACTTGGTAGGTATTCTTACACTTCCTTCAGCTGGGCCAAAGGAATTCCTTTTCATTCCTTCTCAGGGAAAAGCCAAACTTGTAAACACAAGACTCGAAGCAATTAAATCAATTTGTTTAATCCATGTTGCCAGTTAAACACAACTGTGCAAGACAATTCTCTGGTAAGGCTGCCACTGCCTCAGCTCTCCCACCCCAGTACTGTAAGGGCACCTTGCATTTCCAAAGTAGCTTTTCCTGGCTGTTAATCTAGGTTAGAAAAAAGGTCTATTTGTTTTGAACTGAAATGAGTGTGTGTGTAGAAACAAAGATCTTCCTGCATTTTCTCACCAATAGCTCCAGCTCATGTGCTTTAATTTAACTGAGTTTCCATAAGCCAATTCACCTTTGCCTCAGTTGGGTTCATCCTGGCAAAAGTACTTATCTCAAGTTCTCTTGCCTGTTCCCTCTCCCTGTCAGACAAGCCCTTCAAGAGCAAATATGCTGTGTGTAGATTTGCAGTTTGTGCATGTTCTCCCCATATTTCTGCCCTCAGAGTGAGCAGCTGTGACCCTTCAACAGCAAGCAAGCCAGACCATATTCTTGTCAGGCAAGGAAGGCATTTTTCACTTATACACTCAAAGCTTGATTGCTTCATTATTATTGATAACTATTTTGTTATTGTTCCTTACATAGCACTGCAGATACAGAAGCTGGTTGTGTCAGGCACTGGCCAAACACAGCAACATTTTGCTTTTCTTTTGAGGACTGGAAAAGCATTTCTGAGCGAAAGACTTTGGTAGCAGTTTGAACCCTGGAAAGGGGCTCTGCTGCAACAACATCCCATCTGGACCATTTCCAGCCTCCTCCTCACGATGCTGGGCTCAGCACCATACCACCAGAGAGCCATCCACACAGCCCTGTGGCCAGCAGACTGTAAACTGGAAACAACCTGGAGACACCACCATACAAGTTTATTTCAACAGATTCAGTTCTCTGTCCTGCTGCACACGTGTGGGTGTGAGACAGAGCTGCACTAAACCCCAGCCTTCTCCAAAAAAACAAGAAAAATGGAAGAGGAGATTTAATTACCTTAGCCCACACTCTGAAATGAACACAGGTACTGTTCTAGAGGGCATCTAAACTTACTCCTGATATCTATATAACAGGAACTAATGTTTAGGGTCAGAAGCCAGACAGACCGAAATAAGAAATAGGAAAAGAATGGCAGTGGTTAACTCGTAGAAAAAATTATCAGGGGGAATGTTGGTTTTCTCATTTCCTCATGTCTTCAGATCTGTCTTTTTGGAAAAAAAATATGTACTTTAGTTTAGCATAAATCAATGGGCTGATGTCAAGAGTAACATGAAGAAATTGCATGGCCTGTGAAAGATGAGAGGTCAAGTCTATGGGGTCTAATGCTGTCTGCCTGCTCTGCAGAGCTGAACTCCAAAATAAGCAGCAAAGGTTTTCTTTTGTATCTGCCTGCACATAACCCTTCTGCCCCCCACCCCCTTGCAGTGCCTGCAGGCAGGGGCATTTGGTCCCACACAGAGTGGGCCACTGCCACGCACCACACGCACACCCAGCAGCCTGCTGCGTGTTCACACACCAGCTCATTTCACATCCAGTTCTCAACCCTGCTGTTTTTCTCATTTCAGGACATGAAGTAAATTCAGGTTCTTCTCCTTCCTGCTCCAGACAAGCAATCATTCCCAGACAAAACAGGACCTGGGTATCCTACATACCCCATTATCCCTTTCCTACAACACAACTTTGCTGTAGTTTCTTCTGTAGTTTGACAGATTAGCCAAAGAACCCATGAGCACTCCTCACTCTTTGGGATCTCCCTTGGACCACTGCACAAAAAAGGAGGAATGTTTCCATTGGCAGAAGAATACTTACTTTGCCTCTTATCTCTGATTAATATTATTAAGAAGCTCTTATAAAGCAAAACCTGACTGGCAGTTCTACCCTCAGTATTGTCTGATTGCTCAGCTGGTGAGACAAGGTGACCAACAGGCAGCTTGGGGTTTTTACTGAATTCCAGCATGCCCAACATACACATCCCTTCCCAGCTCCACACAGCAATCTTTCAAGCAGTACCTCTGGGCTAAGCCTCAGCTATACACTGCTAGTTATTACAGCTTCTATTGGATCACAGTGATCTTTCAAGATGCCTTAGCAAATTCCCTAGTCACAGATTTGCTACAACTCCAAATATTGCACATAAACTTAGGCAACAAATGTGAGTTTTTATCTGGAAAAATCAAATGCCTTCTGTATGAAAGAACAATCATGTATCGTGCTGCTCCTGTTACATCAGCTTACCCATCTTCCAGGCAGTTTAGCTTTGGGGGAGTGTGCACAGATTCCCCTCTGCCCACCAACACCATCATTGCCAAGTAAATATGGTCACTGCATCACAGGAAAACACAGGTCAAGTACATTTATAAAGGCACATCACAAGTCAGCCACCAAACAGTAAAAAGACAGCAGTGCCAGACATTTGCTCCCACCTGACACAGTCACAGTCTCCCTGGACTCCCCCTGCACAAGCACCTGAAGCGGTCACATATGCAGTGACACGCCAACACTTGTTTGTGCAGGCTTTGGAGTGGTTTCCCTTACACTTTCCCTGTCACTCCACTTTCATGAAAGCTCTGTAACAATCAAAAAAGATGAGTTTATTCCCAGCAGAAGACTCATACTACTTAAACACTGCTAAGAGAAAACAATTAAGCTCAGAAGAGTCTCAAACCTAGCAACGCTCAAGGTTTATTTTCTTGAAGGTTACATGGTGCTAAGCCTAAGGATTCAGTGTACACTGAGTGGTTAAATTGAGTGGCCTGCTTTTCCCAGGTACCATTGACTGAAGGGTTGATCAGAGATGACAAGTCCTTAATCTGGACTGAAACTGATGGCTTCAGTCTTCAAAGAGGCAATAAATACAATTACCCAATCTCATTTCAGATTCCTTGAGCTCCCATCAATGGGCTTGTGCTGACAGTACAATAAAATTGAAAATATTCTTTTATTGGAGGAACACCAACATTCACTAGGGCTGGGGAAACTGTAGGCTTTAACTCACAGAAGTATTACTGAATCCTGCTAAAGGCATTATGAGCCTCGCATGGGCAAGTTGATTTTTACCTCATTTCCCAGGCAAGTGCTGGGTTTTTCTTCCCTTACTTTTATGCTCTATCAGTGCCCTGCACAATGCCTGCAGACATTCCCTCATCCCCAGCTTTCCTGCAATTCTTTTCCCACACTCCATTTACATCAGACTTCTGATATAAATGATTTTCCTTTTTTTCTTACCCCTGGCCAACCATGTTATTACAAGGTAGGACAAGACAGAAGTCAACATCTGCATAGCTCTTGTGGAAAACCATCTCTAACAAATGCCTTCCTCCCATGCTGCGGACACCTTTGAGGACAGAGGTTCGACTTAATCTTCCCCTCTCCAGCGTACAAACATGTGCAGGGTGCATCAGTTCACGCTGTTGCTGCTGTATCCTTGAGAACAGCCCACATCTCTCACGAGGGACCTGAAGATTTATCCATGTGCTATGTGAAAGAAGCCAGCCACGCTCGCAAAACAGCGTTCACAGAGGGGCATCTGGTCAGAAAGTGCTCATCTCCCTGGGTTTGGTGCCACCAGCAGGTCTCAGCAGTGTCCTGCAGCGCAGACCTCAGCTTCAAAACGAGCTGGTTCCTTACAGCAAGGCAAACTGAAGGAAGGAAAGCAGGATAAATTTGCTGCTGTACTTGTACCTGATACAGCCAGGACACAACAGAAGGCAAGCAGCAAACGCTTCAACGGCCCTGCTTAAGGGAGAGTACTTACCACACAGCTGAGTGCAAGAGCAGGCACCAAGGGGAGCATTTTCAGCCTCTGCTCTCCAGTGTAGAGCAGGAAAATGACCCAGAGACCACACTGACCCAGCTAAAAGCAAACACCTCACATACCTTGAGCATGAATCAAAACACCAAGATTTCCAAGGTCTCCTCCTGGCCAGGGGCAATGTTTGATGGGGTCATAGGGCTTCCCTAAAGATGGGGTGAAGCTCAGTCTCACATTTGCCAACTCGGGCTTGCAGGCAGGATCTGGACATGACTTCTCACAGGGTGCTCTAACTGCAGCCAAGCTTTCGTCTTGCATAGAAGACATCCAGGACATCAGGGCAGCTCTCTCTATGTGGGTAAGATGAGGGAACACTGCACCAAGGTAGGAGCTCCCACAAGGTCTCAATATAGGAAATAACAGCAAATGGGATGGAGGGGGACACAGCTGGCCCCAAAGCAGTGAGGTCTTCTTACAGAGGAACAGCAGGGCCAGAAACAGGTTATAAAAAAATTAAGCAGTGGACATAAGTGGTCATGTGAACATTGCTCCAAAATTACTTGGGACAGATGTCTCTGAGTGAGAGAGACTTAATTTTCTGCCTTCTCAGTGCTGTCAGGTTCCCTAGAAATCCATGTTAGAAGCCACTCCTTACACACAATAAACAACCCAGGGAGCCCACTGCTGCTGCCAAGAACACAGCTTTCCAGGGTTAAGGGAAACGGTCAAGCTCAGCACCTAGACCTCAGCATCACTACCACACATAACTTGCTTCCTTTCACCTCGTGAGTTTGGCAGGCAGCAGCAGAGCTTGGGGAAGGCACAATCAAAATGAAGAATCACCACCGTGCCCATGCAGTAACTGCTCTGTCCCCAAAGTTACTCCCTGTTCTCTGTCGGGTCCCTGCGTCTAGCAGACGTTAATTAGCATTTCCAGAGGCGGCTGTGCAGCCTGAGACACCCCCTGGAGCAGTAACGGGAGTCTGCAGCCCTTTAGCGCCCTCTCCCAGCACCAACACGAGCGGCCACGTCCCCGCAGAGCTGCCGCAGCTTTCTGCCCCACTGCCGTGAGGGTGACCTGCCACTCCTGAAGCCTCTCCTGATGGGCAATAGATCACTGGCTTTGCATCCTGAGAATTGTTTTTAATTCTAACTTCGTGGCTTTCAGCTGCACCCTTCACGTGGAGGCTCTGCCCAGGAGCTCTCTTCTGTACCTTCTGCTGTTTCAGCTCAAACCTTCCCTCAGCACGCAGGGCTCATACACCTGCATTTCTATTGAAGGATAAGATCCCCCTCAACCCACGTTTTTTTTCTGATTCTCTAGCTTAGCCACGAGTGCCAAACATTTCTCCTTTGCCTGGCGCATCAGCCCTGGCTGGGGATGCAGAGAAGCTCAGCCTTCCTCAGGGTCTCTGCTCCAGTTTCGCTCCTGTTTCACTTCAACACTTCACACAGGACCCACCCCATTCTCTGCAGCAGGTGTGACCCCAACGGGGCCCAAAGCTGAGTTAGCAGCCAGGGTGGCATCAAGGCTGCAGCCCACATACCAGGTTAGCTTTTGCCCCCCATTCAGCAGCTGTTACCACCCCTGTGTAGGGCCTCGGCTAGCTTTTAAGGGTCTTTTCCTCTTGTATCCTCACTTACCTCTGCTTTCTGTTCCTGACAACATTCTGAAGACCCCTGGTAGGGATCCAGCTTCTCCCAGAGCCACACTAGGGATCCGACAGCAAGCTGCTTAGTTTGCCTACCATGACCCTTATTTACCAACCACAGGTGCCTGCAATCTGCCCTTCCCACTGGAACACGCTAACAAGGTCTAGACCCCATTCCAAGTGCTCTCCAGGTGCTAAATGAATCCAGCTTCACTTTCACTTGCTGCTGCAGCCCTGGGGCACAGCACTCAGGTCTCAGCACTGGGCAGCTTGGTTTAAGGCCACATCTATGGGGAGAGTGGTTGTTCCAGCTAACACAGCTGGAAGGTAACACAGCTCTTTGTGCACATGAAAAACTTTCCTCATCTGTCATTTATTGCAAGTAGAATAGAAACCTTTTCTCATATGTGATGCTGAGCATCTGCCTAGGGCCAGAGGGCATCTGAAACAGCTCAGGGAACTGGTAGGGACATCAGAGGGCCCCAGCAGATCCTGTCCTTCTGGAGGCCAGGTGGAGCATCCCAGGCCATCTCCATAGGCTCCATGACCCTGTGCTCAGGCAGCTGTAGCAACGCCAACCTTGCTATAGCAAACCCATATCCAGACCAATTATTTCCTACTCCTATGTCTAGAGAAAAGCAGTTGTTTCCAAGTGTCAGCTCTTCATCTTCAGGCCATCTGCCTGGCAAACCACACCTTGGGAGCCCCCCTGGGCTGGCCTGTGGGGAGCAGAGCACTGCTGCTGCTGGCTGGGGTGGGTTTAGCCACTCACATTTACTGGCCTGGGGTAGAAATGGGTGCCCTGTCCCAGGATGTAGCTCCCTGCATGCAGAGCCAGCCCTCACACCCATCCCTGGGGCATCAGTGCTGCTGACCTGGGTCTGCTCCCAGTCAGGTGCTCTCCCGGCAGCTTTCACTTTCCCGGAAAGCTTAAACAGGCCCAAGTTTGGTGTGTTTTCCTTCCCCACACAGATGATTCACCGCACTTTCCTCTGTAAGCAGTGGGTGGATCCCAGCTGGATTTCCGGGAGCAGCACACAGCGATTCCCGCCCGGGCAGCCGCAGCTCTGGGCCTCCTTCCCCGCGGCCTCCCGACCTGTCCTGCAGCAAAGCACAAGTGCAGGAGCAGAACCTGTGGTGTGCACACACCTGCACAACCCTTCTGCGGTGCAGAGGGGAAAGCAAGCTCCAGTGTACCGCTCGCACCCTTCGCAGCACACACAGCCTCTGCAGGCTCCTCTCACCACCCCAGCAGGCCAGCAGCCCACTGGGGAGGAGCCCAGCGTCACAGCAGGATCATCACATCCACCTCAGGCTGCCTGGGAAAAGCTTGATGCCAGCTAAGAGTTCGCTGGCTCCTGTCTCCCACTGCGCCCTGGTTTATGAGGGTAAACTCTGTATGATTTTTTGTGTCCAGTTCTGGGCTCCCCCGCTCAGGAGGGACAGAGAACTGCTGGAGAGAGGCCAGTGCAGCGCCACCAAGATGATCAAGGGACTGGAACATCTTCCTTATGAGGAAACGCTGCGGGAACTGGGGCTGTTTAATCTGGAGAAGAGACTGAGGGGGGATCTCATCAACACTTCTAAGTACCTAAAGGGTGGGTGTCAGGAGAATGGGGTGACACATTTTTTTTTTTAGTGCCCAGTGTCAGGACAAGGGGTAATGGACACAAACTGGAACACATAAAGTTCCACTTAAACACAAGGGAAAACTTCTTTGCTAATCAGGTGAGGGAGCCCTGGCACAGGCTGCCCAGGGAGGGTGTGGAGGCTCTTTCTCTGGAGGTTTCCAAACCCACCTGCACATGTTCCTGAGTGACCTGATTGATGGGAACCTGCTTTGCAGGGGGTTGAGCTGGATGAGCTCTAGAGGTCCCTTCCAACCCCCACCATTCTGTTATTCTATGATTTTTTTCAAGGCACTAATTGCAAAGCTAGCTGAAAGGGATTACTTAGAGATGAGCTGACATTTCCCTTGGCATTCCTCACTGGGCATGGAGCAGTGTGGGAACCAGTATGATGCCTGGTAATGATACCAAGCAGAAGCTCCCCATCACATGTAACACCCCTCTGCAGAGCTCCATCTCGTCTCAGATGAGACCTGGGACAAGTTGGAGCATCCTTGTCAAGAGGGCTGGCACAGACTGTGGTCACCCACCCAAAGTCCCAGTATGGGAAGCAACAGGGGAGGAAAGTCCTGTGTCCCAGCTCCTGCCTCAGCTGATGTGGGTGGTGGGAGCTCCAGGTAATGACAGGAATTTAGCTGCCAGAGGGAGGAGCTGGAGGTTGGATGCTACTGAGATGGTGCACAGAGCTTTGGCACCCTGTGATGGGTCCCAGATCTGGACACAGGCACTAATCTTATCCTGAGATGCCTGAGCCCAACCCTGAGGTGGGACCCATCCCAGGACCCATCCCACTCCAGCCACACACAGTGCCCAACCCTTGCAAGGTTCTTCTCAAGCAGAAACATGGTTTTGACCATCAGGAGGATTTAAACGTTGGGGGAACGGCAGCCTAACTATAGAGCATAGGGAGAAGCCCACTTGGATGTTTCTGGAGGGTAATAAACACCAAGCCCTTAGACATCCTTTTGTCCAGCTTTCATTCCTGAGGAAGCCATTTCCACTCCATGACCTTTGGGGTGGCTCCTCTGCCCCTGCCAGCCCCCAGTGCAGGTGAGAAGCTTTGCCCCAGCCCCCTGCCACCCCTGCCAAAAGAATGAGCTGCGAGTGCTGGGTGCTCCCAGCCCTGCATCCTCCTCATAAGCCTAAATCCCTGAGCAGCCTCTGTTGGGCTGGGGCCAGCACCTGCAGGCCATCACCTCAAATCCTTCCCTGCTAGCTAACAGGGAGGGGAACCACCCCTAGACACTGCACTTTGCCGTTTCTGGTAATAGGCCTGGCTTCCCCGCAGCCCCACTTGCCTGCCTCTCGCTTCTGCTTTGCCGGCGCAGCTTTCCCCGCTGGGAGCCCTCCGTGCTGCTGCTGGAGAGCTGCTAGTGCTGGCCACGGCTGCTGCCCGGCCCTGGCCCAGCACGGCCACCCAGCCCTGGCCCAGTGTGGCTGCCTGGCGGGGCTCCAGCCTGAGGGGAGAGCACGAGGCCCTTCCTGTAAGCCATCGCTGTCGGCCGTGCAGACGTAGCGGGAGGGGGCTCGACTGGAACTTGCCCAGATGCAAATGCCTTCAGAGGAGTGACTCAGCCCTGTGGTTTTCCTCCCCTTCCCGCCAGCAGATTTGGCTCCCAAAGAGCTTTCAGGGCTGCTGGCAGGCAGAGCTGTGCTGGCAGTGGGGCAAGGGGGCACCCCTGCCTCCCTCTGCCCCCTCTCCTCGGCCATCCTCCATCTCCTGGGCTCCTTCAGCCCCGGCCATCTTTTTTTACTCCCTCTGTAAAGCTACGTGGGGATGGGGAGGGCTGCTGGCATTTATGGACCTGGGCTGGAGGGGAAACAGGAACCTTGAGGGGAAAAAGAACCCGAGAAACTCCCTTCCCCCTTGGCCACACTTCCTCTGGGGCCCCCAGTGCGATGGGGGCTGGTGTGTGCTGCTAGAGCCGCTCACCGGGCAGCTGCGTGGGGTACGTGCTGCCTTCAGCATCTCTTCGGAGGCAGAAGTTGCTCCAGAGGGGTAAATGCCATCTCTCGTGGTTGCATCAGTTGAATTCCCACACGTCACTCGTTCCTCTCCATTCCTCCCCTGTGCTGGTGAGTTAGGAAATCTCCCCACAATTTGTATCCACACGGCCAGGGGGCAGGAGGTCTCAAAGAATGCAAAAATCTGACACATGGGATAAAAATAGGCAGGGGCAGGCAGGTGGAGGGGCAACCTGAGCTGAGAAACACAGCCTGAGCAAAACCCTGGCTGTGTACAGCAAGCTCTGCAGGGGAGAGAGGCAGGGTGAGGCCCTGCAGCAGGAAAATAACCACCGTGGGCCATGCCTTTGGAGGGGGAGTTTCTTGTGAGACATCACTGGTGGTTAGAACCACGGCTGAGCTTCCCTGCACACCTGCAAATGCTCAGTCCCAGAGCACCAGCCGAGCTGCATGTCCTGACACCCTGGCTCTGAGGCCGCTGGTGCAGCCACTCAAACCTGGGTTCAAGGGATCAGGCTCTGTGGATGAGCCAAGGCTGCGTGTCTGTGTCAGTGAGGGAGTCTCTGGCCTCATGCTCTCGTGGTTTCACAGCAGAAAAAGCACCTGCTGAGCCCAGACTGCCTCAAACACCACCTCTTTCATGCCAAGGACAAGGCTGAAATATGTTTCCCTTGTGTACTACATTTCTCAGCAGAGGAATGGGGGCCTGCACGCAGTTTGCTGGCTTGGAGCAGAGAGAAAAGCCAGGCACTGGGTGTCACAAAGCCCCATGATTGTAGGTTTAGGTCTGGAGATGGACTGAGCCTCAGCTAAGGCTGAAGGGTGGGATTAGCTCTATAAGACAACTGTGAGTCTACACTGGAGAGAAACTTTGACTGGGGAGGTGCTGGCTGGACACAAGCCTGGATCTAGGCTCTCCTTTGGGCTGCTCTAGTGTCTACTAAAGGGCTGAGCAGCCACTGTCGCCTTGCAGCACCTTGAGGTGCAGCTTCCCTGCTGTGCACAGCCTGGGGCTGCACCCCAGAGCAGCCTCCTGGGAAGCGACAGCATCTCAGCTGAGGTGGAGCTGGGGAAGCCCTTGTACTCCTCAACCCCGAGGCTGTGTCTGGTCACTGGGATGGTCCTGTAGGCCCCAGGCATTTCACCAGTCCCCTTTCCATGTGTCCTCCCCAGGCCACTGGGCCGCTTCATGAGCTTTTGTCCAAAACCCCCGGTACTGTGGGGCTCTGGCACCCAGAAACCACGTCAGCCTTTCCCTTGAGGCCCCTTGCTGCTTCAAGCTGTACTACTATGAGCTGTTTTAATTGTCAGCTAACTTCTGAGCCCTAAAATGCACCTGCTGGTGAGCGTTCTCTGCAGTCGTGAGAGCTGGAAGCTGGTTGTTTTTTTAACTCTTTCCTAGCACGGGCAGGAGAATCCAGCTGACATCGCTTCCTCTGACCCCTCCCCAGAGCTGGAAAGTGGATTTTCTTCTGCCAGGGTGAAGCCCCAGCCCCACAGTGGGCCGTCCCCTGCCTCCCCTCCCATGGGACCCCCCGAGGATGAAGCCCCTGAGGGACCCGTGTTCCTGCCCAGCGAGGCTGCAGGAAGCTCCCGCTTCCCCTCGATGGAGGCCAAGCTGCCGCGCTTCCGCAGGGAGCCGGGGCAGGCTGCCCCTCACTCGCGCTCGGCTGCCCTCGGCCAAGGGGAAACCAGGGGGAATCTGCAGAAACCAGGACAGGGAATGGCATCCTGTCTCTAATGTCATGGGGAAGGGATGGATCCCACACACTACAGGTGAGCCCTGGGGTCTGCTCCTGCTCCGCCCACCTCTGCCCAGGAGAGCCACAAAAACTGAGAGCCGGGTGGTCACCCCGCTCCAAGCACGTTCTTCCTCCGCTTCCACACACAGCAGTCCCCAAGACAAACCCACTCTGCACATGGTATCTAAATCCCAGGGAAAGCTCTGGAGCCCAGGCAGGGGTGGTGCAGGCACAGAGGCGTGCTGAGGCATCTCACCATCCCCTTATCGATTGATTTGCCATCTCCTGTGTGGATTTGCTTGCAGTGGCGCAGGAGGAGCGGCAGTGCTTGCCCTGCCATCGGCTCAGCGCTGCAGCCTGTGCCAGGGCCACAGCCTCTCCTTTCCAAACCGCCAGCAGAGGGGAACCCCGAGGGATCTGACGTCATTTCTGAGCAAAAACAATGGTCGGGTGTTCGGCAGCAATGGGGGGGTGGAGGGGGGAAAGGACACGAAGAGGACACTGGTCAAAGGGATCTTATGGAAAAGGAGTCCCATGAGGCACACGCACTCACCATACCTGAGCCAGTGGGGACTGCTGGGGGTACCTGCCCAGGCACAATGTCCCAGGGGACACCATCTCTTGGTGTCCCAAAGGAGGAGAAGCAGCCCCTTGCAATGCTGACAGGCACGTTGCCAGGCGCATGGCAGCCCCTGCTGCTCTCAGGGCTCTGTGGGCTGAGGACAGACACCACTCACCACACAAGTCAGCAATGTGGAGGCGACCCCAGCACCGGCACTGCTTGCAGAGGTGCTGCGTTAAAGGAGGAGGTGGAAGGGCTTTGGCAAGGTGAGGCCAGGATGTGTCCAGGTCCCTGGGAGGGATTTTCATTCCCAAAGCAAGAGACTGAGCCACTCGGGCAGCCACCCTTGAGCCTGTGCCACGGAGGCACCCACTCTGCTGAGCCAGGAAGGAAAATCTCCCCCAATCTAGGAGGGTCATAAGCTGCTGGACAGCCTGGTGTGAGCAGAGGGGCTCCCTGGCCATGCTACGCCTTCCCAGGAAAGCAGCTCCCTCCCCAGCATCTGCCCCTTCCTGGGAAGCAGAGGCTGCTGGGGGCTGCAGCCCTGGCACGGGGATGCCGGTTGCTCCCTCCCACAGCTTCCTCTTTTCTCAGAAAGCCTGGAAACCAAAGGTGAAAGAAGTGGGTGGAAACTCTGCACGCTGCCATCCAGGAAGAGAAGTGAGTAAGTCTGCTGCAATATTTAACAGTGCCTCCAGCCCTGCTGCTCGCAGAGCCGCCGCGACGGGAGCCGGAGCTGCCGGGTGAGTGCCGGGGTCATGCTGCTGCCACGGGAGGGTCTGTGCCAGAGCAGGGGGGCTGGTGGGGCTGTGTGCAGGGCCATGGCTCTGCTGCTGTGCTCCCCATGGAGCCAGACCCTGCTGCTGTGAAAGGCAGCGGGGCCACGGTGACATCCCGCAGCTGATGGCCACAGGCTGGGCTGGGGGAAGCGGGAGAAGAGCCACTGGACTCTGGGCATGGGGCATGAGCATCTTCATTGCTAAACCCAGACCCCTTCTGCTCATATTTTAAAGGATAAGGAGCTGAGAGGCAATTAACTGCTCCTGCTAACTTTCTGGGAAGACAAAGCAAAAGCCCCTGGATTAACACCCCACAGGCCCCCCGTCAGCCCGGCATCAGTGGCTGTGCAGCACCCACAGCACGCTGCTGCTTGGCCCAGGGCACAGCCCAGCTAATCAGTAACTCCTGGGCTAATTACCCAGCAACAGCACAAGAAGAGCACTGCTGCTTTTTTTTTTTGTAAAGCAATAAATCGTGAACTGCTGCGCAGTGCTGGTTCCTGGGGTGAGTGCTGGCCAGGCAGCCACATCCCCTCCCCATACAGATGCTTGTGCTTCATCTCCCTCAGGAGTGAGGCAGAGAGCAGCCCTCCAGCCTGCCCTGTGTCCCCAGTGGCAGGGAGGTGGGGAGAAAGCCAGGAAAGGCTAAATATGACCAGCAGCTCAGGGCTGTACTGGGGTGGTGAGGCTGGCTGTGTGTGTCCTCTCCTCGCCTCTGACACAGGGTGCCCTGGGCAACCGTGCTGCTGCAGCCCCCTCTGCTGTGCTCCGAGGGCCAGGCCAGGCTGCTCAGCTCCAGTGTTTCCCCTTGAGTATTATTTGCTGATAGGATTTCCCCTCGTGTTGTGGGGGGGTTGCAGGGAAGGCAAAGCATAGTCACACAGCCCCACAGAGAGCTCGGTGCTGGGCACAGGGGGTGGGGAGATGCCTCCCTGAGGTGGCTCTTATGGCACCTTGAGGCACCCATGGGTGCTACCGTGGGTCTTCCCTGGGGCCCAGCTGCCAGATGGCTGTTGGGAGTGAGAGCTGTAAGGGGCTGCAGGTTAGCAGTGTGACACAGAAACTGCCACAGCAGTGTCGTGCTGGGTACCTGCTCACCTGGGGTACCTCACCAGCATTTTCAAGCTGTGGTCAGGAGCCTTGAGGAGCTCTTGAATTTTGGCTCTTGTGCTGGAGCCATCTTTTCCCCAGTAGCTGCTTCTGGGCACATCTGACAGCTTCAACAAACTGCCAAACAGCTGCTAAGATCAACATCAAGGTCTCAAATCCAGATGTCTCCTAGATGCAGAGCAAGCCTGGGACAAGCCAACACTCAAGGGGATGTGCACCAGAGCCCATGTAGGGACCCCACATGCCCCAAGCCAGGCAGAGAGGACGATTCAAGCATGCTGTGTGCCAAGGGCTCCCACCCTGGACTCAGGGGAGGCAAATGGCAGCAGGGCCATGAAACCCCCACCTGCACAGTAGGCAGCTGGGCTGACGCAATCCTCCCCAGGGCTGAGCTGGGGCAATGAGTTCTGCATGTGCTGGTCCACCTGCAGCTCAGTGCTGCATCCTGACACATCCTCAAGAAAAGAGAGGGTCAGGCCAGGGCAGGGCACCTCCACTCCAAAAAAATACCCAGCACCCAGACAGCTCCCACATCCCTGTTCATCCCTGCCCTCCCTGGCGTAACCTGGTGCAGACCAGGGGCCAGGGATACCCCCAAAGGCATAGGGCCAAATCCAGCTCTGGCCCTGCTTGGGTGTAGGAATGTTAAGCAAAGCTACTTCTGTAGCCCAGGAGCAAAGGCAGAGCCCAGAGGAGGTGTACACACAGCATGGAAGAACCTGCATGAGCATCCTGAAAACACCACAGAAGCACCTGCTGCCCTGAGAAGCGCTGGGTCTGGAAGCAGGAGTTGGGTAGCACCTTCCCTTTGGTCATGGTGAGGGAGCACAGCACCAGTGGAAGGGGGTCACAGCCTCCTGTGCTGTGTCTCAGGGAGATGACTCCCAGAGCACCATCAGACAGGGTTTGTCAGGGTTACCCCTCCTCCTGCCTGCTGAAACCCATTCCCTTTGCAAACCTTCTGCACAGAGGAAGACAGGGAAGAAGGCTTTTGCCTCACCTCCACCTTTTGGTTCCCAAAAAGCTGTACTTGCTCAGAGCAGCTGAGGGCTGAAGGCAGGTGGCTGGCCCCTGGAACAGCACTGATCCTTCTACCTCTGGAAGAAGGTGCCTGCCTGCAGTGCAGGAGACAGAGGGAGCTCACCCCACTCACAAGGCTCACGGCTACTGAAACCTCAGCCACGTCATGATGCTCTGAAAAATAGCACAGTGCACAGCCTGGTCCCTAAGCTGCCTCTTTGACCCCAGCCACTCACTGCAGGGCAGGGGGATCCTGGTCCACGGCTCTGCTTTAGCCCATCTCCCTCCAGGCAGCCCCTGCTGTACTGCTGCAGGTGATCCCAGGATGTGCTGGGGCTGGGACCCCCAGCCTGAGACCCGACAGCTTTTGCAATGGAGCTTGGCTCCTTTGGTGGCTTGTTAGGACCATAAGCTCACTCTGCCCTGCCTGATCTCGGATTCCCTGCCGGTGGATTAAAATAGAGCCTCGGGACAGCTGTTGAGCAATCCCGGAGTTAGCTCCTGTGAGCTGACAGTTGCTCAGTGCTTCCCCCACCGAGCTCTTTGCCTGTGCTCCAAAGTGCTGTGTGTCATTTCCCATCTCTTCTGCCGGCCCATCAGATCCGAGGGCTCCCCTCCAGGCAAAGGGCTGCAATTCTCTCCCAGCAGTTACTCCTGCCTGAGCCACTGTCGTCACAACTCTTGTCAACCTACTGCCCAGACAAAAACAAAGCCTCTCCCTGCCATTCAGCTATCAGCTTGGTCCCTGGGCTTCAAAATGAGCATCTCCTGAGGACTGAGGCTGCTCAAATCTGCTGGCAGCATCAGCACCTCTGCAGCTGCTCATGGGGGTTCCCACATACCCTCAAGGCTGCTCACGGGGGTTCCCCATAGCTACTCCTCCCTTGAACCTGAGCTCTGGAGCTCAAAACAGACGGTAGGGGCAGAGTAGTTTGCAGAGGACAGCAAAAGACATGTGGGATGCACCAGCATGTCCCAGCTTGGCCCTGACCAAGGCTCATTCCTCCCTGGATCCAGTCTCTGAGCTGCCTGAAAAAGGCCTTTCACCACTTCGCTTTAAGCCGTAGAGTTCCCCTCTGTCCCTCCCCAGTCCCCTGTGCCTCGCAGCCTACCTGCAGTACTGCCTGCTGCACAAACCATTTCCACCTCTCTGCTGGTGCCTCCTAGTTCCAGAGCTCCCCACCAGTGCTGGTTTTGTTATGAATGGAGCACAGGGATGGTGTCTGGGAGCACTGGGTGCCCACAGCACCCAGCATCCCCCCCCTGCCCCTTTCTCAGGTGCACACACAGATGAAGAGTAGTTTAGACTGAGGGATGTGTTACTGCCTGTGCACAGAGCAAATACATAGGTGAGATACCCAATGCCTATATATGTATCTATAAATAGCCATGCTGCCAATACCAGTCTTAACTGGAAGAAAAGGGATTTCTCTTAGAAAACGTTTACAGAGCTCAGGGTCAACCTGAAGCTTTGCAGCGGCTCCGAATGACGGGACGATACGTGGAAGCAGCAGCTAAAAACAGCAGCAGAAACACGAGCAACGTGTCCAAAGCAAGTTGTGGCTGCTCCTGCCACTTCTGGGATGAGAGCAGGAGGTGCCTGAGTCCTCTCCTCACAGTTGCAAAAATCTGTGTCAGCAACATGACGAGCTCTTTGCTATTTTTTGCCCCCTTGCAGATGCAGCCGGCTGGGCCCAGGGGAAGCTGACTCGCACTGGCTGCTTGGCTCTGAGAACTGAATTCCATAGGCGTTAAAGCCTCCAAAAATGCCCTATGGATTCAGTTCTGCAGCTGGGCAGCAAATGAGCCTCAAACCCTCAGAAAGGGAACGCAACTGAGTTGTTCACACAAGGAATGTGCAAATCTCTGCTGCTGCACAGTCGGGATGGAGGTGAGTTACAGCCACTGTTTGTGACAGGCTGTCCCTCAAGGGAAACAAAAGCCCAGCTACAAAACATTTTCTTCTGTCTGGAAGTGAAATGGCACTTGAGAAAATAAATACATTGCTCTCTCCTGATGCAGTGTGTGTGATTGTAAGCCTCTGCTAAAAATACACCTCGCCAGAAGGACAGCCTGGGTGTGCCCAGCAATCTCCTGTGCAGAGTCCAGGAAGCAAAACCAAACAGCACTTTGGGGAAGATAAACAGGAAAGGATGGGTGAAGGGTTGTGCCCACTCTCTCCCCAGAAGTGTCCCCAGCAGGGACAGGTAGTTGAAGAAAGTTTGTGGGGACAACAGGCTGTCTTTTCACCCATCTGTCATCTGTCTGTGGGAGACATTGGCTGCTCGCCTGGAGTTTTGGGGACATTTTCCATTGTGACACAGAGCAAAGCTGCCACCAGGAATGTATTGCCTGGAGGAGTGGTATTATTAGGTAATTTCTGGTAACTCACTTAGCATCTGCTCATCAGCACAGGACAAACACCATGCATCACCTCACCTTGCCTAGAAGAACTGCACCTGCAGCATCTCACCCAAAGCAGCCCCCTGCCAGCACCCTTCCCCTGGCAGACGCCCTGCTTAGCCAAGGAAGGCTAAAAAATAACCAGAAGGAATTCCTGCCTTTTTCCTACACAGGATCACCAAAGTGACACCTGATCAGCCACCAGTCTTCAGTGGGGCCTTTTCCAGCCCCTTCAGCATGTCCCACAGCCACCACTTGCTACACACCCAAGGAGCAGCAGTTTTTCTGGTTTGCAGCTTTATCTGGCAGCAGAGCAAACCCATTTCCCAGAAGCTGATTGGGGAAGAGGAAATCCAGATAACTACCAAGGCATTCAGGCAGTTGCTTAAACAAAAAATCCTTGCATTATTTTTTTAAAATCCATTTGTTTGACCCAGTAGCAATCCAGAGCCATCCAGGGCCTCCCAGCTCTAACAGGCTCCCTCCTGCATTAGGAGGCCTTTCTCTCCTGTGGCATGTCAGGGAGAAGCTATAAGGGGACAGAGCAGGTTCTCTGCATGCTCAGAAAGTCCCTGCTGGTCCCCAAAAAGGAAGCCATCAGGCAAGTAGTCAGAGCAAGGCAGAGCATTGCCAAGCAGAGGCAGCAGGATAACCCACCACCCCTGGGATAGAGCCATGTCAGGACTCATCCCTGGCTTGGTAAAAAGTTGTCAGATCAGGTTGCAAGTTGTTCACAGCAGAGTGCTGTCAGGGAACTAAAAACCAGAAAGATAAGTGTTTGCAGTTGGAGAGGGGGGTTTATTGTTTGGTTTTAATCATTTAAAAGGTACAGAAGTTTGTAAGCAGGTCAGACACAGCCCTTCACAACCCTCTGGGTTGCCAGCACAGCTTTGAGGTCTGCCCATCCAAGAGACCAAGCTGTGGCTCACACAACTCTGGTAACCTCATCGGAGAGGCAGTGCCTTCAGAGAGAGCAGAGTCAGCCCCAGAGCAGGGCCTCAAGCAGCAACTTCAACAAGGATACGTGGCCAGGACAACTGAGCACCAGGCTACCAAGTGTTAAGAGCTCAGGGACACCAGGATCTTGTGCCAGGGAGGCAAAGTGCTGCGTACAGGCATCAAATGGTGATTAAGCACAATGGTATGGTCAAACAGCAGTGACAAGATGTGCAGACAATTGCTCTTCAGTGTTCAAGAATCCCTCTTTCCTCTAGGACCAGCACTTCCCCCCAGCCTGGAGGAAATCCTGCTTTGATCTCCTTAACTGAATGCCAGGAAGGGAGCCAGCTTCCAGGACCTTCCCTTGGACAGGCTAGGAAGAGGCCCATCTTCTAATCAAGCACTGCTGCCCGGAAATCCCCCACCAGATTGTGACCTCTCAATCAAGCCAGTGGAAATGTTCATTTCAAAGCCAGGACCAAAGAGCCGATCCGACAGACAGACAAGTGCCACGTGGTTTCTTCACAGGACGGGCATTGTGCATCAAACAGGGTAAAGCTGTGGAAGACAGGGAGTAGTTAAAAGCCAACAGGAGTGGGGGCATCCACTGCTCATGCTACTTGCCAGCTGCACCAAGCCAATTGGCTCCCACCAGGGCTCTGGAGCATCTGTCCATCAGGTCCCTGACAACGTCAACGTCTCAGTTTCTTTTTCTTCTTACGGTTCCTGTCCTCGCTGCTGTCATCTGCCTCACTGGCACTGGGGGTCACAGCCTGCTGGATGACTTTTTTTTCCACTGTATATTCCTGCTCTCCTGCCTTGGGATCTCCCTTGACCAAGAACTCCCCTTTCCGGTAGGTTATGGAGACGTTGGTCCGTGGGTAGGTGCCGTAAACCCTCCGGAGATCATCCTTCACGAATTCTGGGAGGTTCTTCCTTGGTCCAAACACCTTTCCAAGCTTCCCCCATTGAAGCTCCCCTCTCATTGTGAAGCCTTCAGGCCACATCTCTCGATGGGGATCTGCTCTCTGGTAGGCAGCATAGGGATTGTAGCTTGCGTAGGGATTGTAGAGAGGGACGGGGACCATGGGAGGGAAGTGCCAGGTGTAGTATGGATGGAAGTAGGGGTTGGAGACACCATAGGGATGATGGTAATCCACCTGCCCTCCCACATAGTCAGGGTAGCTGTTCCTGTCCACCACAAAGGTGACAGGGCGGCTGTAGAAGTTGTGCATGGGGATGGGAGGGAACACCATGGAGCTGGCCATGTCCTCTGCTCTCCCTGGCCGCAGCAGTGGGTAGGCATAGGCAGAAGGTGGGATCACAGTGGGGTAATGCTCCCGCGGCACAAACCCAGACTGGTACATGGTACAGGAGCTTGGGATTCACTCAAAAGCTGTAAGGACAGGAGGGAGAAGAGAAACAATGTACATAGGTCATATACATTCCAGGAGCAGGCTGCCCAAGGCGATATGCCTAGCGCTGCAAGCGTGCTCCCTAAGTAATAAGAGGAGCTCCCTCTATCCAGTAACATGCCAAGGACAAGCAGAGCCACATAGCCAGTAACTGCCTGTTAACTGCTCAGCAAGACTCATCATTTACCCCACACAGGTCTCAGAATTAACAAAGATGGGAACAAGCTGGCATAAAAAAGGCACTGAGGGCAGAAGAGGTGGCCTCATGTCCTTGTGACAGGGCTCCGCACTGCTGGGAGGCAGTAAGGCAGCCTGCAAGGAGCTAGAGACACTTCAGTAGGCACAAAAATGGGGAAGGCAAGCACAAATGAAAGAGGCCCAAAGGCAAGCCCAAGGCAAGCAGGCAGAGAGGAAAGAGGACACAGCCCAGCTGTGCTGCAATCATTTCAGCTGCCATCCTGCCCAGATAAGGAGATCTTAAATTAAAAACAAACCAAACTGTCCTTGACTCCCCATCCTCCCAGCACCTCGTTTCTACTCCGATAAGCAAACAAGACCTATGCCTACTGTTTGTTTCTAAAGCAAAATCCAGGTGCATCTGCATGTCCTCTGACAAGTTCCCATGTAAAGGCATCTCCTTTTGGTCTCCCTAGCTATCATTCACATTTAAACATGCATTTACTTTAAGCAACTCTGACCCACAGCTGAATTGGTTCCTAGCCTGCCCTCACCAGATGATCCAAGCACTCTCCAGGGCATTAAGCAATGTCCTCCCATGACTCCTTCTCCTCTCCCCAAGGGTAGGAAAGGAAGAAGTACATAGCATGGGTTTTTAAGAGAAGCTTGCTACTAGGGACAGGAAAAGATCATGCACAGGGCTAAAGCAGCATGTTAGTTTTGGTTTCCTACCTCCTCCAGAGTTCAAATCCTGTAGGCTCTTTTGGCTTCAGCCTTAACTAGAGTTGTCTCTCACAGAGGTGTTGACCAAGAAGGCAAAGTGAAACTCATCCCTCGGTTCACTGCTTTCCCCTGGCCTAACAGGCCATTTGACAGCCCCCTAAGAACCTGCCTGCCACAAGCAATACTGAAGACTACTCAGTGGAGCTTTTCCCTTTTTTTTTAACCAGCAGAAGCTGTTCTTGTCCTTTGAGGTTTGTACCCTGCCCTGGCTCAAGCCTGCTTTCACCATGGGTGCAGAGGTAGAAGTCTATCCTCTGCAAAGAACAGCACTTGAGTAGTTAGGCAGGACCAGGCAGTACCTCTAAACAAGAGCTGCAAGAGCCAAAGCCCATCATAACACATCATCTCTCCAGACAGGGGAAAAGAAAAGAAAGTCATACAATCTACTTCAAATGAAGCTATTACAAAAAAAGAAAAGAAAGAGGCTCAAATGCCTTCAAGCAAATCAGGACAACAAGCTTGACTAGGCCCGACTGGGGTCTCCCCTGCTCACTAGCAGGTGTTGGGGAGCAGGACAGCAGGCACCATGATGTCTCCTGCACTTAGCCCAGCTCAGGCAGTCACCAGGCAAAGACAGGGCTGGGTGTCACTGTGCTTGAGGGCTCCTGAGCATCTCTTCCTGAGTTTGCCTGACCACTCTGAAGAGGTTTAGAGCTGAGCCTCCTGTAGCAAGGAGTGGAGCAAGAAGCTCCATTGCACCCTGTCTGAGCAGACTTCATTAGACCTTTATTGAAAGGCAACCATTAGCTAGTTCCCAAACACCCTGCCTAGCTTGCTTAGAATCACCACACCAATCCAGAGTTCTGACTGTCAATGGCAGCACAGGGTGGAGAAACAGAATAAAGTCTCCTTAAAAGAAAAAAAACACAACATTCTCAGTGCTTTTTTTATTTTGTTTTCCAATCAGTCCATCCCTGCTTCTCTATGGAGTCCTGCAGGACCCTTTCTATGGATCCTTTGTGTTTTAGAGCAAGAGATCTGCACAGAGAGCACACAGCTATCACATCCATCGAGTGAAACCAAGTTGGATCAGTGTGCAGCCTCACACCAGCTTAGGTCAGCCCTGGACAAGCTGTTATTTAGTTGATGATCAGCTCTTGCTCAAAAGCTGCACATCACTCTTCTACCACCCAATGTAGCACCCTGAATTTTGGCTGCCAGCATCAATGCTCCCAGGCCTTCCCTGCAGCAGCAGCAGAAGGGGTGACCAACCATCTAAACCATGTGTGTTTTAGCATGGGACAGCCCAAGTACAGCTATTAAGTGCTCTGGTTTTGCTCTGGAGAAAGATAAGGGGAACAAGCTGGTGGCTCGGCCAGGCAGGATGGCCCAAAAGAGGAAGCAAACAGAAGGGCCAAGAGGGGAATGAGAAAAGGACTAGACAGGGCTGTGAGTAGCCAGGCATGTGACAGTGCTGCGCTGGAGCACAGGAATGAAGACATTTCCCTGGAGCAGATCACCCCTGAGGAGGGTGTTGACAGTCAACACAGAGTAGACAAGACTTCACAACCCAGGAGCAAGTTTGCAAACCTGTCAGGGCAAGCCTTGGGTGGTGCTCTGGCTGGCTTTGCCTTCCCTGGGCTCCACTGCACAGCTGCCTGTCCATGCCTGCTGCCCAGTCTGAGCACCAGAGGTCTTGGGGTAACCCAGATCCAGGCTGACCCTCACAAGCACAAGAGGCTGAGTCTCAGCTCCTGGCTTGCAGGACATAGCACTGCTCTGAACCATCAGAGTGTTGCCACAAGGTTTTGGTATACAGGAGGCACAAGGCTCCTGCCCTGTTTACCCGGAGCTGCAGCCTTGTGCTCCAAGGGGCTGACAACATGGTTTACCCCACTATTACACCAGTGCCTGTTGTTCATATTGGCCTTCAGGTTGCTTCAGCTTCCAGAGGCAGGTTTTGGGAGGTGACAACTGGAGCAAAGTCCTTACAGACTCTGCAGGGCTGAGCTAGGGTGTGACAAATCTGTGTGTACCAGACAGGGCTTTGAGAGCAGCAGTACCAGCTTGCCTGATCCTGTCCCATGCTCACCAGGAAGTGAGAGCTGGCAGTGCTCCAGGGAAAACAGAGCTGGCCAGGAAGATGATCTTTTACTAGGCCATCTGATGGCCAGAAGGCATCAAAAGCCAGATACCCAAGAAAAAACAACTCCCAAATATCAACATCACCTAGTGGTAACCCTTTGAGGAAAAGGTCCAACCTCCCATTCTCCCCTTCCTCTTCAGTTGCTCCTTCTCTTGTTTCTCCAGTGCCAGCAGTCAGAGGCTGCCCTGGCTGTGGAAGCAAACATCCAACAGCCTCCAGCTTTCTCTCCAACTCTTCAGGAGCAACTGTACGACAAGAAGAGAAGGGTTCCTGTTTGAACCATCTCTTCAGGCTGCCATCCACTTTCTTCCCTTGCTCCAGTTTCAAGTTCTGCTATGCCTTGGGATTAAAAAACCTTTAAAAGACACCCAATCTCCCCCTCCATTACCTAGCAGCCAGATGTCCTGAGCAGGAAAGGGCAGAACAGTTCTTAAAGCTTGAGCTGAGCTCTGCTCAATGCCCCTCTAGCCCTGAGTGCCACCGACAGGCACCAATATACACCAGCTCCTTGGTGGCACAGGCTGAAAGGGTGGCTGGGCAAGCGGCATGCTGTGCCTGGGAACCAAGTCTTCTCAGCCAGGGCACAGGGAGCTGTGCCAGCAAGGAGCAACAAGGGATCAACCCAGTAAGAAAGCCCACAGCAGGAGATGAGGCAGCCTCTCCCTTTAAGCCCTTCCAGCAGTGTTGACCTTGCTGGAAAAAGGTTCAAACTCACTTGGCTGAAGTTGAATGAGAAGCCAGGCACTAAAAAACAAAACAGAACTCCCTAGAAGGTCATAGCCAGCTGAGATTGTCAACTCTGCTTGCTGAGAGCATGATACTTCAGCCTCTTCCCAGGCTTGCCAGAGCTGACTCCAGCAACTCCATCTGGCAGGGCCTCTCCCTCCTCACACATCTCTGTGCAGGTCGAGGAGACTGACACTACAGCTCCCAAAAGGCTTGATCTGCCAAGCCAAGCGTGCCTCCACGCCAGCTGCCCCAGACAGAGTTGCTATGGAGCAATCATGCAGTGTTTGCAACACAAACCCAGAGATTACACTTGGTAGTTCAAGTACAGGGAACACTTTTGTTTCCCCGCTCTGTTACACAGTTACTGCAGGTGATGAATCCACCACTAGTTAACAGAGGAATGCCCAAGGTTGGCAGGGCTTTTCTAATACCAAAAGCAGCAGAAATGACTTTCTGGCATTACAGAAGAATGTAGCTTTGCAGGACATATCTCAGGGCAGTAGACCTTTACTGACACCCAAGCTAGTTTTAAATCTGGGGAGCTCTTTCTTTAGGTACTTGTGGAGCACAAAATCCACTGTGAGCTGCAGAAAACAGAAGAAAGTGTAAACATGCAAGGCCAGACTGAACATTCCCTAGGACAGAGCTGAAGCGAACCCAACTGTAGCATGGGCACAGACCAACATAAAAGGTGGGGCACAGTATCTGACATACGAAACCTCATACAAGTATCTCATGTTCAGAGAGACTGGTTTCACCAAGGCCAACAAGTACAGAGAGTTTTACTAAGTCTTCTGTCCAAATTTGGTGGGTCCTCAGGTCAGGCTGGCAGTCTGAACAGGTCAGATGCCTCCTCATGGACCATACTGAACAACAACACAAGTGCAAACACATTCAGCCCACAGGAGAATGCATGGCCATCTCTTTATGTTTCAACCAAGACTACTTCTGCCTCATGCCATTGCCCTGTGATCACTTTCCAAACAAAGAGAACAGAGATCCCATTAAGTTACCTTTTCCTTTCCACTGTTCCAGCACTCGAACAGTCAGACTGTTCTTTCTGGCTTTCTTCCCATACTGTTCTTCTCCCCGCCCCACAAAAGCCACAGATCTGTTGCCATTGCACTGTAGCAACTCCCAAGGGTACAGGGGTGAATACTGCAAAAGCAACATTTTCCCCTAACCAAGGGGATGAAGAAGTCATGAGTTATTTCCAGTTAATCTCCCTATTTTGAGCAGACTCTGCAAAACTGCTGCCATCTGACAAAGCTTTGGCAAATGCCTCCCTTGGGGTCGGGGAGGGAATCAAACCAAAACTTCAAGGACTGTTCTGGAAGAATGAGGTTAAAACCAAACCTACTCAAACCTAAGGCCTGTCCTCCACAGCTCTGGTGTCAGTCTCACTAGGTAACATCCTAGTAGCTAGAGACAGTTCATGAGAGAGCATTACAACTAAAGTTTCTCATTTTTCCACATCACTTGCGCACACACACCCCCCCACCCAACACAAGATCATGCTCTCTTTGAGGTCTTTGAAGAGAGACTCTCAAGTATTTCTTGGGGAGGTGGAGAGCAGCCCAGAAAGCCATGTGGCACAATGATATAAGCTTTGCTCTTCCATCACCAGTATAGATCCATAGGACACACACTTGGCCACCTTCCTAAAAGATTGGCTCTCAGAGAGACATGCCTGGCAGCAACACAAGAATTCAGGGAAAGAGCAGTAGCTCCTTACAAGCCGTGTCCTTTCAGGCCTTAATTTTCACCTAGGGGAGCAGATTCCAACATCTGTGCTGCCTAATTGTGGAAGCACTTTTGGATTTTACATTCCCTCTCCAAGGCAGGACACCACTACAGGCTTTTGCTGCACCCTCCAAGACAAAAGCAAGCTCACAACATTGTAGCAAAGCACTTCAAGGAACATCAAATACTTCCACGAGAGGTTCCTACATCATGCCTAGTACAGCAAGGTGCCATAAGGCAGTAGCTGATTAACAGCAGTACAAACCAGAACTGCAAGGACAGCAGGTCTTGGCACTAACTTGCCAGGCAAAGCTCACCACAACCTGAAGGGAGAGCTGACTTCTTGGAAGAAAAAAGGCTCTGATAGTGTCTAGAAAGGGGGAAAGATGCTGTGTGGTGGGCTGAGATGAAGCAGAGCCATCTATCCCTCACCCACTGCATCCCTGCAGCCTCTCCAGCAGGACAGAGCAGGGCCTGGAGGAGGAGGGCAGCATGCCAGCTCCTACAGCTCAGGAGGAGCTCTCTGCTTCACACTTGCACCCCAAGTGCCACCGTGGTCACAGCTCTCTGCATGCAATTCACTTTCTGTAAAACCACAGGGCACACAGCAATAACCAGATTCCTGCAGGCAGAGCTGGCACTGCATTCCAGGAGCTGGGCAGTTGTTACACACCACAGGCTCATTACACCAATCCTCTTGGACATTTCTAGACAAAAACTTCAGCAAGGCAGAACACACAGCCTCTGCTTCTCAGAAAACCAGTGAGGCTGTTTGCTGCTGTCCCATGTGCAGCCTAGTGGTAACACATAAAGGAAGGTAACTGATACTGAAGGCAGCTTGAAAACAGCCCAGGAGGAAAACAAAAAAAATAAGGGCTTTGCAGAGAAGAGTAGGTACTTTGGACAAAAGCATAATGACTCCCCAAAGAGCAGTAAAGCTAAAGGATGGAAAGGGTTTGAGAGAAATTAGAGGTAGAGATAAGTAGAAACAGCAGAAACCCACCGATCCAGACAGTTTTGTGTGTTTTGACTAAAAGGTAAATACAAAAGCTGTTTTGTTTGTATGAAAGGCAGCAGCAGCAGCACAGGGCTGCTGGAGACGGCTGAGGGCCCCCCACAAGTCCCCAGTGTGCAGAGCTGGACAGCAGCAGGGGCCCGGGGTAACATTCTCACCTTGGCAGCAGGACAAACAGCCCAGGCTTCCAGGCTGGACCAATTCCTTCACCCACTCATCTCAAGCTGTCCAACAAAAGGTGAGCTTTGTGGGCACAGCTGAGGAGCCTGAAGCAGGTGTGAGCAGCACAGGACCATTATGTGAGCTTTATAGAGTGACAAAAATGCCAGTCTACAAGGTTCTTCAGCCAGAAAGAAGAATGTTTGCTGCTCTGACACAAGGAGTGGTACAAATGGGCCTTGGGGGACTCCCTCAGCAATGCAGGATATCTGACCCTGCTACACCCCACACCACAGAAAGGACCTTCCTGTAGGTAACTACTTCACCATCTGAAATTCTTACAGCTGTCCAAGCCAACTGAAAAGGTACCATGAGCACAGCTGCTACCAGAGCATCCTTTGGGACAGATAAGCCAGAGGGCCTCAGACACACCAACTCCCTCTCCAGGGGGAAGAAGCTGTCAACCTTGCCAAGAGGGCACCTGTGCCAAACCTACTGCACTTAGTGCTCCTCTTCAAGAGTTGGGCTCAGAACCACTCCCAGCTTTTGCACCATAAACAATCCCTTCAGTTCAGGCAAGGAGGATTTACTTTCTTAAGCCAAAAAACTGCTGTCCTCACCCTGGTCCCTCTGAACTCTGCTATTAGTAATGCACCAGGAAGGTGAGAGCTCCAACTGGCACCAGAAATGTCAGTTAATGTGTATTACAGTCAGTCACCCCTTATTTAGGCCCTTTGAAGACAGTGTAGGTCTGTTTCAGCAATTCAAAGCAGCATTCCCAGAAAGCTCTGAAATCTAGTATGGGTCTGGCACTTGTTTGAGGGCTGTGCAAGGCCCAGGCTCTGTAGGAGGTCAGAACACCAGGAAAAGCCCTAGTCATTGCAAAGCAAGTCTTGACTTGACTCCCATGATCTAAAAACCACTCCCCTTGCATAACTCTGCTCAAACAGCGGTCAAAATGCAACTCGTTGCTGACAGAGAGGTTTGGAACAGCCACTCCTCCTACTCTCACCACAGCTGTTGGATTACACAGCAGGTCTGAAACAGCTGCACTGCCAAGAATAAGAACATGGTGATGTTACCACAGGGTCACTGCTTTAACAAGCAAGGCTCTGGAAACCACCTCTGCCTGCTGCCAAGACAATCTTGACACCATCATCCCTTCAGCCTCTCCCTGAATAGAGAGGTCTGCTGCACCAAGGTGTAGATTTTGGGCACACTCTAAGCTTTCTCCTTTCTTGATATATCTTCCTCTTGGCACAGCATAACTTCTGGGTTATTAAAGCTCCACCACCACTAGTCTCATCTTGCTAGTCACCACTGTGGGTGACCTTTGCCTCAGAGAAGGCAAGCTTCCAAGTTAGGAGATTCTGGACAAGCTCCCAGCTGTCACCACTTCTGCCCAGCTGCCCTTCTCCAGGTTGCAGTCAAGACAACCAACTTAGAAGACTTTTATCACCAGCAGGGCAAATGAACAATCCATTACCTCATTAACACACCATTGGTATCTCAGGGTTATTTATACTGCCTGGCACACAACTATGAAGCTACTAATCAAGTGTTACAAACCACACAACAGCTGTCAAGTGACAGGCATCAGCCTTCCCTCCCACACCTCTTGGGACTAGGGTGCAAGCCTGCCCCTGTTCACTCTGCCTTCCCACACCAAGTGTTTCCAACAAAGACCTGGTAGAGAGCCCAGAGGGCTGTCCAAGGAGCATCACTCCAGTGAGTTTGGATCCTCAGACATCTTCCTCCATAAGTGTCTGCACTCCTGCAGCTGGCTGCTCCCATCTTCATTCTTTCATCTCATTTTATACCTTATTCTCTCATTTCAGGATCCACTTCTTTGTCACACTTGTGCCTCCCTTCCTCCAGTCTCCCTCCAAACAGACGGTCTGCCTCTAATTACTTCTTTCCCGTTGGTCTCAGTTTTAGCACATCCGTAGCCATGTCTGGCACTTCTGATATTGTTACTGTGGCAATCTGGGCCTTATGTGCTACCCCTGATATAGAGCAGGTGACCTTGCAAGGTTCTGCCCTCCAAGAGTTGCTTCACACACACCTATAGTTATCTGGTTCCTACTGGTTACATATTGTTTACTTTACACACTCCCAAGACAAATCATTCTCCTTCAGCCTTGATTCCCCTGCCAAGCCCCAGTCACATACAGGCACTGTCTTATCTCACACACAGACAGTTTGCATAGCAGAGCAACATGTTTTGCACACTACTTTTGTGCTTTCATAGCATCCTGCTCTCTCAGATGCTCAATTGCAAGCCTTCTCCCCTGAAGTGTCCTTGGGAGGGTCTCCTGGTGTCCCACAAAGGCCTTAGCTCATGACAAAGCCCGTATCTCTAGGAAGACTTCATGCCCACATTGGGTTTCCTCTGTGGATACACACCAGCATCCGATGTCACATCAAGCCATTTACATTTTAAAACACTACTTGTGTTTGAAATACACTTGGATCCCATCCTGTGCATCCTGCAATGAGGATGTATGCTTAGAAGTTAGGAAGATGTACATTCTTATACACTTGTACTAGATCTTCCTAAGGGATCAACATCCCAAATGGTAGGATGGGACAGAAAACAGATTACCCAGACTTTGAAGTCATATTGCATATCATTCTTTTAGTGTATAAAGAGGCCTTCTGTTATAACAGGAACACACTTCATTTCTAGCTTAAGATCAAACATCTAAGCAAAAATTACCAGAGCGATTACTGGTGCATTGCATCCCCCAAGGCAAACAGCTGCAGCACCTGCTGATCTATGACTCTCTAATACAGGGGCTTTTTAAAAAAACCCTCCAACTACCTTCTGCTGCAGTCTTTAGACAGCACAGAACATCACTCAGAAGTAACATTATTGATTTTTTTAACGGGAATCAAAAGGCAATCTCGAGTTTCCAGGAACACAATCACTCAGAGAAGACCTTCTTTGTCATGGTTTTTTTCAAGCTAAAGTGTTTGAAGCCTACCATCACACAGCAATAACAATTTAAATCAGCATCTTTCACAAGCAGGAAATGCTAGAAAAGTTACAGGCTAGAGTGTTGGCATGAATCAATACCCTCAGCAAGTTATGCTACTGTATGAGGGCTTATATCCACTAGAGAACTGAGCAGATGAGTCAGGGTGAAAGAGGTATTGCCTCCAGAAAGATTATGTTTTCCCAAAGCCAAGCAAAGCACAGAACATCTCAGCTGTATGCCACTCATACAAACACACAGCCCTGGTACTGTTTTGCCATTGTAGCCATAAAATGTTGCAACATAGATCAGACCCTAGTCATAAGCGCAAAAAGCAGAGAAAGACATTTGTTCGGTATGTGTACTCACATCCTGGGAAAAAACAGCTAAGATGATGCCTTCACTTAACTGAGGAACAAGAGAGAGTAGAATACACAACCTGATCTTAAGAAGGCAGCCTACTTTCTGCAGCCTTCTTTCACTGATGGACCTTAATGACACTTACAGAGCCAGAAGATACACTAAGTTACCACACCACAGTTTGCAGAAGCTTTCCCTTAGTAACCAGGGCTGTCCTACCTGTCTGAACATGCCCTTGTAGCCAAGGAAAACAGCAGGAAGCTCATTCCTTCAGCAATTACTTTACATGCTCAGACAGTCAGACTTAAGCCTAACTGCCACTTAAAGCTAATACAAGGTACACAGCTAGGGAGATGCCTCATAATAGAAAACAGACAAAACAGAACTTGAACATAAAACCTCAAAGCAAAGATAGAGGACACAGGTAAAGTGTCAGCTAAAATCAGCACATGAAGCCATTGTGGAAAAACTCAAAAGCACTCACCAAAACTTCAGGTCCTTTCCAAAAGCAGCAAAGCTTGGAGAAAACAGCCCTCAAAGAAGAAGGGTATGTGTTGAAGTAACAGACCTAATTTCATAAAAGAAAAGCCTACCATTGAGAACTTTAGGAATAACCCCTACTGTTGTTTGGTTTGCTCCCCCAAAACTTCTTGCTTACACTCAGTTATAGCCAGCTAAGCTGGTATTTGTACTCACTGCTCATTCAGTAGGTGGTAATTAAGTAAAAAGCCATACAAATGTCTCCCATCAGCACTAACTTATTGTAAGCACCTGTACTACCATGGGCCTTCACAGGTATAACTCCCCCTGCTCCCAGGTTTAAAACGGGTGACTCAGTGTGTAAAGTCAGCTCATCGTTGCTCAGCACAGCATGCTCCCTCAGGACACTTCATGCCTTGCTCTACTGCAGGTGGTCTCAATAGCTAAAGCTAAATACCTACAAATCACTCTTTAATTACAAAACCTGTTGACTGCAATTAATTGCCTGGCTTCTATAAACTTATGAAAATGACTTGCTTTGGAAATAGCTTGTAAATCTAATACACAAAAACGCTGGAAGTAATAGGATGCAATTATACTTTCCTAAATGTAGCAATTGGCTTTCGCCTCAATTTTCCCTTGTGAACTCTGTCAATAGTTAGATGTGAGCAACTGTCACAATGAGAGGTGGAAAGTACCACATCTGCTGAAAACAGGAGTTGCTTATTTTGAGAGAAAGCTCCAAAGACAGATCTTAAATAATAACGGATAACAGTCTTTTCCAGAAATGTACAGGACAGGACATAAATGAATCTTGGGAGAGAAGTGTGTGTAACCGATGACTAAGGCCAGAGACGAGAAGGGCATTTGATGGACTATGGAGGACAAGGAGCCGTGTTTATTCGTTCATCTCCACTTTGTCATTTTGCACCTTTGGCACAAGGCTCTTTTGAAGCTCCCTTGGAGGTGTTGAAGTGGAAACGACACCACGAGTCCAGCTCTCTTGTGCTGACATCTTGTGCTTCCCAGCCCCGTTTCTCCTCGGGCCCATGAAGCCGGGGAGCGGCGTGGGAGGCCGGAGGGCAGGGAAGAAGCCCTTGACATCGGCGGCCGCCCGCCGGCCCGGCGCCGTTTCCATGGCGACGGGCGGCCCGCGAGCCGCGGGGGGCGGGGCTAATGCAAATGAGGCGGCTGCCCCGGCCAGGTGACCTCACTCGAGATGGCGGCCGAGGGCGGTGGCTTCATTTGCCAGGACGCAAGATGGCGGCGGGCGGGAGCAGGGCGCGGGGCGGGGTTGGGCGCCGCCAGGCGCATGCGCGGGCGGTGCCGTTCGGCGGCGGAGCGGCGGGGGCAGCGCCGGGAGCGGACGCAGGTAGGAGGCGCTGAGGGACGGGCACGCGGGCGCGGTGCCTCCCCCGCTATAATGCCGGCCTGCGGTTGTGTCTTACGCCCGCAGCGGGGCCGCTCGGGCGGCGGTGGGGGGGATGCACCCTCCCCCCCTGCAGTGGGGTAGTCCGGGTCCGGGAGACTCCCTCCTCCCCCCGCCAGTGCAGTGGGGCAGTCCAGGTGGCGGAACGCCCTCCCCCCTAACGCACGGGGGTAGCCCGGGTCGGGTGGGAATCCTCTCCCTGCCGTGTAGAGCCCTAGTGCTCATCATCCGCTGCTCTGGACGGTCCTGCGGGGGCTAGGGAGCCCACCCTCTCTCTGCTGTCAGTGGTCTCAGTCCTTCTGTCCCCTGCCTGGAGCTGGTGGGGGTCTGGCTCCCATCCCTTCACAGGGTCGTGGCAGGGAGAGGTGGTCACCGTGTCGTCCTGCTCTACCTGGAGGTGTGGAACAGCGCTGTGGCCACCACATCCCTCTCACACCTTCCCCTCGCCTGGCAGCACAGCCCCAAAAACCCCTTCCACTGCCACGGAGCCTGAGTGGGAGCCCACCACGAACCCATAGCCCTGCCCCTGCCCAGCTGACCTTTCTCTACCGAGGCTACCAGGCTGGGAGGGAGGACCCTGTGGATGGGGTGCTGGGGGTGGCACCACTGCTTGTCCTCTTTGTGGCTGAAGAAACGGCATCCTCAGCCCTGGCCTGGCTCCTTGTGTTCCTCTCCCACATGTGGGCTGCCAGCTGCCACAGCTGGTGACCCAGCACTGTGTTTTTCAGGCCTAAACATCACGGAGATACCTGGTGGCCCTGTGGCTGATGCCAGGGCATTGCTGTGGGGACAGGTGTGGCTTTGAAAGGTTTGTACAGGTGAAGTCTCCCTGGTGAGAAGATGGAGATGTGTGGCAGAAACTCCCAGTTACTGCCTTGGGCAGAGTGGTAAAAAGTGCATCTCGGTGTTTCCTATTAAGTCTTAATGAGAACAAGCAGTATCTGTGCAATAAGCCTCTCTTCTGGCTTCTGTGAATCCCCTCTAGGGGGTTGGTTTCAATAAGTGTTTCATACTTACTTCCACATTTGTAATTTGAGTTACCAGGTGATGGTTCCTGTACCAGTGCTGTGAAGTCCACTGTAGCATTAGAGTTTATGTTGACAGCAACATCACGAGGAACCGTTTTTTAATACTTCCAGCACCCTTTCCTTTCACCGTAGAACAATTAACTGTTCAGAAAAGTGGTGCCACGTGCTGCTCAGTTAAATGTCTTAGCAAGTTCCAAGACTATGAGATCTACCCAGTTACCCCCATTAACGAGCCTCATAATCTCATTAGGGGATGAGATCTGGTTTAATGAGATTGCACTGCTGAAGCACAGCTCCACAGAAGCTACCAGCTGGTTCAGGATGTTAATTGTTGTCTGCGTGGCAGTTCTCTTTATGGGTGTGAACTCTGCAGTAGTGACAGAAGCACTTAATGGAAGCTCTGTAATAAAAAGGGTGTTTCCAAATCTCTCATGATACGGAGGTATCTGAATTGATAAACAGTACTGGGAAACGCCCTCATGGCCGCTTCGAAATAGTGCATTTCCTTGATGCTCCAGGTGATACCATGTTTTCAAAGGCTTCATTGCCTTGCTGTTCAGATAGCAGGCTGCTGTTAGGGAGATGGTTAATGTTTCCTGTGGGACTGGGTTTGATCTTCCCTTGAGACTTTCTGTTAGCAAGTGGATTATCTGAGGAAAGGTGGCATTAGCATTTCAGAAGTAGGATAGTGAAGAAATGAGGGTCTTTGAGATATGTTCACCTCTAAGAGAGTGCACAGGATCAAAGTTTGGTCAAAGAAGTCTAAATTTTGTGGAGAGTGTGTCAAGGAAGGGGATTGGAATAGGATTTTGAGACCTTTTTTAAGTGGAGACTCTTTCAGTTTCATTCAGTGAAACAGCTCCATGGAGGGCTCCCTTCTTGACGAACAGAGTCCTGCCAGAATCCTATGTAGCTCCAGGGGGTGAAGACCCTGCAAGGTGTCTATGCTTTGGAGACCTCCTGGTGTACCACACGTGGAATTGGAAGGAGCATGCAGAACAAGACCTGTATTCACAAAGCAGACTTTGTCACTGACAAATAAGCCTGACCAGATTAAGACATCCATGACTGTTTCCTCTAGCTGAGAATGTCATTTATGAGGTTCAGGATGAGCTGGCATGCCCAGCATGAGTTGGAACTGGTCACAGAGTGTCACCTCTTTCACAGGTGCAGCTCCAGCCCAGCTTCCCTGTAAACAGGGCAGTGACAAATGTCTAGAAATAGGGTCCTCTCTTGGGTGGCTTTCCCAGGTGGTGGGTTTATGGTGTTGCAAATGCAGAGACACAAAGCTGGTATGCTTGTCTGTCCCTCTGCTCTAGCTCGTGTGCCACAGTGCAGAATATGCAGCAGAGGCAGTGTAGTGATGTCTGGAGCAAGTACAGACATATCCTGGAGTATGATTTGGGGTATTCCAGCCTGCATTACCCACATAGTGGGGAATGAACGAGAGAGTCATCCCGTTACTGCGGTCAAGTCTGCAGATGACTATTTTGGGTTCCTGAGTGGCAGCTTCAGCATACAGGAATCATCTGGCTCTACTTGAAGAATTGGCTTGGGCCAAGATTCATGTATGTGTCTGTGTTGCCAACTTAGTACAACTGACTTCAGCTGTGGAAGGCTGGAGCTCAGCCTTGTTGTAAAGCCAAAGGGTTGCCGAATGGCCATGGGACGCAATGGCTTGTGAATCCAGCTGTGAGCTGGCTGGGAAGTCAGAGCAGCTGTGCCAGCCCCAAACTGTGGTGTGCTTCCAGCCCCTGCTCTCAAACAAAGGCAGTGCTTTCCTGATAGTCAGTACTCAAACATCCTTCTCAACAAGATAAGATCTACAAACGTCACTGGTGGGATCCGCGCCAGGTGTCAGATGCGGAGGTGGAAGTTTCTCAAATAAAGGCTAGTGGCTTCCTAAGTTACGAGCTTGTTGCTTTATGACTGTGCATTAGAAGTTCAGTGTGAATGAATGTTATTCCTTCCTGCAGCTCCTTTTCCCATTACTACTTAAAGCCTAATGTTGAAAAGTTCTGACATGCTGCGTGAGTAATTCTCCATTCCAAGGAAAAGGTTGTGAAAATACCATTGTGGCGAGCTTAAATAACACAGTGCTTTGGATATAAGACCAAAATCTGCTTTTTACACACAACTATGACTTGTTTCTTTTCATCTGCATATTTGCAGATGGAGAGGGGAAAAAAAATAATATCTATATAAAATGAGCTAACAACTATGCCAGCAAAATTAAATCACTTACGAATGTCTGCTGGCTGGAGAGGTTGCACATCTGTGAGAGTGACGAGGGAGAAGGAGAGGAAGTGGAACTTCACCTTCTTTGAACAGTGCTGTCGCATGTTAAGTGACAAAATGATGCGTCTCTGGAAACTTCAGCATCTGTGGTTTGTGCGACATATGCTTAGTGAAGCATCATTTGGATGTGCACAGGGGAAAGCACAGCGCTAAGGACCGAGCCTGGAGCGGGCTTTGCTTTCAAACAGGCTTTGGGTAGCAAAGTCAAGCCCAGGGTGAGAGTTGCCCTAAGCAGGTCAGACTGTTGGGCTGTTCTGACTTGTGGATGATAATTTAGGGGGAGAACACATGAGCCTGGCCACTGTTGTGGCCTTCCCATTTGTCCACCCCCAGCTTGAGCAGCCCTCAGATGAGGGATGCTAGAGGGGATTCCCCTGCCTGTTGCCTTTAGTAGCCCTTTGTGTACAGCTGTTCTCCATGAACTGCTCTAACCCTGTGAACCTGCTGCCCACCTCTGCAACACCCTTTGGCAGCAGATGTCAACCATTTGCTACCCGCCAGATAAAGAAACAATTTTGTGTGCTTTGAACTGCTCGTTACAGCTAGTGCTCCCAGTTCTTGTGTCCTAGTGTGTGCTAGTTCCACCTTCACCTTATCCACTGCACAGGGAGCTGTAAACCTTGATCATGTCCCCTTTCAGCCTTTCCTCTCTGCCTGAAGGGTCACAGCGGTTTAGTCTTTCATCAGCAGGTGGCTGCTTCAGTCCCTTGATTGCTTTATTTGCCCTTCTTTGATCTCCTTCATCTCTAGGTCTCAGGAAGTCTGTAGGGTGGTCAGATGCACTTGCAGTGGTCAAGGTCTGGACATGCGGAGGTGTCATACAATATGAAAAGATGCTGTCTCCTTGTCCTCCGTCCCCTTCATGAGGGTGCCCAGCACTCTGGTGGCTTTATCTGCCCCTGAGACAGTCCTTTGCAGAGCGTTGCTGGTAAGAGACAGAGGACTCACCCGTGGGTCAGTTGACTTAGCTCTCTCTTCTCCTTAACCTTTATCTTTACACATCACGAGTTCTTGATTCAATTTATGACCATACAATACGCCATTTCCCCTTGAGGCTTGTCTGTCTTTAATTACACCTAGAAAAGCTCATTGTCTGGCTGAATTCCTCTCCAAGCAGTGTCTCCCTTTTATCTGGCTGTGGGTTTTGGCGTGGTGGGGTGCAGAATGGTGCCTCATCTCCACGTGGGCTCTGCAGTTGGATCCAGTTGAGGTCTGGAGCTTTGGCTGGGAGTGGAGCTGATGTGCAGTTTCAGTCTAGTGATGTAATTGATTGGAACAAATGCTTTTCCTGCTCTTTCTGAACTGGTTGTGAGGAATTCTTCAGGCTGGGCAGAGCGGACAGTTATTTTTGCTGTTATTTCTAATCTTGCCTAGAAATGGTGAGACTCACGGCTTCTGGGAAATGCTGAATGGGACCAACGTTTCATCAGGTTTCATACCCAGCCTTTTATTCTTCCCCTTGGTCTTCTGCTTGGACTTACCACAGCTGATGTTGCAAGCCTGAGAAGGCTGCTTGGTGTGGAGTTTCCCATTTCTGATGTGCTCATTCTTACCCTGTGTTGTGAAGTTCCCATGATGTGTCTGAGTTGGATGAGCCTGGAGGCCTCAAACAGGGGTGACTTCCAGCCCTTTATCTTACTTTTGACAGTGGTGAGATAGCAACCTTGTTGTCACCCATCACGTGCATGCTGCCAACAGGGCTTCCTATGATGGCACGAGCAGGAGGAGCTGAATTAGACTGATTTAAGAATGCTTAACATCTCACCAGATACAGGAGTGCCTCTGAAGAGGTGCTCTTGTGGTTTGCCTTTGGTCTGCAGCAACTTGAGTGTGAGAGGGAGCTCAGTGTGAAAAGCACAAGAGGGTGGATGACAGTCCCACCTCCTGGCCGTGAGCTGCTGGCAGTGATGCTGTGAGGAGGTACAGGTATGAGGCTGCTGTTCTCACATGGTTTATTGTTTCGTTTCTGTATATCCAGCCAAAGCATCTTTATTTCAGAGACCTATCCTAAAATTTAGGCCACTCCAAGCTGAGCAGGACAGCTGCTAAGTGACTTCTGTTGCATTTATCCTATGATGGCAGTGTGGCTGCTGCATGCCATCGTGTTCAGGTCGTGTCTCTTCGTGCCACAAAGCAGCAACACTGCTTGTCAGAAATAACTGCTGTCTGAGCCAGCCCCGCTGCAGTCAGCTGTAAGCAGTGTGCACGTGTGGGATTACATCACATTTGGCTAAAAATGTACACTGGTACCTAAAAATATCAGCAGCTAGGTGTGTTTTCTGAAGGCTGCTTTGTTGTCTGCAGCTATCTAGCTTGATTCCTCTTGTGTCCTTGCTTTTAAAAGAGCTGGAAAGAGCTAATCGGCTACTTGCTGCATAGCAAAGAACATTAGAGGGTAAGGGACGGGGCAGCCTGCTCAGGGAGGAGACAGTTGAACCCCCAGGAGCCTGCAGCCTGGCCTCAGCTTAATGAAACAGCTTTAGTGCTGCAGACAGCTTTTAGTCTCTTAAATCCCCTCCAATCCACTTTTGAAGGCTCCTCAAAGCAATGTGAATTCTTATCTCTGCAGGCAAAGATTTACCAATTAATTTGATTCAACTTTTAGTTCATTTAAGAAATTGAACCTGGTTTCGTTTTAATTTTTTGGCCTGTCCTTGCAGGAGCAACAATGGACTGGCCCCAGCAAAGATGTCGCAGGTGTTGGGAGAAGACATCTCATGTGAAATGGAGGTGATCGAGGGAGCTGAGCACCGACTGCACCAACATGGGCTTGCGACTGTTGGCTTGTCTTTTTCATTTGCCCACTGCAGTGGTCTATGGGTCCCTGTCGCTCTTTGTGTCCATTTTGCACAACGTGTTCCTCCTGTACTACGTGGACACTTTTGTCTCTGTTTACAAGATTGATAAGCTGTCGTTTTGGATAGGAGAGGTTAGTCTTTTCCATGGGCTTCTGCCCTCCTAAGTAAGAAATTCTGAAACCGAGACCGTTAGCTGCAATGGCAGCATTCCCCGTGGGAAAGGGAGCGAGGGAGCCTTCGAGACAGGTAGAACAAGCTGGGACAGAAAACCCAGACACTTTGTTCTTAGGACTGCCTTTCCTCTGGGGACACCGAGGTGTCTCACAGGCAGGGAAAAACACTGGCGTTGCTGTGTTCATCTGGCAGTTCCCCCAGGCAGGGCAAGCGTTTGCAGCGATGGGGCAGAGAAGGTGCTCTGGGACAGTTCCTGCTGGGTGCTCACCATGCCACAAAGCACTGCTTGCCTTTGTAGGACCTGTCCTTTGTGTTGTCTCACTGTCCTGTTTTCTTTCCTAGACAGTGTTTCTGATCTGGAACAGTCTCAATGACCCTCTGTTTGGCTGGCTGAGCGACCGAGTGTTCCTTAGCACGCAGCAGTAAGTTCAGTTCCGCTCCCAGCAGAGGCTGGGAGGTTTGTTTAGTCCCTAGGGGAGATGATGAAAAATTGGCAGCTTTAAAATGATGGCGTGGGAAAGGTTTCTGGGGCATGAAACTCTTAAATACCTCCTTTTCCTGGCATCTTTGAAGTTCAGTGCTCTTTGCCCGCTATTTCAGTATGTGGCTGTATAGAGGAAGTCGCACACCTATGGGGCAGATGTGACCCTAACCCTTGATAATCACGAGTGGTACAGAACTTAAAATGTGGGTGTCTAAAATCTCAAGCCCTTGGTATATGAACAAGGCTCTTAGTGGGGTGTTGGAGAGTGTCTGTATGTAGTTTGGGAGAGACAGGAGGGGAAAGGACAATTATTTCCACCTGAAATGCCTCAGACCAGTTATTCCCAAACCCCCTGGATCATGGATCAGTGTTGGCCATGAGCTTTTATCACATATTTACATTAAGCTTTTAATGAAAATCACAATTTTAGTAAAAGCAGTGAAAACTTCAAGTGCTCATTGACATGATTTGCATTGTGCAGAATGCAGACAGTGCAGCACTGTCAGGCAGAGACTTGCTCTGGAGAAGAAGAAAATCCCTTTCATGCTTTGTGGTCTTCTTAAACCTGTATTTTCAGTGTACTCGAATATTAGCTGAGAAGGTATCCGATGTGGTTGTTTTGTTACACGAGCACAAGCTGTATTTCTGTCTATGGCACTTACAGGACTCCCTTGGAGAGGGAGAACATATGGTCACGTGGGGTTTTGTCTGGGTCTCTAAAGTCTTTGTCTTCTCTTGCAGGCCAGGAGCAGAGATTTCCTCCCCAGAAGTAGTTCTGAAGAGGCTCAAAGCATTAAGCCACAATGGCCCCCTCTTTGCCATCTCTTTCCTGGCTTTCTGGGTTGCCTGGGCTCACCCTGGTTTGCAGTTCCTTCTTTGCCTTTGCATGTATGACAGCTTTCTCACCATGGTCGACCTGCACCACAACGCCTTGCTCGCAGACCTGGCTGTTTCAGCAAAAGACAGGACCAGCCTCAACTTCTACTGCTCCCTCTTCAGTGCCATAGGCTCCCTCTCTGTCTTCATGTCCTACGCAGTGTGGAACAAAGAGGACTTCTTTTCCTTCCGCATATTTTGTGTGGCGCTGGCCCTCTGCTCCATCGTTGGTTTCACACTGTCCACGCAGCTGCTCCGCCAGCGCTTTGAGGCTGATGGGAAAGTGAAATGGGATCAGGAATCAACCCTGAAAGAGTAAGTGTCATTGGTTCTGCAGCACAGGGAAAGGTCTGGCATTGATCTGTACGTACTGCAGCAAACTAGATGTGTGGGAAGATCCAGGGCAAGGCAAACTTCTGTTAATCATCTGTGGTTCTTGTCTGTTAATCCAGTTTCCAGAATCACCTCTGTCACACTGGCTCCTCAGGCCCTCTGAAAATAGGACAAAACTATCTCGTGACACCCCTGGCCCAAACTGGAGGCAGAACCCTGACATGCTGTGTGGCCATCCAGTGTTTGGAACACGAAATAAGTTAATATCTAGAGCACCCAGTGAGGCCTGTGAGTGCCAAAATGTGAGAAGCAGCTTACCACGAGTATTCCTGCTTGAGCATGAGAGCATCTTGCTGCCCACTTCCTATGGAGTTGAACAAGTGAATGCCTCTTCCCCTTTTGCTGGCTTTAGCTATCTGATAGCAGCTGAGCTGATGGTAGGCCATGTGCAGCAGGTTTTCACCATTCAGCTCCTTGCTTTTCCTTGGGCTGCCTCACTTGGTGTCTCTTGTTATGAGCTGCCACCTTATGCTTTCCTAACACAGCAGATCCCAATGGGACCTGCTGGGTGAGCTGAGCACAGGGATCTGGAAGAGGAGCTTATGCCTGGCTAACAAGAGGGGAATGCCTAACAAGAGGGGAATGCTTTCATAGTTGGAGATCTGAAGTTTGGGTTCAGAAGACACATGCACTTTGGGAGACCTGTTGCCTGTAATTCTTGTTAGCAATAAGCAAACGTCGTTGTAAACTCTACTCTTTGGAGTTGGTCCAGGGAGAAGGTTGGAGTGGGAGCTGAGTGCAGTTACCCAGGGAGAGCTGGGGGCTCTCTCCTGCTTGGTACAAGGGATTTACGGTTGTGTCTTTTTGTCTCTCCTCCCTTTAGGCTGTACATTGAGAAGCTCTCCGTCCCTCAGGAGAAGAGGATCACCCTGGCAGAGTATCTCCAGCAGCTCTGCCGACATCACAACTTCCTCTGGTTTGTCTGCATGAACCTCATCCAGGTAGGTGCAGCAGTGACGTGCTGTGATTCAGAGGATGGGCACTGGCTGTGGCTGTTTGAGATGGTGATTCAGCAGTGTGGGACTTCCCCAGGAAGGGCAGAGGTGCTTCCAGCACCCACTTGCTCTCTGAGTCTCCTGTATACATTGGCTGATTCAGCAGCTGGTAGCCACTCCGTGCCTGTGATCTGAGGATATTCCTGAGCAGGCTGTGGGTTGCTCCTTCCTCCAGGGGCATAGGCTGGATCACAGGAGCTGGCTGAGCTCTGTGCAGTCCATCTGGGGTGCAGAAGCACAAGACTTGGCTCATGGTGGAGACAAGTTCAGCAGTGCAGTTTGCTGGCTGTCAGCACAGTCCCCCTCTGCTTTCTGCTTTCCTCACATCACTGTTACCACTGTCCAGCTGGATCCACCTCCCAGCTGGCTTTTGCCATTTCTGTTCTTCATCCTCTTCAGTGATTACTACCAAATGCTGGCAGCCTGCTCAGCTTTCCTCAGCTTTCTTTGCTGTAGTCACAGTTCCCTGGGGACTTCCCCTCAGACAGGCTTTTGATGCTGCTCTGCATCTTCCTGTTGAAGCTGGACTGCCACCTTGTCCTTGTGCTCCTGACAGTCGCCATCTCCCCAAAACGCTGTGGTCCCTGCTGCCCACTCCCTGCCCCAGCAGCTGGGCATGACCTGACCCTGGGCATGCCACAGGCATGGGTGCTGGTGCTGCAGCTTTGCAGTCTCAGAGCCTGTGGTGTCATAAACTCCACAGACAATCTTTTGCTGTGCCGAACTCCAGGCCTCTCCTGCATGGTCCCTTGGCACAGTGCTCCTAGGATAACAGAGCCCAGAAGGCTGTTAGCTTTTTCTGTCTTCCTGCTGACCAGCTTGTCTGCACGCTGCCTTCACAGGTTTTTCACTGCCACTTTAACAGCAACTTCTTCCCTCTGTTCCTGGAGCACCTGCTGTCAGACCAGATCTCTGTCTCTACTGGATCCTTCCTGCTTGGTGAGTCTTGGGTGGGACTGGGAGGAGCAGCCACGTTAGGACCTGGCTCAAGGCTGCATTCCCTCTTCTGAGACTCCATCTGGGGTGAGGTGTGCTCACACACTGGTCTCTGGGCTCAAAGATTCACACATGCACACACCCTGTGTGCTTCCCTGGGACCTCCTGAGTCATCCTTCCTGGGCACAGAAGTAACTTGGACCTCTTTATATAGTGACGATGAGCCTGGTGTGCTGGACTCTGGCCTAGACTCCACAGAGGTATTGCTCTGAGCATCAGTGAGTGGCTGCAGATACTGTCTCTAGGATGCAGCAGGGAACACAGCCCTGAACTGAATCTTTTTCTCTGTGACATATGAACCACTTTCCATGCTGCCACACATATGTGGACAGTGGTCCTAGAGCTACCACTGGAGGGTTCTGCCTGTGTCTGGCCATGCTGTCCCATCTCTCGTTTTTGCTCCAGGACTGGCTCCCAGCCCCTGTGTGACACTGGGTGAGTCTTCCTTCTTGCCCATGAGGCTGCTGAAAGCCTTGCTCTGTAGGAAGTGTGTGCTGTGCCACAAAGCTGCTGCGGGGGGTCTGCTGCAGCCTTCTGTGTGTATGGGAGGGCTGTTCTGTACCATGTGTGCTACAGCCCTGCCAGCAATAGCCAGCCTGGTTCCCTCTCTTGGTATCGGTCCTGGGGGCACGGTGGATAATGAAACTCCCTCATGCTATTTGTGCCTCTCTCTCTGCTCAGGTGTTTCCTACATTGCCCCTCATCTCAACAACCTCTACTTCCTGTCCCTCTGCCGCCGCTGCGGGGTTTATGCTGTGGTGCGAGGACTCTTCTTCCTGAAGCTGGTGCTCAGCATTGCCATGCTCCTGGCAGGACCTGATCAGGTGTATCTGCTCTGCATCTTCATTGCCAGGTAGGCAGGCAGCACTCAGTTCTGCTGCCCTCTTTCACCTAAGAAGGGAAATACTTGTCTGCATTTTACAGAATAGGAGGCAGGGAGCAGTAGCCAGGATCACACAGACGGCATGTGGCTCCCAGCTGTGACATCAGGATGGGACGTTGTAGGATCAGCTGGCTGTGCCTGCAGCAGAGAGAGGAGGCAGCGATGTTCAGGACAGACCCTGCAGGGCTGGGAGCAGCCCACAGCAGCCTACCCAAGCTGCCTTTGCCTCCTGCCTGTAGCCGTCACCCTTGGTGTGTGCTGCAGCTGCCTGTTAGCTGCCAGCCCAGTGTGTCCCATCCCCAGGCCCGTCTGTGTGGCAGGTCAGCTCTGATCCAAGGCATTGCTGCAGGATACACAAGACTGATTGGTAGTGGTGTTCCTCTCCAGTAGCCAAGGCTTCTGAAATTCATATTTCAAATGTGAGAGAACCTTTCTTGCCCTCTTGCCATTTTCTCTGATCTCTGTCTGTTTTGCCTGTTGTTTTGTAGCAACCGGGTGTTCACAGAAGGGACCTGTAAGTTGCTCAGCCTGGTGGTGTCTGACTTGGTGGACGAGGATCTGGTCCTGAACCGCAGGAAGCAGGCGGCCTCGGCGCTGCTCTTCGGGATGGTGGCCCTGGTCACCAAGCCGGGCCAGACCTTCGCCCCGCTGATCGGCACCTGGCTGCTCTGCGCCTACACGGGTAAGGAGGCCCCTGGGAAAGCAGCGAGGCGGGAGCGGGCACACCTAGGGGCTCTGTCCTCCACCCTGGGTGGTTGCAGAGGGCTCTTCCAGTTGCTAAGCTGCACCTGGTCTCTATCTCCAAGGCCAGTCACTCAGAATGAGTGGACGCGGGTCCGTCCCCACTGTCCCCAGTCTCACAGACTCCTCTCTGATACCAGGCTACGACATCTTCCAGCGCAGCCCCTTGAGCGCCGAGTTGGTGGTGAGTGCCCGGCCCAAGCCCGAGGCCGCCGCGGCTGCGGAGCCGACCCTTCGCCAGGGCTGCTTCTACCTCCTGGTCTTGGTGCCCATCGCGTGTGCGCTGCTGCAGCTCCTCAGCTGGTCGCAGTTCAGTCTGCACGGGAAGCGGCTGCAGAGGGTGAAGGCTCAGCGCCAGAGTCTGACACAAGGCCGAGCACCAGAAGTCAAAACCGTCTAGAGGAGGCGCCTGAGCCCTGGGGGCTGGGAACCCCCATTACAGTGCAACTGTGAAATGCTGTAATGCCCATGTTTACTCAGCCCAGGACTTGGTCGCTGGGGATGGCAGAGAAGCAGTTCAGCATGGGAAGGACCTGGAATAGATTGCTGGGGCACAGGAGCGGGGATGCTTTAGCCCAGTCTGGCCTGGGGAGCAGAGGCTAGGACATCCCAGCAGGACAACCCTGGTGCAGTCCTCCACCCTGGAGAACTGCAGTATTTGGGAGCAGTGAGCAGGAGGGGACCACACTGGGATTCCTCCCTTGCTAGACCCCTGCAGTTTTGGAGAACAGAGTGGGAGGCTCCTGAGGGGCCAAGTGATGGAGGTGGGTAATGGCAGGACAGCAGGAGCAGGGATAGGAGGACTCTGAAGGCCTTTCCCAGTAGCTGATGCACCCTTTTCCACAGACACTGCTGTGGTTCTTGGACCAAATTCACTCTTTGGCATTTGATGTTCCCAGGACAATATCCTGCACAGCCTGGGCCTGCCCACTGTGCTGCTTGTGTGCTGAGGCTCATTCCTTCCTGGCCTTGCAGAAGCAGTTGGTGCTGGGCTTGAATTGGGCTCAGAAAATTAAGCTGCAACATCTCATCTGGCATCCCTGTGCCTGTGGTTACCCCTTCTCTTCCCTCAGCAGCCCCTTCCCAGCTGCACTGTGACACAGCAGTGCCCGGAGTCCCTCCTAGGCTGCCTGAGGCTGGGGGGCTGCGGTCAGGGAACCCATCCCTAACCCTGGAACTGCCTCCCTGCCCAGAGCCACCCCAGGTGAGGCAGAGAGGTACCTTCTTTTGCATGGGGTGAGGGCAGCCTGGAGGAGACATCAGGTCTGGCTTTTGTGCCTTCAGTTCCTCTTAGGAGCCTGTCTTACAGTGCTGGCCAGTCATGGGGTTGAGATTTTACCTCTTGGTCTCCCTGGTTCTGGCTGGCAGCAGGGGGAGTAAGTAGTCACTGAAGATATCCTCCAGACAAGCAAGCATCTCCTCAAGGAGATTAGAGGCCAGCAGAAGAGATGTGCCAAAGCACAGCTCTGCCCTGTGCATGCCTGGAGGGAGGAGGCTGGAGGCTGACAGGAGCCTGAGGGCATTGCTGTTTGTTTAGTACCAGGTTCTCTCTGGTCCCTCAGCCCACAAACCTGCCCTAGTGCCTGGGGACACAGCTGACCTTCTGTCTTGGACCAAGACCTTTCTGCCACGAGACTGCTGCAGCTCTTGAAGGTTCAATCATTATTTGTGCAACTTCCATCAAAGTTTGAGAATGATTCTTCATTTCATAAATTAAAGATGATCTTTTCTGTATTTCTCTGGGTTTTTTCCCCCCAGAGGGTGGATGACACCCTGCTGGGTTCAGATGCTGCTGCTGTGGCTGGGTTGAACTGCTCCTCCCAGAAAAGCAGGGCCAGGTCTCACCCGTTTCTGCAGGGGACAGAGAGGAACAGTGGGATGGTGTAGCACCTGCCTTTTAGTGGCAGGAAAAGTCACTTACCTCTGCTGCTCTGGAGGGCCTCAGAGACTGGACTGTCTGGGGCCAAGGCTGGGGCCAGCCACGGGCCTGGGCACTGCACCACCTTCCCTGTCTTCTCATGCCTGTGGCATTGCTCCCCTCAGGCAGGGCTGCCCTCACTGCCTCACCAGCTCTTGCTGCTTCTCTTCACCTGTCTGCAGTAAAAAACACAATGGTTTCTGATAACACCAGCTTTGGCTACCACCAGAGCTGCAGCCCAGGAATCTCCTCCCTCATCTCTCAAGTCTGGCCAGGAACCCAGTCCTGAACTTAGGCTGGGATCTCCTTGCAAAGACTGGCCAGCAATGATTCTGCACAGGCAAGAGAAGAAATTGCCTCCTTAAAAATGCCAGAGTGGGAAGATGAGGCCAGGAGGCTGGAGGGTTGTATAATGAATGACTTTATTGAAGTATGCTGGGCACCACCAGGCAACATGGTTTGGACAGTGTGCGAGGGAACAGGCAGATAAATGAACGCTAGATCGGAGATGGCCCCTTTCTGTCAGGTCACTGCAGGTTACAAAATGGAGCACTGCTGCTTGTGCAACCAGCAGCGGGGCTGGGAGCAGGGAAAGAGAGCACTGGCCCTGCCTGGGGGCATGTGGAGACTGAGAGGGGGGGGTTGCTGCTTCCCCTCTGCAGCAAACCAGCAAGAATGCAATGGATTATCCAGCAGAAGGCAGCTGAGCACAGACAGCTCTGTTCTACCTGACAGGTTCTAACTTAAAACCCCCTGCCTGCTCTGAGGGGGAAGGTGCACAAGCAGTCTGGGCTGGGAAGAGACCCATCCCCAGTGGTGATCCCAGAGGACCTGATTCCTGCAGGGGCAAAGCACTGCTGCTCCCCTCTCCTGCAGCTCCCACCCCAGCTCTGCACCCAGAGTGACCCCAAAGCAATGGGTGGGCACGAACAGATGGGAGGGGAAGAGGGAGGAACTGCCACTGAGCAACTCCAGCTCCACTGCTGCTGCAGAAAAGTTAAGAATGGGGAAAAACTGAAAGAGCACCAAATAATGCAGAGGAAAAAACTCAAGGGAAAAGGGTGGCAGAGCCTGACCCAAGCGTGGCCGTGGGCCTGCCCATGGCTGTATGAGCAGCAGAAGCAAAGCCAGGTAGCCAAAAGGCACACAAGCTACAGTGACAGCTTCCTGCTCACAAACCTGCTGTGCACACCAAGGTCCTGATGCAGTTCATTGTCCTGGGGGTAGGGGTTTCCTAGAGAGCCATGGGGCTCCCCAGGAGCAGGCGAGGGGGGTGGGAGGGGGGGTGGCTCTGCAGCGCAGGTGAGCTACAGCGTTACCATCCAACAGTGGTAGCTGGGCAACAGGCGTTCAAAAAAGACCCAAAGCATAATTCCCAGGTGCTGTGGTCAGTATTTGAGATACCCATTTCAATAAATAAAACAATTCTTACATTACAATGCACCTTTCCAATTATTATTTTGCCCCAGAATGGATATAGTACACAGGAGTTATGCCTGGCTGCAAATACATGCTCCCTTTGCCCTGACGTGGCAGGAAGGAGGGAAACAGCCTCGACTCTTACAGAGAAAGAACATGAAACCTCAGCGTTGTGGATCTTGGCAGGTTGAGGGGGAACACACAAGTGCCTTCACCCCCACTCCGGGGCACTTGCTTCCAGAGGAGAAAAGGTATTTAAAACAAGGTACGAGAGAATAACCGTCTAGTACAATGACAGCTGATTAGATTTGCTTTGCTCTACTCCATGCAATACAGACTAAGTCCTACCACCAACTTCTCCAGCCGTGGTGCAGACCCACCCCATGGGGCTAAGAAGTGACACACGCATACACACACTCATACACCAAAAACAGTGGGGGCAAACGGACTTAACTGTTGAGAATGTGCTTTCTCTTAATAAAAAAATACAATAAAAACAACTTCAAAAACCTCCTGATGGTGAAGACACTGCTGAAGAAGAAAGCAGCCAGGGGGCCTCAGCTCTGTGTCCCTAGCTGAGGCCTGTGTGAGCCATCTGCAGGGCTGCCTCCCTTCTGCTTCCTGGACAGTTTCCACGAGCTGTTCCCTTTGTTTTCACTTGCTTGTTTTTACAGCGACAAATGTGATCGCAATACAGAAACCAAGGGACTGAAAATGAAAAAGGAATGGGCTGCTCTGGAGAGACTCAGACTGGTATTGTCTCCTTCCCATAAAAAAAAATACCCAGCCACAACAAAAAATAAAACAAAAAAGAAGTTAGTAGTACTAATACAACCCTCCTGCTGCTGTTGTCTTTGCTCAGTGACATCGGGGCATGCTGGCGCACACAAACACACACGGGCAGCTCTCAGACACTCAGACTCAGAAAAGCGAGTTTAGAACTGAAGTGAGTCTTCAGAGGAGACTGAGGGCAGGTCCCAGGGCTAGAAGGCTTTTCGGTGGATGGCACGAGCTCCATCTTCTTCATATTCCTTTTTCGAAGCCCACATTTTCTTGAAGGTGTCCAGTGAGGCCAGGATAGAGCCACTGGGGAGAGACAGGAGTGCTATGGGTTAAAGGAAAATGCTGGGAGCACTCTCCCCATCTCTAAGCAGAGATGAGCTGTTCCTATTGCCTGACCCTTCCTCACATCATAAAGGTGCACAGGCTTCACTGCACAGTCACTTTTTTCCCGTTAGCCCCAAACATGTCGGCCTGGCACCAGCTGCCCCCTCCCAACCAACCATCTGATTGCTGTTCCCAACACCAGCTCGTGGCCCGCAGCAGCTGCTCTTACTTTCTGGTATTATGGAGCAGAGTTCAGTTCTCCTGATCTGCAGCAAAGATGGATGCAGGAAGGAGAATGTACCTAGTGTCTCTGCCCTGACCTGTGTGTCACCTGTGGGCTTGTTCTGCCTGAGACTGGACACTAAGATAGGCAAGACAATGAAAACAGGCAAGAGCTGCAGGAGCCCAAGGCCAGAAGAGGCGAAGGGGCGGGCAGCACAGATGGAGCCAGGCTGGGTAACCACACTGGGACCCCTCCTGACATGTGTCCCTGGAGGGCTGGCAGCATGGGCACAGGCAGCTGTGCCTGTCCAGCCTGTACCCCGTGGCACCGCGTGGTACGTACCCAATCCACGTGGAATACAATCTCTCCTGAGGAGCCGATATCTGAAAGAAACAGGGAATCAGTCAGTACCTTCCCAAGCTCCAGGCTGCTCCTCCTAGCACACTGCCCCCTGTTTCACCACACACAGTGATGATCTCTCCCACCAGTACCCCCTAGAACAGCCCTGTGGTCCAGGCTCTTGGACAGGCGCCATGTTATCAGACCAGCCACCTTCTTTGTCATGAAACCAAACAGGTTTTCATCACAACAGTAAATAGTTTTGGGCTGTCTCAGGAAAGCTGTTTCTGGTTTGAAACAAATGGCAGCTGCACTCTCAGTGTGGTTCTTTAAAGGCCACAGAACAACACAGACAAGACAAGATAAAGACAAGAGATGCTGCTCCTACCCTGATTTTGACGTCCTTCGGAGCTAGTTTCTTCACCTCGCTCAACAGCCGGTCACCAAAGCCTAAACAAGACCGGAAAGATGTAGCCTGAGCCCCTCAGCAAAATCCCAAGTTCCATCTACTAACCATGTGGACACATCCTATGCAGTCCTACTCCAATACCCCACTCCAGATCTCACAGAGACACCAGTGTGGAGGGAACACAGGCAGTGAGGGAACGGGGTTCTGTCTCCCTCAGGCAAACCTCACTGCCACAAGAGGCTCTATACCTCAGCAGCAACTTGAGATGAGCAAGCCAAGATTTTTAGCTAGGGCCACAAGTGAGTCTGTTCCCTCCCTCCTTCCCTGGACATTCCTCCTGTGTCCAGCTTGTTTGTGAAGGGGAGCAGGGTATGAACAGGAAGCTCAGGACCTATCTGGAGATGACCACCTGGGGACAACAGGTTCTGGCAGAGGGTATCTTTAAGTCAATGGCTAAACCCTGAGGCGATGGCTGGAAAGTTTTCTACACACATGTAGCTGACATTTCATGCAGTACCAGGACCATTGGACTCTCTCAGGTACCAAGAACCTAAGGATCTTCAGGAGATGCAACAGCCTTTTAGGTATCCAGGCTCAACTATCCTGAACTAAAGCAATAGAAGTGAGAACAGCTATTCAGTCCTGACATAGGCAGAGTGATAGGAGGAAAAAGACAAAAAGCTCCCCAAGCCCAGTAAGTGATATACAATGGCAGGGGTTTCTTGTATACCCAGAAGGGCATGACTAGGACGCAGAAAATTAGACAGTAATTCCCCAGAGAGAGCAGAGTTCCCACAGCCCTCATCTCACAGGACAAGCTGGGGGATCTAGGTTGTCTTCCCCACTTCACATGAGACGGAAGCAAGAGATAGCTATGTCAGCCCACTGAAAGAGGAGAAATGGGAACCTTTGAAAAGTGTGGAGCCTCCAGACAGCACGATGTTGGAGAAAAGTGTTCGCCTCAGGTCCATGTCTGACTTCTGAATGGCAAAAACAAGCACCTCGTGGAGCCCTTCACATTCCTCCCCTATCAGGTCTGGCCGGAACAGGAGCTCCGGGGCTCGGAAACGGGCAGAGCCGATCTGTAAGGGCAGAAAAGTCAGCACAGAGGAGAGGGAAGGAGAGCAGTGTGACTCTTCACTGTTTACAGCCTGGCTCTGTCTTTCTTAGGTGAAACTTCAAAGTAACATTCCTGGACATTCACGTTGCACCACTAGCTCCCAAGTGAAAGCTGTTCCTAAAAAAGGCCCTATGTCCATTTTGCAAATGAAAGAGATGAAGAAACTTGCTTGGTCACCAGTGGAAAAGGGAACAGGTCCATCCCTGGTGCTGGAGTTAAGAGCTGTATTTCCTCTCCTTCAACCACTCCATAGTGGGCTCAGTCTTTTCAGGAATATTCCTAACTCGCTTCTCAAAGCAATTGTTTCTGCACCTCTAGGCAGGACAGAGGCCACACACAAAACCACTGTGAATTTACAGCGAGCTTATAACTACCCACACTCTGTTCCTGATCTGCATCAAGATTTACTAGATCAGAGGCTGCACTCAAACAGCTCACAGTTCCTGTGGCCATGCTGTGTCCTTACTCAGGACTTTCAGTAGAAGTTGTGAGGTTTCTAATAATCTTTTCCCCTAAAAATTCTAGTGCCCGGTCAACAGCCTGAGATGAGTTCTGTCTTTTACAATTATCCCACCCCACTTAACACCACATTAAACTTCCTATCACTAGGCTATCTGGAAACTCTGCTTCCCATCAGAAGTCCTGTGAGGGCAGCCTTTACAGACCTCAATAGTGCTTCCATCAGGCAGGTAGTACTGGGCCTTCTCAGTCTCCAGAGTCTCATCCTTCTGGGGGTTTATTGACAGGTAGCAGGCACGCTGGAGAGGAAACAGAGTCAGAGACAGGGAGATGAGAAGAGTAAACTCAAACACCTCTGATAAAATGCTTTCCTCACTAACAATCAAAATACATGTATTCCTTTGGAGACCAATTTCAACAACATTTTGTGCTGGGGAAAAGGCCTTCTGGGTTTACATCAGGTACATATTCATGCTCCTGTTCCATGTGATTAGACACAGCCAGGATGCTCACATTCCCTCTAACTGCTGCTCACCTCTTGCTTCCAGCTCTCTTATTGCTTAGAAGTTACCTCTCTCTAGCACAGATGGGGCAGTAGCTTATGAGCACTTCCAAACCCCTGCAGAGCCAAGCAAAACAAGCACCTGGAACACCTTTAGTGACATTAACCTTGCACAAAGGTGCACTTGGGCAATGTCTCAACAGATCAGGAGCATGAACAAAGTCCATTATTGCATTTCAACAGGATAAATGACAACTCATAACTAACAACAAGAGTTTGTTAATGTGATCTAAGCTGCTCACTTCCCATTGCCCACCTACAATTTAAGTTACAGGAAATACAACTACTTTGACTTTTAAACTGCTCCAGCACCCTGTATGTTTTCATCCCACAGTGAGTTTTGCTATTCCAAATTGCTAGCATTTGGGGATTCAAAACAATTTCTAAACAGAAACACTGAAACATTTTGGTTGGAAGGAGCCTCTTGAGATCATCAAGTCTGACCCCCTTGCTCAGCAGAGTCAGCTACAGCAGGCTGCCCAAAACCACAGCCAAAGATGGAGAACCTACAAACTTCTCTGGACAACTTGCTACACTGTTTGATCATCCCCACAGTAAAGCAAGCAACAAAGAACACCGTTTGCACTGAAGCAGCTCTAAGTGAAGGTTCTCCTGTAGAAATATCAACATCACTAAATTTCTTTCCTATTTTTCCCCTGTTAAAAACATTTCAGTCACACTCCAACAGACTACAAGCAGCTTTTGGGACTGAGAAACTCCTGTATCTAGGATCTCAGCTCTGTGCTTGCCATACTGCTTTTAGGCTGCATATCCAAATTTCTCTGGAGGCAAGAAAGCTGCAAACACAAGAAGCCACTCAACCCCTTAGATTATAAATGAAGTCACAAATGGCACCAGCATCCACAGAAATCTCACTTCAAGTTCCAAACACATACATCCCAGAAACATGGAACACTTTCCCCAAATAAAATTAACCTTAAAGCAAAAGGTGCAGGTTGGCAAGCAAACACCAGTTGTTTCCTCTCTTCTTCAGCAGCCTCAAGGTGAGAGTACCAAGCGTGCAGAACAGGACTTGGCTCACTGTTCCCTGCATTTAGTCCAGAGGCCTTGAAAGACTTTGCAGTTAACAGTCAGCACAATGCCTTTTGATTGTTTCATAACCCAAGAAGCAAAGGGAGCCTTGGCCCTTTATGAAAAGTACAAGCATATTTCTGAAGAGTACAGGCCTCTTTCTTTGTCCCACAAGGCCCCTGCAATCACCCTGCAACTGATGTTTGGTCCAAAGCAGGCTTCTTCTGAAGGAAGAAGTTCTCCAGTATGACCAGGTCCTCTGGTCCACAGATGCTGAGTATCCACACACATCAGCATTTTCTCTCATTCAGCTATCAGCACTTGTAGGAGAGCAGCTACCAGGTTAAAACCCAAAAGCTTGTTAAGTCTCCTGCAGATGCCATTCAGTTGCACTGTGACATGAAGCACAAGCACTGCTCCTTCAGCACAGCCACACTGAGATACAGCCATGCAGAACAAGCAAACTATTTCCACTATGGTCCTTTGCTGGCAGGTCATAGGCTCAAGAACAGTTCAGTAGTGTTCTCCAGCCTTGGCACAGGCTGCTGACTCAGCCCAGAGTTCTCTGGGCAGTCATGGCTTATGATGGGGACCTGCAGCACAGCAGCAACTGCCAGCATCAGCACGCAGCAATCACGGCCAGCACTGGTCTGAGGGCTGACCCTGTGTCCCACAGGCACAGCCGCACAGGCAGTCCCGAGGCACAGGCTGCAATCAGAGCATAAGCTGTCTGGGTGAGCACCACGATGTCACCAGCTCTGAGCCACTATGCACTGTCCCACCTCTGTTCTCCTCTCTTGGCACACAACAAAATCCAAGGTAACTGCATTGCTAGAGTTCTGAATCACATGTTTTCAAACTGCTCTTAAGGTCACTAAACACTGCGGACCCTATAAAGGCGGGAGAGGTTTTGTCAACGTGAATGCTGTGAGTGAATTCATTCACAGAGCAGTACCAGGGGGGAAGTAGCTTTGGGATATCCCACTTGTGATCCCTACCTATCACAGTAGGGATTTTACAGAGCCTTGCCCTGAATGGTAAACAAACACAGGTGAAAGACATTGTCAGACCCTGAGAAACTGCAGCAGAGATAAATGCAAAACACATTCTGAACCACAAGCCTGTCTTCACCTTCATGTCAATAGTCCCTCAATGGGGACTACAAGTCTCATAGAATATAGGATGGCCAAGGCTGCAAGGAACCTCGGGAGGTCATCTTGTCCACCCACCTCATTCAACAAGAGTCACCTAGAGCAGGTTGCTCAGGACCATGTCCAGATGGCTTCTAAACATCAGCAAGGATGGAGACTTCATAAACCTGGACAACCTGTGCCAGCACTTGGTGGCCCTTACAGTTGTCCCGTCATGGGATATCACTGAAATGAGCCTGGCTCTGATTTCTTTGCACCCTCCTTTGAGACATTTATATGTATTGATGAGATTCTCATGAGCCTTCCCTTCCTGCAGCTCAACAGCTTCACTCACTCAGCCTTTTCTCATAGAAGAGATGCCTTTTAATCATCTTAGTGGCCCTGGTCTCCCTCAAGTAGATACAGGACTGAGGCACAGAGCTAGGTAGCCTGGCACTTGCCACTAGATTTCCCAACTTCCCCTGGGCAGAAATCCCTTCGTGGATAAACAGAGAAACAAGAGAGTGAGTCACCTCCTTGATGGTCTTGACAATCTCGAACTCGGAGGTTGTGTGGAAGTCGTAGCCTTCCTTCCGGAGATAGAGGCGCAGGAAGCGCGAGACGTCGCGGCCGGCGATGTCGATGCGCATGATGGAGTGAGGCATGGCAAAGCCCTCGTAGATGGGCACCGCGTGGGTGACGCCGTCCCCAGAGTCCAGCACCACTCCTGTGGTCCTCCCGGTCGCGTAGCTGCCAAAGGGGCACACAACCAAAGGCATAACAAGCTAGTCAAAGCGATCCCAAGCTGCAGCACATCCAGGCTCAACACAGGGTACAGAGATTTGGCACAAATGAGGGATAAAAAAATCAAACCACCAAAACCTAGTTCTCACCACAGCTCAGCAAATTCCTGTCCACTCCTTACTACCAAAACTGAGTTTCAGTTCTTACTTGAAAAGGGAGTCAGTCAGACATCAGTGTGCTCTTCTTGGGTATTTTTTGTTTGGGAAAAAAAAGGGTTTCAGGTCAACATTTCACAAGCACAAATCAAAGAGACACTTACAGGCTAAGCACAGCTTGCATGGAGATGAACAGTGCTGGCACGTTGAAGGTCTCAAAAAACACCTCAGCAGCACGCTCTCTGTTCTTGCGTGGGTTTAGGGGTGCTTCTGTCAGCAGCACAGGATGCTGGTAAAGAAAAGGAGGAGTTGTGCTGCAATAACCAGGGGGCAGCTCAACGTGCATTCCTGAAGATTTCTGCTTATTTAATCATTTTAGGGACCACTGTTGCAAGAGGACAGGTAGAATGGAACAATTTCAGCTACTGAGCTGTATCGAACTGAGAATAACCTCTACCAATCTGGGTGACCAGCGGAGTTCTGGTCTAGTCATGAGGAAGTGTTATAAAATCTACCCTGTGAGCAACCCTATCCCATGAAGGACAAAGATGATGACTCTATATGCCAAAATTAGCCAGATTAGCCAAAAATACAGATACCCTAAGAAAGGGTGAAGCCATATGGTCTTAGCACAAGCAGGCAGAAATATTCCTACTCCATTTATACAACCTACTGCTCTCAGTCATTTTTTTGGTCAGCTCCTTCCAGACCACAGGACTGCGGTTTTCTCCTTCCTCACTGCTGAGTGGATATGCCTGATGTGCAGGCAGAACAGGAAAAGTTAGCAGCACTTGGCCTAGAGCAGAATCATTAGAGAGAGTGTGAATAACAAATGCTGAAAGTCAGATTTACAGTCAGGCCAGAACATTAGATCTGGGGAGGAATTCTGCTTGGATACTTCTTGTGCAGTATCACCCGAAATGTGAAAGAGCCTAATTTAGCAACAGACACATTTAGAAAGAAGAGCAAAGCCGACATCTCAAGTCTTTTGTGGAATTCCAAGGCTCCTGGTGTTATACACACATGGAATGACAGCTGTGCCACCACACACTGAGGTATCTCACCTCCTCTGAGAACGTCTGAAGCTGGTCTTTTGAATACACGTACTGCCAGATGCGCTCCATGTCGTTCCAGTCCTTCACTATGCCATGCTCCATCGGGTATCGGATCGAGAGGAGACCTCTGTGCTCCTGAGCAAACAGGAAAAACAGAACGTACCTGTCAGACTCAAACAATAGCATTTCTGAGCACTACAGTTGCATATCAGATTCATTTATTTTTGATGCAATTAAAAGACAACTTACCTCTAGCATATAGGGCAAAACCTGAACATTACCACAAACACTTCTCCCAGAGAAGCATTCATGAGATTAAACAAGGCTTTTTTATACCAAGTAGGAAAGTCTGGCATTTGCAGAGCACATTCCATCCTAACACTTTTCAAGCCAACATCAAGACACTTATCAAATTATATACTTTCTTCTATCAGCTCAGTAATGATATAAAACATAACAGGGGGGTACTGGGGAGTGTAGTTTGGAGTGGTCAGGAGAAATGTGAGACCACATGAGTACAAGCTGACCAAAGCAGGACTGTGGAAAGCAAGCTTCTTGCCCACATCAGGGAGATAAAAGGCAACCAACTAGGGTCCATTTCTAAAGTTCCCCGTCAAAAAGATTGGAGGTAACCACGCAGACCTAGAAGTAGCTTAGAAAGATACAGGAGGACTTGGGAAAAAAGGTCCGTGGTCAATAGGTTGGCACAAGAATTTCATGAAGCTTCCCACTCCACCTTGGACACACTTAAAGGTGACAATCTGTTCTGCTCTTCAGATCTATACACTGATACCAAGGAACCACAGTCCTTTTAAGTGCAACTGCTACAGTTCCTCCTTAAAGCAGCACACTGAGATACACAGAGAAGAGCAGTATACAGGTTTTCTTACCTCTGCCTTTGGCCCAATGAAAATGTCCCCTTCTAAAGCACCAGCCATAACACGAATATGCTTCGGTCTGCCCACACTAGAAAAGAGCAAGAGTTTAAGTGCTTCTGAGCTCTCTCTAAGACATTAACTATGTTCCCTTCTGTCCTAGCCAATACTTTCTAAAGTAACAGGTGAGTCTAGGGGCACTACAAGGTACAGGCAGACCTAGGTTTGCTCTGAGCTATCTCAGAACCAGAGGTGAAGAGAACAGACTATAGACAGTTCTGAACTGGGAGGATGTAAGCCAGGTGAGTCTCACCACACTTTCCCTGATGATTCAGGACTTATTTGGTCCAACATTGCCTGGGCTGAACACGGCTAGACTGAGCAGTGGTCTGAGCTGACAGATCCATATGGTGGTGTCTGACCTCTTGTAGGCTGCCCAGATTAGGGATTTAAATATATAGTCCCATACCCCACTTTACCATACAGAACATATTGCTTAGAAGACAAATATACTCATTAAAAACCCACTCCACTGAAAATAAGAGCCAGTGACTCTTCAGAGTTCCTGATCCAGTGGTCTTCCCTTCAGTAAAACTCTTGGAAAACATCCAACGAAGTCTGGCAGGAATCAAGACATCAGACCATACTCAAAAGAAATATAGGTCTTCACACCTCTTGTCCCAGCTTTATCTTCTTCCCAGTGCTTTTCCTCCTGGGTTAAGACTAAAGGATCCTACAGCTTTGGTAGCATGGTGAACCTGACAAAGCGATGTCATCTTTTACAGTGCATCCCACCCAGAAAATCTCAAAGCACTCAATAGCTGAGATTTCTGATGCTTCTGTACAGCAGACAGAAAAAATATTTCTCTAGTTACAGAACTGGACCATTCTTCCACCTCTATACACCAAAGAATTGGTACACAATAGTAAGAACTTAGCAAGACCAGCAGAATACTTACTAGTTTGGAAAACAGTATTTCGGTATTTGATCGCCTGCAAAACCTGCTTTAATGACACCCGAGCCCTGTGGGAGCAAGGGATAAACAGTGAGTTTATCATTCATTCAGTCATCTTTACAACTTTCACAGGAGTTGCAAAGCATACCATCACTGCCAGATCTCCTCCTTTTACCAGGAATAAAGCTCCCTGGGTGCATTTGGAAAGGATGGAGGGAGGGTGGATAAAGTCAGAGAATGGAGTAGGAAAGGACTAGGTGAAACAGGTTAGAGCAGAGACTAAGAAGGGTCAGGTGGTAGATAAACTAGCTAATGCTAAGGAGGTAGGTCAGAGAAATGTGAACAGAAAAGACAGAATCACAGAATCAAAAGACACTGAAAACAAATCCAGACTGGAACAAAGGTGCCAGTCACAGTGCAGGGAAGGGCTGGAGGCAGGAAAAGCAGCTGACAGGACAGGGCTTGCTCAGAAGGGACAAGGAAGAAGAGATTAGGTACAGCAGAGGGGAAGATGTAAATCCAAACAGCCTTCTGCAACATCCAGAGCAACACAGGCAGCAAACATGGAGCAGGTAAAATCAGGCACAGGAAGGCCCTGGCAGGGAGTCAGTGCTGGGCACCTGGCCCTGTGGCTCCCAGCCTCATAGTTACTATCTCCAGAAACATCCGAAGAACCCCATTGTCAACTTGGATCTGTGCTGACTCCTTCCTTTCCTTCATTTCCTCTCCCTGGACAAGGGAATGACATCTTGAGACAATGAGCAGCTTGAGGGAACACTCAAGTTTTATTAAGGAGCAGATTTTCATAGGATCTCCTCAGATCAACTGTTTCACTGTTAATCCCAGACTACTACAGGAGCTAACTCTTCTGCAGAAAGAGCAGTTCCACTTCACTCTGTACTGGGTGCAAAGCATGCAAGTTTGCACTGAAAACTGTGAAGTATCTGTTCACTCTCAAGGGCTCTGCAGCAGGACTGCTCTGGTTTTGAGGCCAGAAAGACATTTTGGTTGCCACAGAGCATTTTAAAACAAATAGCAACACAAGTTCTCCACTGCTTTCCTCTTTCCACTGCCCTTGTCTAAGTCAGCATCACTGCTTTCACATGGACGCTGAGGCCAAATGAGTCGCTCACGCTCTGCCAGACAAGCTCCGGCTGCAGTGGTTTTTGATGCTGCTGTCCCAGCTGCCTGCCCCCGTTCCAGTGCCAGAGGTTACAAGCCAGACCAGGCTCAGCAGAAAGGAATGAGGGGTGGCCCCAGACTCTCCAGTTCACAGTCCAGTACTTTATTCCCAAGCTACTTTCATCAGCAGTTTCAGCCACAGTGCTAGGCTTTGCCACCAGGGCCAGGGCACTTCTGCCTTAAAATCAGCAGGGTCAGATTTGCCAGGATGCATCTATAAGAGGTATAAGCAACACTCTGCAAACCAGATCAGCTAGTTATAAAACATAAAAGGTAGACTGCTTGAATCCTTGTCTCCTGACAAACACCTGCAGCCAGGCTGGCTGAAGGAGCACAGCCAGGCTGGCACCTGGGCAGGACTGCTCTCTCCAGGCGAGAGGCATGAGGCTCCAAGTGCGGACTTTGGGATGCAACACCAGGTACTGGTGTGACAAAGTGGTCTGTGAAGTGTTAAATAAAATTACATTTAGACAGCCTCTAGTCTGGCTGTTCACTTCAAAGGGAGGAAGAAAACAAAAACACTTTTTAAATTTTCCTTATCATAGCTTATAAACAACTCTGTACCTGGGAATCAAGACTGTCCTTCGTCAAGCCTTGTAGCGAAAAAGTTGATTCAAATGCAGCAACATCACCACATCACAATATTGTGCTTATTGAGTATTTTATTCAAGATAATGACTGATCTTGCTGCCAGCACCAGCTGCTGCTGGGAAGTGGTTTCAGGAGAACAACGATGCTCCTATTCTACTGAAGAGATTTAAACTTCCTTATGCCAGGCAAAAATTACCCAACGTGTCCTGGTGAGATTCCCAGCAAGTTCTGCATTTTCAGATTTACATATTGAATTTCAAAAGTTAACCAAAAGTATCTGCAGTCCACAAGTCCCAGTTGGAGTCTACATCCAAGGATGGGTTTGAATGTGCCGGGAGGATGAGATTTCAACACAGTTGTGCTTCCAGGGAATAAATCAGGCACAGCTGTCTGCTATCTCCACACTACAAAGACCTGACAGCACTTTCCGACCTATTCCGTTTTTCTTGAAAACATTATACTTCTTTGAAGATAAGTGTGCACTGAGTACATCTATTTATTATAGAGCAGTTGGAGATTCCCATAAAATCAGGGAAAAAGGCTTATATTTTGAAATAACCCTGGCTGACTAAGAAGGTCTAAAAGACCCATTTTTTCATCTTTGTTTCAAATAAGCAAAAACCCCATGCATCCCCTTTTCTCCCACAAGCTCTGATTTATTAAAACTTAAAAAAACCCTAACATCCTTACATCCGTAACTATCCCAGCTCAGCTTTCAGCCCAGTTTGTTTTGGTTTAAATCCATGAGAAAAGGAGTAAAAGAAGAAAGAAAAACTACATGTGAAATGTAAAGGTCACAGAAGATAATCTCATGGAAAATTCTCACGAGTACCTTGAGGTAACTGAACGTGCCTCCTCCACTAGCTCTGCAGATAGTTAGTTACTGATTCATTCATCTTGATGCATTTAGGACTCAAATGAAATCACCAAGGGTCAATCTGCTGTGTAGCTCTTTTTGTGGAGAGACTGTGTTTCGTATTGTTGTAAAATCATTTTATTAAAGACATATTTTATAAGATCAAGAACAGACCAAAGACACAACGGCCCTTACTGACAGCTCAGCTGTTTAAAATGCCACCACTTAGACTACAAAGTCAAATTTTATTCCTCTTCTGTGTAAACAGAGACAATTCCATGGAGGTCAGAGAATTTGCACTTGCTTAGGCTACAGCTGAAGCATGCTGACTATTTACACGTGCATTATATTCATCCTGGCTCCCAGACCATTTCTTTCAGAGGGAGCTTGTTGCAGCACAAGACATGAACCCAACTCAGACGATGAAGAGTATTCAGAATGTGCGAGGTACAGCTTCAACCTCTCACTGTGTTTTACAAAACTCTTCCTGGTGAAAACATGCAGGTGACTGTCCTGTTTGGTAAGGCAAAACCCCTCCTTGTTGAAGCTACAGACCTTAATGCCCTTTTCGAACATCCCAAGAATAGAGTAGGGGTGGGACTGGGGGAGTCCGGCTTGTTCACCAGCTCAGTACCTCATTTCCCTCTTCTCATTTTCTTTCCTTCTCCCTCCTTTCCCCAACTCACACATATATGACCCAGGATAACATTCAGCCTTGAGAAGGTGCCTACAGCTCTCTGAGGAAGAGCAGTGATGAGGCAGCAGGAACAGGGATACCTGCTCCGTGCAGCTCTGCCTCCCATCTTGCCTGAATTCAGAAGAGTGCCAAAAATGCAGCGTCACCACAAGGCTCCGCGGCTGACAGCCTGCCGGCGTTAAAGACAGATGTCTCAACAACTGCTTCATTCTACTTCTTACACAGAGAAAGGTGGTAGTGGGGGGAGGAAATCATTAGAGAGGCAAGAGGAATTAGCTTTTCTATGACTAGCTGATAAGAAAGTCGGTTGCCAGCACATAAGCCTTTCTTCAGGTCCAAGGCAGAGGCAGTAATCATTGTGCTAAATAACATAAGGACATGCTGAAATCAGAGACAAGCTGCTATTATATGACTATCACAAAAAAAACTCATTCTCACAGTACCAGAGTGCCTTGAAATAACTTCAACATTTAACTCATCACTTGACACCATAGCAGGATCAGTGATACTCCAGTAGTTTCTAAGAATAATCAACCTAACTTATTCTTTAACGTCTCCAGTAAAGATAACGCGTTTTACCTCCACGTAGTCTGTTCTACTGATTAGTCTCCTTTTGCATTAGATATTTTCCTTCAATGTATAACATAAATCTCTTTGTTGTGATTCCAGGGGAAGAAATTAAAACTAAAACGGTACCAGAAAGCTCAAGATTCAGAGAAGAAATTGGGATCATTAATAAAGAAAGGATCGGAAGAACAATTACCTTGATCTGAGAGACCCAGAATCACTCAACTTATGGGAAGAAAAAAACCAACAAACCAAGGCTGAGAAGTGTGAGGCAAACAAGTCCACATGGGATACAGAAAAAGATTCATGAGAAATTAAAATTATGGAGAAAGAAGGGAGCACAACACTGACCCTTCAAAACAACAAAGTCTCAATCACTGGCAGTAGAGGTCAGAAGGGAGGAGTATGAATTTGTGACTCACTACAATGAATGAGGCTCCCTCCAACATACGCCCTCCCACCTCTTCCTGGATGGTCCTTTCTCCTGGGAGGCCAGCACAGATGGGGTGAACCAGAACTGGATACAGGAGTATCCCACAAGGCATGCAACCACTCTCTCTCAGACTGAGTTACTACCCACACAGGCTGAAGGTCTGCTTTGAGCTGAGGAGCAGCAGCATCAACTAGGAGCAGCCATCTGCACTACCACACCCCACTGTCAAGCAACAGCTGATGCAACTCCTGCTGGGAGCAGCTCCTTCAAGAGCACTGCCTGGCTTCAGCATGGGGAACCACAGCCAGGGTGCCGGCCCTGTGTTGGGCTGGCTATGCTGGGGGAGGTGAGCCCCCCTTTCGGGACGCTGCCTCCGAGAGGGGCTGGCTGCAGCGCCCAGCGAGAACCAGTCACCGCGGGGCACGCCGGGAGTGCGGCCCAGGCCAGCCCGCGGAGCACGCCGGGACTCCGGCCAAGGGCCCATTGTCCCCCGGGCACAAAGGGGGCCGGGGCGCGGCCGCGGACCGCCTGACAGACGTCTCCGGCAGCCAATGGGCAGGGGGGCGCCCGCCCGGGCAGATCACGGCCGCCCCGGCCAATGGGGGCGCCGCGCCCCTCCCCGCCAGCGGGCGCCTCGGCGGGGGCCGCTCCCCACCGGCGAGGGGCAGCGGCCCAGCGGCGGCTGACAGGCAGGCGCCTCAGCCAATGGCGGCGCGCCCGGCGGCGGCGCCCCGCCCCGGCCTGCGGGGCCGCAGCGCGCGGCGCTGTATCCGCGGGCCCGAGGCGGCGGCCGGGCCGGCGGGAGGGGGGGGGTGGGGAGGCGGCGGGCGGGGCGCGGCCGCTCCGCGATGACAAAGGGCTCTCGGCCCGCGGGCCCTCCCCGCCCTCCCGGCTCCGGGGACGCGCGGCCGCCCGCACTCACGTTGTCTATCACGACGGGCTGATTCGCTATCACGTCGTAGGACTCCATGGCGAAGACCCGCCGCAGCCACCCGTCAGGGAGCAACAGCCCAGCCCTCGGCGGCGCAAGCGCGGCGCGGCGGCGCGGGGCCGCCTGGGGGATGTATTCCTGGGGCCGCGGGGCCTGCTGGGAGGTGTAGTCCGAGCCCCGCGCGGAGCCCGGCGGGAAGGCGGTGGGGAGCGGGGCGTGCCGGGAGCTGTAGTGCGGACGAGGGGAACGCTGCTGCATCCCGCCGGGCCCCGAACCCGCCTTTCGGCGCGGAACCCGAGCGCAGTGGCGGCCGCGGTGTGCCGGCGGAGACCTGCGCCCTTCCACCGAAACCCACTGGGCTTCAGCTGCCTGATTCCCTCTTTAATAGACCCTCCCCAGTTTTTCTATTCGGAAAAGACCCGAGAGGGAGCCAGTCCCTGACAAAAGTGTTTCCCTGTCACTGCATGGGGTCAGCGCTGCAGCCTGCAGGTCGGAACGCATCTGCTCTCCCGGAGCATTCGCAAGTTTTTCTGCAGTTTTTGAGCCTTGGCAACCAGAAAAGAAGGGCTGGTATAAAGAGTACACTTAACAGACATCCTAGCATTGAACAATGTGTTCCCTGTTGTTTTCTGTTTGTTAACGTGTTCTGAAAGTGCTTTGAATAATTGATGACTGACAATGGCACTAAAACATGTTGACTTGAAACTCTGGGCAACGACACTGGGTCTTGAAAACAGTTAAAACAAACTCCAGTTCTGTAAGTGGACCTAAAGGCTGTTTTCGAACTTGCCTGTCTTGTTCCACTTCTTTCACATGGGCACTGAAACTCTCTTTCTACAGTTTCTCCCTTCAGCCCAAGCCTCAGACATTTATCTCTAGTGATTTTCAGCATTCACTTGGTATAAAAGAGGGGGTTTTCTTGTGTAGGAAATAAATGGATCAAGGGGTTTAAATTATTCCAAACCAGCATTGTAGGACCTCAGTAAATGCCAGGAGGGACACAGTATGCATGCATTGAACCAACACAGCATTTCATCAAGACTGTTATATTCGCCTTCTCAGTTGACTGTAATTGACTTCTTGGGCAGATGCCACAAAAAGTAGTCTCACAGTAACAGGACAAGTGAAATATTGCTCATTGTGGGAAACAGTGATTCATGAGAATGCCACCTGCTCACCTCCTTCCTCGGTGGATGATCATTTGTTTGTCTGCTCGCCAGCTTCTTGACTGTATGTGATCTCCTAAAAGGTATGTTGTGAATACTGATTTTAGAATAAACTCTGAACTATGTAAATGAGAAATGTACTCATCTGATCCTCTCAGCACTCTATTGCTTGTTTTTTCTCTATGCTGATTAAAAAGCAGGACACTGCTCTAGCAAAGATGTGTCGGACTATTGAACAAATGCTCGCTTGCACATATATACAAGGCTTTGCATGACAAAGATGTAGCTGCAACTCAGGAATGAACTGGATCTTCAGCGTGCTTAGCACACAGTTCAAGATCCTCTATCAGACGGCCCTCAAACTTCTCCACTATTTCACCACTGCCTCTGAGGTACCTACCGGTACAGAAAGGTTCACGTGCAGAATAGAGGTGCTGTGAGGAGCAGAGAAGGTATAAAGAGAGCAGTAACAAAAGCTGTAAGAGCAGTAATAAAGGAAATGAGGCTGCTAGCTGTTGATGCCTTGGGGCACATTCACAGTCTCACAAAACCACAGGGAGATGATCGCTAAGCCTCATGCCCAGCTCTCTGTCCCGGGCCCTGCTGCACGGACAAGTCCAATGGCACCAGCTCCTGGACCACTGCAATGTGCAGCCTCACATCTTTGGGTACGATTTACACAAGCTGAGGTGCCGATACCGGGGATGACTATGGCCAAGGAGCTGCCCCAGGATGGGTCCTGCCCTGCTGTAAGCCCCCTGGGTGAGCAAGGGCCGGGGAAGGTATCCACCAGGCCCTTGCCTCAGGCCCCTTGCCCACCGCGGCGCTGCTTAGCCCTCCCTGCCGCCTGGCGACCCCCGAGGCTGCCCCAGGGGGACTCTTCCTCTTTCCTCCGCCCTACCTAGGTGCCAGTTGCCTCCTTCCCTCGCCCTCCCTCGGGCCCTCCCTTAGGCCCACGGGACCCCCGCTCGGCCCGCGCCCCCCGGCCGCTCGGTACCGCGCTCCCCTCGGCTCCCTCCCGGGGCCCCCTGGCCCCGCCTCTCGCCATGCGCCGCCGCCGCCGCTAGGAGGCGCGCTGGCGGCATGGCGTGGAGGCGGGGGAGGGGGAAGAGGCGCGGCCGCCCTCCGCGCCGCGCGCTGCCATTGGGGCACCTGCCGCGTCACTCACGGTCGCCCGGGCAGCGGGGCCCGCCCCCTCCTCCCGCAGCGCCGCCGCCGCAGCCGCCGCGCAGCGCCGCTTGGGCCGGGCCGGGCCGGGCCAGGCGCGCGTCGGGCCGGGAGCGGAGCGGAGCCGCACCGCACCGTCGCCGGGACCAGCCGCCGCCGCGTAGTCCCCGCCGCCGGGACATGGAGGGCGTGCGGCCTGGCGGGGGTCCCCCCGCGGGGGGGCAAGGTTCAGGCTCAGGGTCCGGGTCCAGCTCCTTCCCGTCTCTCTTTCCGCCGGGGCTGCACGGTATCTACGGCGAGTGCCGCCGTCTCTACCCCGACCAGCCCAACCCGCTGCAGGTCACCGCCATCCTCAAGTACTGGTGAGACGGCCGGGACTGCGGCCCGGAGGGGGCCGGGGGCCTTGTGTGGAGTTGAGGTGGAGGGAGCAGTGGGGCCGTGAGCCTGGTGTGAGGCTGTGGGGAGTGTGGGGGGGGCGGTGGCCTTGTGTGAGTCGGTAGGGAGTAGTGGGGCCAGGGGCCTTGTGAGAAGTTGGAGAGGGTTTGAGAGGAGCAGAGGAGCGAGAGAGGAGTAGTGGGATTGGGGAAGGCTTGGGGTGAGCAGTGGGGCTGAAGACACTGCATGGGGTGGAAGGGAGCAAGGCAGTGAGGCTGGCAAAGGTGGTAGCAAGGGGAGAGGGATGGGGGCTTGCATGCTGAGTTTGGGGTGGCATGAAAGAGGTTTAAGGGTGTACAGTGGCCTGAGGAAGGAGATGCTGAGGATGCAATTGAGTGTGTGGTAAGGTGTATGTAGGGGGATTCTTGAGGATGATGCACTGCAATAGGAGGAAGGGTCTAGGGGGGAATGCACGGAAGACAGGAAGGCTTATTAGGGTTTCTTAGGTGATTTAGGGCTTTCTTGAGTGAGGAATGGCTGATGAAGGCCTTGGATGTGGCAAGTTGTGGGAAAAGGGAGTGTGTGTTATTCAGAGGAGGGATTCCCACAGAGGATGGGACTGCTGGAGTTTCCCCTCTTGAAAGTGACACATCAGCTCTGTCTTCTAGCCAGGAGCCTGCGACTTGAATATGGCCAGCACTGACTGGAGTGAACCTGCATTCCAGGCTCTAAGCCAGATGAGTGCTATGCATGTACCTGTAAACCTTACAGGGCAGAGCCAGGTTCTCTTGCCCTTGCATAGTCATGTGTTATTGCAGACTACGAATCTGTTGCCTACTGTCTTTGCTGACACAGTGTCTGACACCAGTAACAGCAGTTGTTTATGTGGGAGAGTGGCATGAAGGAAGTACTTGGATGTTTAGCTATCGAGATAAGCACATAGCGTCTAGCCCCGTGTGAAGAGGAATTCCTTCTGCTTTTTTCTATCTTTTTACTGCTCAGCCTCCTCTCCTGGGCCTAAGAAACACTGTCAGGTCACCCCAGAGTGTTTGCTTGACCTGACATTGAGCAATCACTGGTCCAGCATTTGGAAAGAGTTTAGTAATGCTCAACTTCTTTATTTACAGCTCATTTTAATCTGCATGTCTCTCTATCTGAGTCCTGAGCAGTAGCAGAATAACATCCTCCCGGTGTGTTTTGCTCTAACAGCCAAGCTGCTGTGGCCTTCCAAAGAAATGTTGTTTCTTATGTGGTTCTAGCAAGAACTAATGTCTGTTATCCCTTATTGCTTAGAGGGATTTTTTTTTTTTGCTTAAACTGACAAAGTGGGCCAAGGTAAGACATTGCAAATTTGAGACCTCAAAATAAAAAAATGACATCTTAATCGCTTGCATCAGTATTGTAGTACTTCAGTGGTGGTCTCATCAGTCTTTTTTACGCCTGTTTCTAATGTTAGATATTCAAGCTTGATGAGTTTCCAGTCACCTTGATTTGAGAATCTGCACTTCTGTTCCATTAGCAGCTTAAAACTATACTGACTAGAGAGATGTAAGATATGTGTGGGATGGAGGGAGATTTAGGTCTGTAATGAAGGATGACAGAGACCCTTGTTTGCTCAAAGGGCTGATTAGGTCTTCACTGCAATAGGAGCTCAAATGCTAGGAAAGCTGCTATTGGCAGTGCTGGCTGGTTATAAGAAGTATGGTGAAGGCCTGTTTGTCCTGGCATTTTCCACTTAGTGGTTCTTCCAACTGTCAGCTCAGCTCAGCAGCGAGAGCTGAGAGACTTGTAGAAATCAGAGGTGAGCTTCTTGCAGGAAGTTCTTGTGCGAGGTGGAGCCTACATCATCACTACAGGTACACTCTCTCTCCCTTTGTTAGGCGGAATGTGGAGCTTGGTTTTGTGAAGTCTAGTAGAATGACTTCTGCCACTGCTCGGTATCTGCTCCTCTGCCTGAGCTGCCAGCTATTAGTTGGTTTAGATTAGTAGAGGAAATTGCGGAACAAAGTTCCCCGCCTTAGGAGAAATATTGTAACACTAATCATCTTTTAATTATACGTATCAGTTTCTCTATGGTTAACAGCAGGTTTTTTTGTTCAGGGAGCTGAAGTTGTATTCCTTGGCTTGCAACAGCAGAAAAGATCTTTACTTTGTAACGCTGGAGAATCTGCAGAACAGCATACCTTTTAGATGAAAGGGTTTAGCCCCGTGGATTATTTAAATAGAACGAGTCGGTTTGTAAAACACTGGTTGCGTATCTTGGGAGAGAGTTGTGATTGCAATCGGAACGTTTGGGAAGAGTTCCTGTCTGTATTTATAAAGGCCCTGCACTGAAAAGGAGCTGATAGCCAGGATCTGCTTTTATTTTTAAAACATGGTTGAGTATCTAGAAACGAAACATTTTTTTATATGTGTAGAATTGCTGGTGAAACAACAAAATCTGTACTTTCCTTTGTGATAGGTTTTGAAATAGGCAGAATTCGGGATGGTCTGTTGTTTTTTTCATAACCTGGCTTGAATTTACGCCATGTACTCAAAAACCAGCATGCTAACCTGTAGTCTGCAACCGCTCTGGGATGGTGCATGGCTTCTGAAGGGCTGTCAAAAGGTAGCTGTGAAAAGCAGTCCTGTTGCCAGCTGCTGAGAAGCAACTACAAACAATTCACGAAGGACTTTTCAGGGTGAATGGACTGGGAATTTTCCATTTTTTTTTTCCCCATGTTGAGCTGTTTCCTCTCAGCCCATTTTGGGTTTCTCCTTCCACGGAAACTTCAGAGGCTCTTGACATCAGTCAAAAGAAGAGTCTTGGTGCTGATGCAAATACCAGATTTCCCCCGAGGCTGCCCTTCTTGCTCCTGAATGAGCTCCATGAATAGAGAATGTAACAAATTTGTACTGTACCTCTGGCTTTGAAGTTGGGCTCTCCCTAATAAAATCCTCCAACGCTTCCAGCTCTTTGTGTGAATGCGTGTACTGATATGTAGATTGTGATACAAGGTGGAACCCTGCAACAGCAACTGTGGGTGGGAGGATGTACCAGGGCAGGCATTAGCGGTGCTCAACAGTGAGCGTAGCAGCAAAACCTGCCACTGAAGCCGAATATCTGTGCTGACTAGCCTTTGCTGAGTGTTACTGCCTTGGGTACGTTCCTGCCTGTGCTCCAGGTAGCAGGTTTAAAGCTAGTGTTGGGTGCTCCTAGGGGTATAGGGATGAGTATAGGGATTGGATGTGTGTGTGTATTTGTATGTGTATTTTTCAATGGCATTAGTTCCTGCTGCAGGCTTTTTGTCAGACTCTCTTCCAGGCCTACCAAATTTCTCAGTGAGTAAAGGCTGTCTGTCTGGATTCTCGTGTAGTGTGTAAACCAGTGGGTAGCTAACACTGGCAGGGTCTGCACCGGGTGGGACAAAGCTCAGGTCTCCTGCATCAGCCCAGCCACCTCCTGGGTAGTGCAGTGCTGTGGGTCCTTGGAGAGGTGCAGGATTTCTGGCGGGAGTGAGGGAGAGGTGTCTGGCTTGCCTGATGCAGTCTGGGCAGGACTTGCTTGCTGTCTGCATCAGATCTGATGAATGCATTTGAGTAGCGCTGGGGAAGAGTGTGCTCATGGAGCAGTCCCTGTCCTGAAAAAGGGCAGTGTAAGGGTTTGTCTTGTATCTTGTCAGTGTCAAAGTATCTGTGTCAGCAATGTTCCAGTGCAATTCGTTTGATATCTAAGGTGCTACTCAAAACGGTCTGGAAGCCGGTTTTGTGCATGTGGGAGATGCTTATTGCTTAGCAGATGTCTTCACTCCATTGCAAATCTTACACATCTGCCCTGAGCCCTTGCTAGTCTCTGGAGTTGGTGTGCAGGTCAGTGTATTGACCTCTCTTGTTTTGGAGTCTTCCCAGTCAGGTAATTATTGTGTGGGGCTGCTACTGTTCACCACCAGTGCTCCAGGATGAGTGATTCTCCCAGCTGGAATTGCTTCCACGTCACTGCTTCCATCATGGACCTAGGAATTACTGCCATGGGGAGGTTGAGCACTGACTGGGGCATCAATGCCATACTCTGAATATAGAACGGGCATCTGTGGAGATGCTCAGATGCTGCAGCTCTCTGGTAAGGCCAGTGCAGTGACTTCATAATGCTTCTCTTCTGCAATGCCAGCTACCCCCAGCTCTGAAAAACCTGTCTTAAGGATGTCTCGTAAATGAACAAGAAATGCTGTATTCAGTGGATATGATCTAGAGATAATTGTGCAAGGTCAAGATTAAACTTCTTCTGCATTGATTGCCTGTTTTCTGAAGCTTTACTACCAGCAGCCTGGTTACACTCATGCCTGAGGACTGAAATGCTTGTCAGTGTTTCCTCTGTGTTGCTAGATGAGACTTTGAGAAGGGTGCTGGCCTTAAGTGGGATAACTGCAATTAAGCTTTGCTGTTTGACTATCCCAGAGCTTCCTTGGTAAGGCAAGGTACAGATCTCCACAGGTGAAGCACAGACACTTCCAGGAGGCATGGAGCAGTTGTAGTGGAGGGTGCAACAAGAAGCTAACAGCAGGCTGAGAAAGTATTTCTTGCCAAGCATGCTGATGTTTGGTATAAGGCAGTGGTACTTTTATCAGGAAACAAAACTGAGGTGCTCAAATACTTTTTGGGCAGTGGTTATGTCACGTGCAATGGTGATACACAAAACCCCAGGGATAAAAGGGAAACACAGGAATGCCCTGCAACCTGCAGATGTTAGGGTCAGGTTCTGAACTGATGATGCAGGTAAGGGAAATCTATGGATAATAAATGGTTTGAATGAAGGAGGTAATTTTAGTTTGGATTTTCTTATTTGGAGCAGTTGAAAATGTTTTACGTGAAGAAAAAGTGAATCAGATGGAGGAAATGGTTAAGCAGCTGCTCAGGCTAGTCTGTAAATGCTTGTGGAAGGTGGTATGATGTCTTGTCTCTTCTTGCTTGCTTCTGCGGTTTGTTTTATGATTGACAGGGTGAACAGCAAGCAAAACAGTTTAGCATGTTCCTTCTTTCACTAAGGAGATGACTTGTGATGGCTAGTGGAGAAGTGCACTGTGCTATCTGCTCACACAGTGGCCTCGCTTCCTCCTGCCTTGAACCGAGAAGGGTGGCTGCAGATTTTGGGGATTGCTGTTTAACGTAGTCTGGCTCTGCTGCACTGACTTTTAAGTAACATTCTTTAAGGAATCCATTCTAATGTTGAAGCAGAGGGTGCAGTGATGCTTTTTACTCATTCTTGATTAATGCAGTTCGTGTACTTTACAAGTTCTGGTACAAATTTTTCTAAATCGATGTTTTTCTCCTCCACTAGTTCAACTGTCATGTTCAAAAGTATGGATTTACCCTCCTCAAAACATAGCTATTTCAAATCCTGCTTTGAGAAATAGCATCAGTGTTGGTTTTTTTGGTTTGTTTTTTTTTTTTCAATTGAGGTATGTGTTTCTGGACTGAATTAAGTGCAGATACAGCTATTGCTTATACAGTTTTCCAGTTTTCTGTGTGGAAGCTTTAATACGGTTTTCCAGAGGTTTTTAATGCTTTAACATTAAAAACATTGTCGTACGTTGCATACGTGTGCTTTTGCCTCCTTATGCTTAAAGCTTTCTGGACTTAACCTTTCTTCTCAATTGTTTGTTGTTTTTTTTTTTTTTGTAGAGGTAACTTGAACATGCTAATTCCATTTTTGTCACCAACTGTGTTTTAAAGCAGGTCTTTGTACAGCTTCCAGTAGCACCTGTGGAAACTTCCCATTTGTCTTGAATAAACTAACTTACCTAGGAATCTTTCTGGTTTTAATGCAGGTTGGGAGGACCTGACCCTTTGGACTATGTTAGCATGTACAGAAACCTGGGAAATCCAGCGCTGAATGTTCCTGAGCACTGGCACTACATCAGCTTTGGGTTAAGTGACTTGTATGGAGACAACAGAGTACATGAGTAAGTGTCATTTAAGTTCTGTTACTGCGTGTTGTTTTGTGTTTCATTTTTGGGGAAGTGTAGGTAAAACCTTGTCCTCCTGTTCTTATTTATTTGAACAGCTGGTTTTCTGCTGAGAATACCCTAGCTCTGGGTCTCACAAAGGGTGGCATATGCCTGTTCTTAGATGTAGAAGAATTACTGTGTTCCCCTCTGCAGGCTTTGAATGCAATATATTTCCTTGTCAGTGTTAAGTCAAGTGGTTTTTTGGTTGAGTTTGGAATTTTACTTTACATTTCTTTTAACCGATTGGGTTTTTTTTTTTTTACCTGAATGTCTTGTGTTTTTCACTCTCAGTAGCCTGTTACGGTCATCCACTTAAATCCTGACCCCTCCCTGTGCATGTTAAATGCCTTCCTCTGGAAAACTGCTGTAAGGCCGTTTTTCCTATTGCAGGCACAGCAGTGTTACTGTCAGCGGACTGTCACCCCAGTGGCTGCTGTATAAAGTGCCAATTTGTGTAACAGAAGCATAAAATTCTCATTGTTTCATTGTCTTTTCTCCAGTAAATTATTATCTTAGCTTGTTGGTACAGATGCTCTTTAGCAAGCATTTTGTATTAGACCATGCAAGCAGCCTGATTTTACCTTATTCTTTTCTTTTATTGACCTTACTCCTTAATTCCAGTTAAAGTGAGCAGCAGTAGCCAAGTTGTCGTGATCTTAGGGTGGTGAACATGGCCTTTTAACTATCCAGAAATGGCAGAAGGTTTCTGCTGTCAGCATTTAGAAACTCTTTACACCGTTTCATAGTTGCAGGGTAAATGTCCTTGATGAGTGGTGCAGCAAATCCCTGGTTTGTTCACCCAAGCTTTCCATCTTCTGTTTATCTTGGCTAAGATTCAGCGACCAGGTTTTTTTACCAGGTGCTTCTCTTGCAACAGCAGCAGTCAGGCAGTTGTTTTAACTGTAACCCATGTCCTCAAGGCAGCTTCTCCTTGGGTTTTTTTTTTGCATGTTTGTGGTTACAGAAGTGTTTTTCAGAAGACAAGTCTCTTAAGACTGGTGTTTATACAGGACTCTAGCATCACACAGATTTGCCCAGGACATTTAACCAACACGTCTACTAACAACAAACCTCAGTCATTAGTTGCTTGGGTAGAGGAAAGGTAGGGCAAGTGAAAGAAATTGAGAACTGAAGTTAAAGGCTTCCTTACCTTACTTTCACAAGAGACCTTACCACATGCATGCAGACCTTCACGTGGTGTCTTTATTCTCAGTGGCAAAAATGAAATAATAATGATCTGAAAATCTAAGGTCGACAAGACTAGGTGACCTGTGTTTGCCCACCTTGTTTTGATGGGAGTAATGTTGAAGCGAGGAAGTGCTGTGCAGATATCTTCTCTTTGGTGACTTGTCAGCCTCAAGTTTTCCTATAGCGAGACTATTCTCTTTGCTCAAATTTTTTCCTGGTGGTTTCAGATGAGAACATGGAGTGGACATGAGGGTCTTGGCTGATGACATGAAGGATGATGTGTTTTTATAAATGAAAAAGGAAAACACAGCCTCCTTGGCTGTGGCACATGTTCTGGCATCTTATTCCCAAAATCCTTTTACTAAACTGAAAGCTCTTGTTCTTCTGTAATGGAAAACTTTGGAGTGGAGGGGTGGAAGCATCACACAGGTGGAACGGCACATCTTTTAAGTAACTTCCTGGCACGGGACCTCCTGGCTGTTCTTCCTATCGCATGGTTTGGTCAGGAAATTTCGATTGAAATTATGGAAAATGCCTTTTGCTGCTTGCAGGGCACAGGAGTTAAACCAAATCTCTTGACACAAGCTGCAGGTGATTTCCAAGGCTTGAGGCGTGAAGCAGGAGCAAAGTCTGCACCATGCTCTGGAAGGCTTCTACAGTCCCTGAATGCCCTGTGTGTACTTGAGCCTGGGAGGAGGCTTAGAGAGCTGATGTGCCTTGGCAGCCACTGGCACTGTGCTGCTGGAGGCTGCTGCAGCTCAGCACTGCAAGCAAATGGTGATCTCTGCCCTCTGTGCTATGTGTGTGTGTTTCTCCTCTCTCTGTGAGGCTGGAACAGTGTTACCAGCTCCACGATGGGATATCCCTGTGTCACAGTGAGATATTCATCTGTCTGCAGTTTGTCACCTTTGTTTTGGCTTCATTGTTGGAGATACGAAACTTATTACTACCTGTGCTGTTGAAGCTGGCTCTACCTTTGTGACAAAAACTCTTAATACACAATTATGCATGTGGTAAAACTGTCAAAACCTATGGATCTCTTAAACACAGAAGCTGAAGTTATCTCCTGGAGACACTGGAGACAGGCCAAGAGATTTTCAAAGTTGCTGAGCAATTCTTGTTCCCAATATCAGTCACTGTTTGCTGATTGGTCTTCAAGTGTAACTGCCATGTGAGCTGTACATCACCAGGCCACCACTAGATGCACACTGCAGGAATGTACTGGTTTTCCTGTGCACTAAGGAGGCTCTTGGTCTCTGACAGGGAGTTTAATTAAGACTTTGTTTAAGAAAATGGATATCAGTCTCTTTGTTGCTTGAAGGATTTTGGGATTCTACTGTCTCAGGTAACGCGTGCTGCGGGGCGGTTGGCAGGAGACAGGGTGATGAGAGAGTGGTTTAAATCTTTTAAAAAAATTCCTTTAAAACTCATGTGGCACTGAACTCTGCTCAACCGCCCAGACCTCCGGAAATAGGAGTGGGTTTGTGGGATTTTTTTGGTTTCCCAACTCTTTTTGCAAAGAGGACAGAACTGGATCTGTTTTCAGCAAAGTTCCTACAATAGGAGTGTGCTTCCATTACCTTGATGGATGTCCTTCATCCTTTAGAAAGGGAAGGGTAGGACACTGCCAAAGGTCTTTTTAATCTCTTAACTTGGCTTTGGGTAATGTATAGCTTACTTCTTGTGGATCTCTTCTACCAATACAGTGCAATCTAGGCCAATTATAGTGCAGTATTAAATGAAAAGGACTTTTTGATTTTTTTCTTTTTGAGTGAACTAACACAGAACTGGAGGCCCCTGTATTTTTATTTATAATGGAATAGCAAACAGATGGAGCAAGTAATGTGAAAATGTTGACTTTAATTTATATTTTTTAATAAGAACCTGAAAAGTCTGAAGTGGAGCTCTCCCTGTGCCTCCTTGTTGACAGATTTATTTTCGGTTAAAGCAGCACTATTTCCTGCTCCGCTTAACTATCAGCTACACTCAGCTTACAGAACTGGGCTGGTTGTAAGAGTCCACAGAATAAGATGGAAGAAATCGGAGCATTTCAAATGGGGGAAACCTTTTTAATTTAGAAGTGCTCAGTGTTTCATGGTATAATGGCAACCATGACACCAGCTGTGCTGGGCTGATCACTCTAAAAATCCTAAATCATGACGTCATGACAGCGTTAGGGAACCACAGGCCTTTCAGTGGGATTTCACGCCAAGCTGCTTGCATGAAAATAAGTCTCCAGTTGAGCACATTGCACAATTTGAGTGGCAGCAGAAATCCTTCTGGGACATTTTTGCAAGTTGTGCTCCATTTTTATCTTTTTCTATCTGCTATAAAGTCAAAACCAACGTGTAACTTCTTGAATATATTCCACAGGGTTACAGAAGAGCCTTTTTATGGAAAGCCTTGCTTTCTGAAGACATTCTGTGCCGCAGTGATGAGCATGTGTAGTGTGTGAGCACACTGGCAGGGAGTGACTGGTGCAGTTGTGGGAGAGGCGGCGAGTCCTGCACCCTTTTCCACCCCTTGCTGGCAGCTACTGCCCCACAGCAACATCAACATCAGGGAACGTGTCTGCACAAAGCGTGGTGCCTCAGCTGGCAATTGCAGATCTGTACTCCAATGCCAACCTGTTGGCAGGGGCAAGGCTCAGGCACCTGGTCCTTCCTGCAGTTGCCACACAAGATGGTGACTTCCATCTACGTGGAGAATGGTTGCCTGGGGAAGGCAGCATCAACCTAGGTGGACTCAGACTGCATCAGTGGCAATACTGGCTTCAGCTTCACTCACGATGTGCCCCAGCCCTGGACTGTGCTGGTGCCAGGGGCTGGCAGGGCTGCCCAGAGAGCTAGGAAGCTCTCTGTGTTTTCACCAGACTGACTTCTATCTCCAGTTTGCTGGAAGGCCAGGATTAACTCTCCAATTAACCGTTCCTGTAGTTTAAGTGCTCACCCTTTTTGTTAGCAGTTTAAAAAGTGTGTGGAAAATGAGAACCATGATGCAATAGAATTCCTGCAAACCTTGAATAATCTTATTTGTATTAGAATTACAAGGTTGTAATTCAGGGCCACAATAGAAAGCAAAGCTTAAATTATGGCTAGGATAAGAGATAAGATTTGTATTTGTGGCCTTCCCACATCCTAAGAAGAAACATGCCAACTATGTTTTGATGTTTAGCTTTTTATGCAGATTCTAATAATTGGGTTTCCTGATCTACACAAGCTTCATGTTGACAAGGGTGGTGGTTTTTGTTTTGGGTTTTGTTGGGTTTTTTGTCTTCTCCTGGCAGCTAGCCAGGAGCCTAAGTAGCATCGCATCTGCATAAAACCGAAGAGATTACAGCTGCCTTCATCTCTAATACAGATGCAGGGTACCACCCGCAGAGACAACAGGTTCCAGCTTGCTGTGGTCCTTTTGATTTGGGCTACTTACCATTTGCATCAGGAGGGAGCAGTGCATGCCGGGATAATGTGTTGTCTCGGTGGGTGGTGCTTCCCTATTAAAGGTGAGGGTAAGCAGGAGCCTTTCAAGATCTCCAATCCAGCTTGTGTTCTGCTTGCTTGTATAGATCCTCTGAATGACCTTAACTTGTAAAAGGGCAAGGATGCTTGTTAGAGCTAGGAGGAAGAAAAAGGAGCACAAAACTGGATCAGGTAACAAATGCAAGGCTTGCATTTGGGGTGGATGTTTTCTGGAAAGCTTTTTCCAAGTGTAAAAGGAGTTTGAAAAGAGTATTTAGAAAATAGCCTGAAAGTTGGAACGAGTGCTCTCTTTCTTTTGAGTGCATACTGGCTTCTCCTTTGAGCCTGCAAGAATGTAGGATGGAGTGATGCTGACAGCTGTCACTTTAGTGGCCTCTTAGTTCTGTAGCCTTTTATAAATTTAAAAGCTCATTGCCCTCAGCTTGCCAGCCTTTAGCCTTAAATTTTGGTATTTGATAGGACCCTAAGTGCTTTATAAACCACATGACTAAAGCATTGCTGAAATATTACACCAAACTCCAAGGTGACAATGAACACTTTTTAAATGCTGGAGACTGACTCTGCCCCTCTTTGTGTCCATGAAAATACAATAAAATAAGGGGTCTTTTGGAAGATGGTAAATTAGAAGAGGATTGGTAGTTGTTGTGGATCTGTATTTCAGATAAGATTTTGTAGAGTTCAAAGTGTCTGCCTTGGAAAGATGAAAGATCAAATCAGTTTAGTTTGGGAGTTAAGCCTGGAATTCAGATAAGATTATTTAAAACTCAAGGTTCTCTTCCACCTTTCATGGTGCCCAGTTTTTTTCAAATGTGAAGCTGAAGCATGTTTCACATGGAGGAACCTGACGACTTTCTTAAATAATAACATAGGTGTGCAAACTCTCCCTTCCTCATCTTCATTTTGTTTCATTGGGCAATTAGCTCTGAAGTTAAAGGACACTTGCTGTGTCAGGGCTGGCTTTGTGGTAGCTACTTCAGCACATGGAGTTAAGGGAGTGAGGTTAAGTTTTGGGGACATATCCTGAAGGTGAAGATCAGGAAATAGTGTTTCTGCTCCTGGGTCAGACTTCTGTGAGGTGTGACTGTGATGGGCTGGTTGTGAGGAACAGATGCAACAGGAGTGAAATTCTGGGGATATATGGTCACCCTGAGAAGCTTCTTTAAGGTCACAGTAGCTACCTGCTCTGTGTTGCCATGGCCAACTTGGAGGATGGAGAGTCCAAGATGGACACCATACTCTGGACTTCCTTTTTCTTCCTTGTTTCTCTATCAAAGATTCACCTCAAATGTAATGCTTATCCTTCCGGTTGGTCTTTCTTTTTCAGGCCAAGGGAAGAGAAAGGTTAATGGCAGAGTGAGAAGGGAAGTGCCATGGAATTAGGGAGTTCTGTGACAAAAAAGGTATTTCCTTTTAATGATAGTTTATTGAGAACCTGTCAGAGTTGAAATGAGCAGTTTGGCTGCAGAAGGGCAATAAGATCTGTTATTTAATAGATTTGCCTTCTGGTTGAATTTTTTTTCATGTTTAAAGATACAAGTTAGACTGAGCTTTTCCAAAAATGAGAGTACTTTTAAGTATTTTAAGTAAAAATGAGAGTACTTTTGAGCTGTATGGATTGTCTGATGTCTAGAAATACAATTGTGCTGCTTCTGAAACTTGCTTATGAGGTGTGCCTGTAGATCCTTCTGTCTGGCTGTTTCTACCTACTTTGTAGAAATGTGGTATTTTGGGGACAACTCTTCTTTTGAAGGATTTCTTTCAATTTGACCAATGAGTTCAAAAATTGTGGGAACATTTTAAAGCAGCACATGCACAAGTGTGTTCATATAAGGTTCAACTCTATTTCTCAGGCACAAAAACCAGTTAAAGCAAGCATCGTGCCTATTTACTTGCCCCATCGACGACATCCCTCCAACTGACTGAGGCAGTGCACCAGGACTGTCGAAGACTTGTGTTTCTCTGCTGGAGGCAGACCTCCCTTGAAGGAGGTCACCATAGGGAAATCTTTTTTTCCCTCCTCTCAGGCCGAGTGCACTTGGCTTCCAAATGTCATTTGTTGGAGGTAGTTAGCACCGTTAATATGAGAGATGTAGGCCACCTACAGAGAGAGGTCCGCTTCGTGCTGCGGTCTGTCCGTGTGTGTGTGGGGAGGTTGTGGGACAAGAGCATGCTTGAGCTGTACTAGATTTGGAATTATTTTTTTTGAAGCATTGAGGGAGATTTGTTTAACATTTACAGCACAGTGGTTGAATGTACAAGAAGGGCTGTTTTCAATTAAAATTTTTTAAAAAAGAGAAAGATTGGAAGTAGGTTTTTAGCTGAGCTTTCCTGAAGGCAAGCCCCACTGCCTGTTCTGCACCACATCCGCACGTGCATCCCGGGACAGTGAGCCTCTTGCTGCTATGCAGGGAAAGGGACTGAGTGTTCAAACTGCGTGATTTCTTTTTGTCAGCAGAACTTTGACATTTATGATTTTAGCATATGGGAGGAGAGTTGGCCTGGGACTGTCATCTCCCAGCCGGTTTAGTGCTGAATGATGTGGGAGAGCTTGCAGGCTCTGGTCTCCCAGCGAGTTCAACCTGCTGGGAAGAGAAGTGACTGAGGATCAAAGTAAGGTCTTCTAGTGAAAGATTGGTTTATGTGATAAAGATCTGTTTAGGATGTTCTAAAAAGCACACATTAAAATAATGTTTTGGGTTTTTTTCTGTGGGACATGAAGGTAAAAGCATTTTTTGAGCTGTGTGGCCATTCTGGCTCAGAGATCAAAGGAAGGTTCACTTTTTTTATCCCTTTGCTGCCTGGAATAATGACACTAACAAAATGAATGTTTGAAGAGATGCATCTGAATGCTGTTATTCATACCTAATCCCCTTTTTTTTTCCTCAACACAAATTTAGTGTTGGGAACATGCCTTCATGACTAGTACTAGGATAATCTGTGTCTTGATGGGACAGCGGTTACAATTGCTACCCACAAATTACCACTGATGTTCAAGTAAAATTGGTAACTTTATCATTTGGGCTATTGGTATTTCTCTCTCCTAAACTGGAAACTCCATAGTGATTGCCTAACTTGGCTGCCTCTCTACTGTCCATCTCCATTTTGAATCAAGGCCCAATAGGCAGTGACACCAGGCTAACAAAAGAGGGCTGCAAATCTTTGGTGGTCTCCCATTCAGATGGTATTCCCTTCCTTGGACAAAGGGGTGGCTAGGGCTCTTGAGTGCCACTCTGTCTACAGGAGTAGTAAACAAGGAATGGATCATCTGGTGGGAGGCATTTTGTGACCACTTCACAAAGCTGGGTAAATGGGATGCCACCTGACAAAGGGCTGAGGTTTAAAGGAAGATTTTGCACGGGCTCTTTAGAATAAAAAGCTAAAAAAAAAAAAAAAATAAAGGGCCAAAAACCACTTTATCTGCAGGATGTAAACAGGGTGGGCAGAGGTGAAGGGGGACTCTGTTCTTGGGGAGCTCTGATTTAAGCCCAGGGGAATGAGGCAGGGAAAGGAGGGAAGAGTGCACAGATGGCTCATTGTTTTTGTGGAACTCAGCATTCTTGCACTGCCCAAGTCAAGGGCAATTGTTTTAAAATCCCTTTTGCAAAGACTACTGTTTGCTTTTCAGCTATCCCTGGTCCCTGAAACAAACTGTAAATGGGAGAGGCCTGTCTTTAACACCCATTTGTTTTGGAGGGTCAGTGCCCTGTCCAAGGGCAGTTGCTGGGCTGGGAGGCATCGCTCCTGTGAGGGAATGAGGGAAAGAGTATGCATATGGGAAATGCACTGCAGCAGCTGGAGAGGAGGTGAGAACAAAAGGATCCACATGGAGGGCCTGATGCAGAGCAGTGTCTGGTTGAGGAACTTTACCAAAGCTATGAAATGTGATGTGAAACCGGCACATGCCTTGCCTGCAACAATATCTGATGTACAATATTGTTTTCCAAGCAGCCTTTCTTCTTCTTTTTTTGGTAGCAAATAATTCATTATTATATATATTGCTACTTCTATACTGTTATTCTTTCTACTGCTCCAATTGCACTGGTGCAGCTCCTTAACCTCCTCCCCTGTGAGTTGTCGTGGCCTTTCTGGAACAGGGGCCTTTTTTGGCATCACTGACAAAAATAAACCATAAAGGCGGCTGCTGTTGTGAATAAGGCTCAACAGGGGAATTTTACCAGTAGAACTACAGCAACATAATTATACTGGTAGACTAGTTACAGTAAATTTCCTCATGAAGACAAGCCTTAAGTTGACATTTCCTAGCTAAGTTGAATCCATATGTATAACTTTATTACGCAAAAATAATACGTCTCTGGGCCTTGAATTCTTTTTTACCCAGAAGAGTAATATTAAGCAGAAAAGCAAAGAATTTAGTGTTCAGAGATGGAAAAGGGGATTTTCTGTAACAAGGCAGCTGTGATGAGCTGTATGCTGAACTCTGTGTTTCACTGGGTAGGTTATTCCTCCTAAAGTGATCAGGAACGTGAGGAGCGTGGTTGTGCCTACTGCCCTCCAAAGGAAACAGTACTGAAGTATGCTGTAAGTTGACATCTGCCAACTTTACTCCTGTTTGGAAGAGAAGCTGAGCCATTTTGCAATTTCCATAACTGAAGTGGTTTGTCTGAGAGACAAAAAACTATTTTGACACTATTAAAATCTTTAGGGGTAAGCCTAGACCCACTGAAAGCAAGAGGGGGAATGATACTTTCTTTCCACTTTTGTTTGATTTAAAGAGGACAAGATTTATTTTATCCTTTTGGATTTTGTTTTACAACAGACAGAGTCCTTGTAACATTCACAAGCCAGGTGTTTATTTCTACAGATCATAAATATCAGCCTGTGCTTCCTACCTCTGAAAGTCTCCAATGCTTCAAAGGAATGATAATATTGCAGGAGAAGCTTAACACTCAAAGGCAGGGTTTTTTTTTTTAAAGGGATACATATTGTAGTCCTTCACCATTAGTAGTCTTTCACCACCATGGCAGTCTTCCACCGGCAGAGTGGCACTTTCTTTTCCCTACAATTTCAGCTTGAGTTCCAAGGGATTTTCCTCGCCTGTTTAATTTATTAAGATCTCTTATGGTGCTCATCAGCGTTTTTGAGTGCACCCTTTACAAGGAAATGAGACTATGTAACAGCTCAGCAGTAAGGAAGGATTGTCTTGATTTCCACAGATGGGAAAGTGAAAGATCAGGGATTGATTCCCAGATCCAGCAGGTTAACTGGGTGCCTAAACCCCTCTTGAAATCTGTTGGAGGTCAGGTTCCTAAAAGCTCCCAAATACCTCTTATGCCTCAAGCTCATTTATTGCACAGCTGAGAACTTAATTGTGTGAGTCTTAATGTGCTTGAGGGTGTGCTAAAGTTGTTTCTTGCATGATTTTTTAAACGTATGTTCTTTAGCCAGCAGGATGGTAATGGGAGATTCCAGCATTTATATTCTATGTAACACGCTGGAGCCCTGATCCTTGTCTGAGACTTTTAGGCAATGCTGAAAAAACCTAACTGTAGTTGTCAGTGTAGCTTCTGGCTTTGGGTTTTTCTCTTATTCTTTCCACCCTCCCATACTGCTTTTGAAAGCTGCTTTTGTTATGCGAATGGGTTCCTCCCAGCAGCTGCAGAACTTTCCACAGCAGGAGCTAGGAAGGAGCCAGCAGACTGCAAGGGAAGTCAGTGCCCTCTTCACAGCTGCTCACCAAGCACAGCAATACCATCCTTTCCCAGCATCACCGGCTTGAATTGATTCTTTGCTTGTGTTCTCTTGCCTGCTGAGGTTGCAGCTGAGCCTTTTGGTGAAGTTTTGGAGATGTGTCACCATTCCCTTCAGGCTGCAAAGACTGGTTTATCAGAGCTAAGGATTCAGTCCTAATATGAAAAGGGATCTGTGTGCAGGTGAAAGATTGACTTCCCTAGTGTGCTGTATAGTGCAGTGACTGTATTCTGGGCTTGCAGAATCACCTCCAGCTCAGGCCAAATGAAAGCACTGTTCTACAGGAGCCTGTAGAAATGAAAGATGAGTAGCTCTGAAATGCAGCATAAATAGATGGTTTAAGTAAAATGTTAAAGTACAGATTTTGATAAGTTGTTTTCTTTTTCACCATTTTCCTGCCTCTTGCACTGTGAATGCTGTAGCAAATCCTTATTGTACTCCTGGCTATTCTTTCCAGATTATTTCAGTGGGCATTAAGATGATTCAACTCTGCTGCAACTTTCCCAGGCTCTTGCAGTGAGACTGTGGCACTTTCCCTGTGGCGCCAAGCAGTGCAGTCTCACTTGTGGTGCCAGCTGTGATTGCAGGGAGCTGCAGGTGATGGCTGAGAATCTACTCACCAGAATGGGTTGGGACAGGTTCTGCTGGCCATGAGGTGGGAACCCCGGGTGGCTTTGTGGAGAAATGTGTGAGCCCTCAAGCTGAAAAGCAAGGCCACTTCTCTAGTCACTTGATTTCACATAGATTATTATTGCTATTTTAAATATGTATTTTGGGAATTGTGAAGGTGAAATGGTTTGGTCTTGTCAGTTTAGTTATGCTGTAATGGGAGATCAAACAATCGCCTACTGGTATAGCTACATTCATGCACCATAAACCAGAGAAAATAATAAGTAAACTGCCCTCATGTGGACATCATTTGCTGGGTGGAGTGTGACACATCCCATGCAACCTCCGGTTTCATATGTCGTTGTTTTAGTCATTTCCCATGTTCAGTATTTGTCCACGCAGTGCAGAATGTGGAGTTAATTTCCCAGCTGATAGGTGGAGTACATAAGCGTGTCTTGTATGATGAGTGTGTCATATTACGCTTTGAAGCAGGGAAATACCATTGTTTTACACTTGAGAATCAAATTCCTAAGTAACTTACTGAAGAGGATGGGAAGCTTGTAGCAGACAAGAGATTCAAACTTAGGTCATACAGATGCTAGTTTAGCACTTTAAGTCAAGAAACTTCAGAATACTCTTATTGTTAATAATGAAGCAGATAGATCCCTTTGGCATTGACAGGGCCATTGCAGCCTTTTGCCCTTAACCTACACACACTATTCTTACATGTATGTCTGTATGTTGGCTCTCTCCAGAATGAGGTGATAATGCTTCCAAGCCTCTATAGAGCTCAAAGGGATTAACCTCCAGCAGCTAAACAGGATCCTGTCCTTCTTCCAGATGCTACTACTTTCATGACATGGGCAGATGTACCTCAAGGAAGCAATCGCTACATTGCCTTAACTTGCAGCCCAGCAAATTAAGATGACCTGGAAATTGATGGTGGTTTGCTTCAATGTGCTAGACTAGAGAGATCATAATTCAGGAGCTGTTTCCTATTTGAGTGGGCAGGAGCTGAGCACAGTAACCACTTTTATCAAAATAAATTTAACTTATGTATTTGTGAGTTATCAGCTATGGATCCTGCCAGCTCAATTTTGGACACAGGGGAGCAGTAGTTAAGAGCCTGTGTTTTTAGCTGTGATGTGTCATAGAATCACTTGGATTGGAAAGGACCTCCAAAAATTTCCAGTTGATGCCTTCTCAGAGCCAACTTCCACAGCTTCCCTGGATCCCGTTCCAGGGTTTGATCACTATCATGTGAAAAATATTTCCAGATACTTAAAACTGGAATCAACTTTTGTCATTTTACTGTGCATCTTTGAGAAAGGTCTATGTCCCTCTTCCCTTTGCCCTCTCAACAGGTAGTTGAGCAATAGGATCCCCACTTCCTTTTAGCTTCCTTTATTATGACTGAACAAACCCAGCCCAACTTTTTCTCGTGTGATGTGGCTGACTGTTGCAGATACATTTTAATGATGTGGACGCTTGTGTGCCAGACATGTGCTTCTCGCATGCCTGACTGAACTAGGTGTCTAAAGAGAAGCCAGTCTATTGGGCCTGCAAAATACAGGACACAATTTTCATGCCACTTGTGTCTGAAGCTGCTAGAAGTCCTTACTGTCTTATCATGTAGTTTGGGTAACACTATCTCTCATAACACAATTGTGTCTGCAGAGTTAAGAGTAAGGTTTACTTGACTCTGTAGTCCGAAGGTTTAGAGGAAAAATCAATTCATCTGTTGTATCAACATTTGTTGTTTACAGAAACTTTTTTTAAAAAATAAAACCTAAACTATGAATCACCAGGCTTCAGGGCAAGATTTTCACCAGATGAGTTTTGAAGAAGCTGAATACTGAAGTGTGTGAAATCAACATTGTGTATGTGTGAATGAAACTTAAACTGAACTCTCTTCTTCCCCCTCTGCCTCACAACAGCACTTCCCTCACTGAATGGTAGCCCAGTGAAGCACAGGTCTGTTTTTATACTGGCCGTCACAAATTGATTCACAAATTTTACTCAGATCCATCTCAATGTGTTTTCTAAGCAGATCCTACATATGGGTGTTTTGGAAAGCTGAAGAACCTGCTCCAAGTAACTGCAAAACTGCAATTGCCTCTGCGTCTGTTTGGATTTAGATGTTGGAATCATTCTCTACAAACAATTTACGTTGCTGTTTCTAGAAAAATGTTTCCATTTGATTGATGACTTACACATTTGATATGATGTACTGCAAGAGCAAGCTCTAAGCAACAGCTTTGAGCATAGCCATAGACTGATGCCTTGAGCACCCCATGTCGCTCACATCCTTCATTTTACATGAACGGAAATCTTTAAGCATGTGTTCTTTTTACATTTGTATTTGCCTCTTACTTATGCATGAAGCTTTTTCTTAAATCAAGATTGAAAGTAGTCCAGTAAGACTCTGTGAGAGCTCGTAGAATTTCCTGTTGAGCGCTCTGAAGAGATAACCATCTGACATCCAGCTAACCACCTCCAGCCTCTCTCAGATGTTTTAATGTGCTTTTCTTTTAAAATGATGCTTTTTTTCAATGCCAGGAGACAATCCAGAAGAACATGTGAGTAAGCAGGTGGGTTTTGTCTGAAATAACTTCTCTGGATACTCTTTAAGCCTTTCATGTACTGGAGTTGCCATCCGTATTTTCTTATGAAATTGCTTCACAGGAACATCCAAATATGTTGTCAGGGCTCTTGGACAAAACTTTTATGTTGTTTGACAGCTGCACTAAAACCAGCCATTTCCTGTTAGACAAACTGGGTAGGGTTACATGTTGTGTTGTGATTTTTTTTTTTTTTCCTGAAGCTCTAGAATCTGAATCATTTGCTTATAGTGGGAATACATTGTGTAATGCACCTGGAGCTCGAATTCAGATGACTGGATACGTGATCTTGAATGTGATACATCAATTCTTGCTTAGTGTCCTTCCTGGGAGATGGAGACAATAAGGTGTTCAACTCAATGGTTGTAACAGCCTGCTGAAGGCTTTTCCCTGGGTACACAGAGGAGACCACCCTTTGTGTTGCTTGTTTGTAAGCACATGTGGGTAGTGAAAGGGAAACGGTGTATGTCTTGATTTTTCTCAGGGAGGACCTGTGAAGCCAGTTAATCAGTACCCTGATGCTTTTTGTTACACCAATCCTCTGTGTGTAGTATCTTATATATACTTTTAGTAGTATCTTTGCTAGCTAGTAGAAAAGTCTTCTGGAATGGTTGCTAGCCATGCAGTCTTAACACATTAGTGAGAGTTTGGCCTTGAGCTACTTTAATCTGGTCATACAGACTGGTGGACACTGCCTGTCGGCTTGGTTTAACCACCTTCTCAGCCTTCTAAAATGCCCTGATCCAAAATCTATGGGTTGACAATTACTGTGGCTTTTTTGGTTGGTTGTTCTATTTGATGTGGGGTTTTGGATTTGGGTTTTTTTTGGTGTGAGATGATGGTATGTGGTAGAATTAAAATTGCTTTCTGATGGAAATAACAGCATATTTTCATGATGTCAGGCTTAGAAATGTAGTGATAGTGTATTTCTGCAGCTTTCAAAATGGTATCAGAGTAGTTCACTGATGGTGGAACAGGAAGCTTTGTCTTTGTAGAAGTAGTGAAATACAATGAGAGAGTTGAAGCAAAAGGCATCTTATGTGACTTCACAAAATAGTGGTGATGGAGCTGAAAAGTGAAGCTGGGACAAGTCAGTCCAGAGTCCTGTGAGCCTACTTCCGAGAAGAGACCCGGTTTATCTCCCTGGAGCTGTGGGAAGTGGAGGTGTGCCTTCTGCAAGTGCAGTCCTAATTATCTCCAAATACCATGAAAGAGCTTTCTTCTTGTGTCCTGGCTGAAATAGTCTTAGTGGAGGGCCAGCATTTCCCTACATAAACTCCCATTTTCAGAGATTGGTTGACCTAGTATATTTATATACATATGCTCTTAAACTCTTAAAAAATAAGTACCTAGTACACTCTGCTCCTTGTCTAGACATGTGTAGCATTCAGACCCAGAATTTCAGAAACACAGCCATTTTGCATTGCAGCAAAGCAAACCTCCTCTCCTTCCTTGCACAAATGAGAATGAAAATGCCTTGGCAAATAGCTTTGATTTCAACTGAAAAGCCTCTGGTTTTCAGAGCTGCTTTTAAAGGAAAGGGCTAGTTTGGCTTTTGATCCTCTTAAGCTGCGTTATTTGATGTGAAAAACGCCCTGGGTACTCTGCTGTGGAGGGGAGCAGCTTTTCAGTTCTCTGTGTGTGGCTTCAGGAGAGGGCCTGGCAGAGCACGGGGTGGCGGGGGGCTCGGGGGGCCCAGCCGCATGGCTCTGTAAATAAAGGGGCCTCTATTTCTTTGGATTCTTTTGCTGGAACTAAATATCATGATCAGTGGAACTCTTACCTCATTAAAGGAACAAGCCAGGCTCCTTCAGCGTATGCGCAGTAACGCAGTGTGGTCTGTTCTGCTGAACTGATTTGCTGGACAGATAAAGGGAGTTTTAACCCAAAGAATGGCATGTAATATCTGACCTTGGCTTTCAAAAGGTTTATTTTTGTTCCCATGACAAAATAAGGTTTTAATATTAAATATAGGTTTGGGTTTGACTTGGCAGATACCAGAGCCTTCCATTACTGCTGTAGTCATAATATAAAATGATCTGATGTGTGCCAGTGGCCATACAGCAAGCCAAGAATTTCCCCATCAGTGTTTGTTTTTGTGAAAACTTAAGTGGCTGCTTCACAATTGAGTTGGCTATAAAGGTGACATGCTCTCACATTGGAGGGGACAAGGCAGTGACGGGCACAGTACAATCCATGGTGTCCCTTTATAGTTAGTATCTTTAGTTTTGGGGCAAAATATAGTGAATTGTTTTGGTTTTTTCCTTCTTAGCATTTTAGGAGTGTTTTAAAAGAAGCTTTCCCTCAGAACTGCAGGATTTGGCAGAACCAAGGTGTAAACCAAACATTGTGAAATATTGAGATCTGTCGGTACAGAAACTTAATGTTACGTTGCAGCTTTCTGTTCATGGACCTGGAGCCACTCAGATACAAAATACTCACTTTGAGATTTCTTTCCTGCACGTGCTTCATCTCAGATGGTTGTCTTACTATAAAGCTAAGGTGCTTTTGGACTGCTACACTGTAATTCTCCTGAAGAACTAACCTGCAAAGCATTTCAGTGTTGCTACGTTGAACTGAGCTCCAAAGCCTTTATTCTGAATTGTCTGTATTCTGAACTGGGCACCTTCAGATGAAAAAAAACCCAAACTCAAAACCAAACCCACAAAAGACCAAACCACAACCAAAAAAACCCACCCCAAACCATCACCCCAGTCCCCACCTCCCTTACACAGCAACCAAGTCCCAATAATGCCAGAATTTGGCTTCTGTAGAACAAAATATGTGTAACAAAAATATGTTGCCTCCACAGTTGACACTAGAGTCAAGGTCAAGGTAGCCTGTTGTGGATGCTTTGCTACCTGCTTGGAAGGGAACGTGTTAGTACAGGTGCTGGTAACAGTGAACTGGCAGGGTGGGAGGGGTTGATGGAAGAGGCTATGAACAAACCTGGCTTCCTTGTGCTTTTGCAGGACTTTTTCTGAGGATTATCCTCACGCCTCAATCCACTTTTCTATGGAAATGTGGCTTGTTCAGTCTCTTCTGGGGCTGTATTTATTCTTTTTAGCTTGTTAGTTGATTATGACTGGCTGAAGGTGGTTGACTTTTCTGGAGATTTGGTGAAAGTTGGGTACTTGTGGGAAGGAGCACAAGTTTGAACATCTACAAACCTGCAAGGTGTGATCCTTTTGTGTCCATTTTTTGTGGCAGCCTGCTAAGATAACCCTCAAGCAGTAGGAACATACCTTCAAAGGAAGAGACTGCCGTGGGAATCTCATGTTCTCACATGGAAGTAATGGAACATTTTGATATAAATTGTCTTGTTTATGGGGAAGCTCACTATTAGCTCCCCAATCACGGATGGGTTTCTTGGTTACGGTAGGAGCATCTTTCATCTTATAAGTAAGGCCTTGAACAAAAATGGACACTGGTGATTTAGGGGAATGAGCAGCTGTTTACAGCCCAGATATAAAGGAGGTGTCTCTTTATCCTTGTAGGGGATAAAAAGTCATATGTTTAGTCTTCCATTTGTATGGCACGTGTGTCTGGAGGTCTTGGGCTTCTTACAAGACAAATTAATTTTCCATGTATTTGCTGTCTGTGGCAGCTACTTTCTACCAACAGACTGATGCATCCTCATCCTCACAAACTTTGGAGTCAGGGCTGGTGTAAGCACTTGCTCTCTAGTGAAATGGACTTCCATAAGAGAAGCCAGGCTGTGCAACTTGGCTACTGGATTCTTCTCTGTGATTTTTTTACACCAAGAGTCAGAGGCATGTAGCAGGATTATAGGTTTATTTAGCTCCTGAAGATCACGTCTGCTTCTGTTCTTGTGTACATCCTCAGAACCCTGGCCAGGGGCTCTGGTTTGGTATGATCTGTTGTTCATTGAGATAAAGTTTATGGCAGCTGTTGAAACTGCCTTCAACTTAGTTTTGAATACAAGACATGTTTTGAAGAATTGAAAGTAAAAATTTTAGCAAACAGATTCTAACTGAGGATGACTATCCCAATGACATTCTGAATGTTAATATTTCTCACTATGAAAGATTTCATTGAATTAAACAAAAGGATTTCTAAAATAATCACAAGCTTGTAAAGCCACATGTGTCAGTTTCTTCAAAAACATTTTAGTAACCTAAAATTAAACAGATCAAAGACTTTTACTTTATAGACTGTTACCTTGTAACAGCTGCACAATACAGGTGAATTTCATGTATTTTAGTTTTCAGTGTAACAAAGCAGTGTATTTTTGGTAATCTATTAACTATTCAAAAAACATTTTAAATCTAATCTTTCAATACAAATCTCTGACATGCAAGTAGGATTTTTCTATGATTTAACTGTTAGCTTAAGAATTTGAGAATTCCAAGCATTGTATGCTGCTGCATTTTTTTTGAGTGTTTTATTAGAAGATGCATCTTTTGATTCTTCAGGGATTTTGGTTTAAATCTTAGAAGGAAAGTAACTTACTACTCATTTCCTAATCTTCTATTTATTTTCTAGTAGTTCTCTGTTTTAGAATCTCTTTCATTACTATACAAAAATTCAGGTGAGTAACATTGCCTGTCAGTTTTGCTGGTTTGTGACTATTCATATGTTGCAGCAATATGCTCCCCTTGCTTTAAATGTAATGGATACTCACCTGAACACTTCTGTTACCGAGTAACTTGTGTATGAGTCAATATAAAGTGTGTGTGGTCTTCTCTTAAATGCTTCTGGGAAGCAGAGATCTTTGAGGTTCAAAAAGAGTCAAGCTAAGCTCAATGCATATTAGAGGTAAAGCTGTGTTGTTTCAGAGTGTGCCTTGAAAGGAAGAAATTCAATAGGGAGCCATCTTACTTTCAGAAAATGTTAACTGTGAAAGATCAGCTCGAAGGCTTTTTGTTAGCTTTGATCTTTTGTAAAATTGAGCCATTCCTAATGTGTTTCAGTTCCTGGTGTATGTTTTTTCCTGGAATCAGTTCTTGGAAACAACCTGCTTTGAAGAGTTTTTGTTTCTCCCTTTGAGAAATGTTTCAGATTTTCCTTTGCTAACTGATGTGTGAAACTAATAAAACGGTACAGGGGTGCTGAATATACAAAGTGCAACTTCACGTTTGTGAGACCGTCACCATCCTGTATCAGTCTTTTTGGGAGACCTGTATGTATGGTTGCAGAACACAGGTTTCACTGCACATCCAGATTTTGCTCTGTGACTGGCTGGTTATTCAGTAAGCTCTTGCTTTGTTTAAGAACTAAATGTAATTATTTGACTTGTTGCCTAAAGGTACACTTGTTATGTACCTGGAGCCACACACAGATACAGAATCCTAATTTTGAGGTTTCTTCCCTGCACACACTTCATCTCAGATTGTTGACTTACTGTAAAGCTGAGGTGCTTTTGGACTATTGCATTGTAATTGCTGTTGTTGTCTCTTTGGACTGTCCCATAGTCTAGTTCTGTCCTTGAGTATGTTTCTAAACTACTTTCATTGCATCTTTTGGAAGTCTATTACAGTCAAACTTTCCTTGAAGAATCCTCAAATAAAGTTACCTTGCATGGTGATGGAGTTCCATCCATGCTGAAGTGTGATCAGGTTTTAACACGTCATTAGGCAGATTCACTGAAAAACATTTTGGCTTTGAACCCTTTCCTACTGAAACAATCCTTCTGACACTTGGAGCTGATCACCACATTGTTTTTCAAATTGAAGGTGCACTCATCGCTTTCCTGACTGCTCTGTTTGACTGGTTTTAGGAACAGTACAATGTTATTCTTTATGCATTGTATCTTTCCTGTGTGCCAGCAAGGTACCAGCATCCAAGACATTTGCAAAGTTTCTCCAGAGAATTTGCCAATGGCTTCAGGTATTGGAGATTTGAACTTGCAGAATGATAGTGATTTATGAAAGCTTAAATGTAAATCCTTCCTTCTTTCCTCTGCCTTTGTGGAATAGCCACAGAAAATGAACAGGGGATGCAGTAACTGATCACAGAATCTTAAGGATTGGAAGAGACCTCGGAAGATCATCCTGCCAGAGCAGGACCACCTAGAGTAGGTCACAGGAACTCATCCAGGCAGGTTTTGCATGTCCCCAGAGAAGGAGAGTCCATAACCCATCTGGGCAGCCTGTTCCAGTGCTCCCTCATATTCACAGTGAAGAAATTCTTCCTTGTATTTCTTTGGAACCTCTTCTGTTCCAGATTGTGCCCCTTGTCCTGTCATTGGCCATCACTGACAACAGCCTGGCTCCATCCCCCTGACAACTGCCCTTTACCTGTGTGTAAACATTGAGACCACCCCTCAGCCTCCTCCAAGCTCCCAAGAGCTCCAAGAGCCCCAGCTCCCTCAGCCATTCATCATAAGGGAGATGCTCCACTCTTACCATCTTTATGGCCCTGTGCTGAACTCTCTCCAGCAGCTCCCTGTCCTTCTTGAACTGAGCGGCCCAGAACTGGACAGAAAAATCCAGATGCGGTGTCATGAGGGCAGAGTAGAGGGGTAGGAGAACTTCTCTTGACCTACTGCCCACATCCCTTCTAATACACCCCAGGATACCATTGACCTTTTTGGCCATGACATGGATGTTCCCAACTTGCTTTCAAGTTTGCAAGCTTTCATATTTGTCTGAAGTTTCTCGTTTTCCACAGGTAACTGTACCATTTTTGGATGCTGGGGACTTGGAATGAGAAATTTCTTGTATGTTTAAATATTAAAAAAGGATTCTTAAGGACTAGTTTTATTATTGTAGGGAGTAGTATAGGGTATCCTTTATGTACTCCTTTTTGTTATAGCCTTGATACTTTGATTATTACCTTATTCTCCTGGGTAGATGCTGTCTGACCAAACCAGATAAACTGGTGTAAGTCTCTGTCGAATGGGAAATGGTCAAGCTACTGCATCTTGAACAGTGGTTGTCATATGCAATGCTTTTTCACTTTTGCCCTCGTAGACATACAAGAGAAAGATGTGGAGGCATTGGAGCAAAATGAGAATTAGTGCATTGTCTAAGAAGTTTCTTTCTGCCTGCATCTGATTTCCTTCCCCCTTGTTGACCATCTGCAGCCATCTCTGCAACACAGAAATTATGTGCTTACATCAAAATATTCAGCAGTTTAACCCAGAAACCCCCTACCTGGTACTTTAGTTCCATTACACTTCTTGGTGTGCAGAAATTTGAATTCACAAGGGTGGAATAACATTATTCTCTGTTAAGCACTGTCTTTGGTTTTCCCATTTAGCTATAAGTGCAAAACTTACCCTGATGTTTTAAAAAACAAATTCAGATTGCTGAGAATCACACCAGTCCCAGGAAAGAAGTCATGATTCCAAGGATCCATTATTCTGTCTGCAAACACTGCTTTGATGGTTATCTTTGAAATTGAACTACATCAGCTAGCCCAACAGTTATACCATTCAAGCTAGAGTAGATTGACATAAGAGAATTTCTAAACCAGTCTTTCTTATGAGGAGAACAGTCATCCTTTTTCTGTGGTCCTAATCTTGAAGCCTGCTCTGGTTACAAGAAGTGTGTTGTGACTTTTTGTTTTTCATTCCTTCCAGGTTTACAGGAACAGATGGACCAAGTGGTTTTGGATTCGAGCTGACATTTCGACTAAAGAGAGAAACAGGGGAGTCGGCACCACCTACCTGGCCAGCAGAGTTAATGCAAGGCTTAGCCAGATACGTCTTCCAGTCAGGTACTTCAGAGTTATATACAGTGCTTTGTTTTTTCCTGTTCTCATTCTCAGGGACACTTACACAGTGGGACACTTGTCTCATGGGTGCTTAATCAAATCTTGGCAACTATCGTTGTGTGGAAGCTCAAAAGAGTGTGTTCCTTCTATCACCTCTGCATTCTGGGGACAAAACCCAGCAGCTGTTCAGCTGACTCCAAATCCCTAGTACCAAAAAGCTGAAGCTACAGAGCAGTTTGTAACTATAGGAAGCTTGCCCAGGGACTCTTTATTGTTTTCCTGGGTTGTTGGTTTTGCCTTCTCTAGACAAGAAAACATCATTGGCTTATCTTGAAATGGCTGAGGAGCACCCATCTGAAAGTCTCACTTCTCAGCAGAAGGGCCATAGCCTCTAAAAACCTTGCAATTCTTTCAAAAGTAAATCTCTTCCTATGGTCTCTGCAGCTGAGCAGCAGCAGCAGTTTGTAAACAAGGAGTTGCTGATATGGGAAAGTGTAAAAGTCATGAGGAATTCCAAGGCTGGGAAGGCTAAGGAATTAGCAATTGGGAATCATTAATGTGGATGGAGACTTGCCAGAAAACTGTGAACCAGGACGCCTACAAAATGTTCTTTCTGGATTTTGTTTATACCAGTAGATTGAGTGTCAGTTTGTAGTGTGACCACATGAAGACCCATGGAATGATTGAGTGCATAGCATACTTGAAAGGCACTCTAGCATCACAAGATCTCAGTGGCAATATTTGAAGAACTTTTTTTAACCTAGTTTAAGGTCCTTTACAGGTAAAGTCCCTTCTGAGTCAATTTAATTTGTTATTTAATTTGTAACATTTGGTACTTGCTCTGCTAGTTAAATTTCTCAGTAACTTCTGATTCTATTGCTGGTTTTCAGTCAGGTGGCTGACACTCAGAGGGGCAAGATCCTGGATGAAAACAGAATTGCTCTGTTAACCTTTGTGACAAATCTCTGAGGCAACAGCAACTCTTGTGGGCTATTTTTCTAAATATTGACTGACAGACCAACAGCAGCACAGATTATTGCTTATCTTCATGTTGGAAGTGTCTCTTGTTGCAGTTTTAAATGACACAAGCATTTTTGTGGTGACATTTGCTGTGTAACTGTCTTCACCATTTCTGTCTAAATTTGAGCTTACTTTTCTATCTTGATTTTTGCTACTCTTAAGCATCTAAACCCACGTCATAATTTTTGCCATTGTTTGATATTCTCACCCTGCCTAAATTGTACAGAATCTTTTTGATACTGATCATGCAATGATGAATTCATACTCACTTTTGCTATGCATTGACTACAGGGCCTGAAGAAAACAGCCAAGTCAGAAATCTCCCTCTTAGATATAAAAGAGCATGCAAAATGTTGTATGTTAACTTGTCTTATATATAAGACCCCTTCTGGAGACTTAAAAATTTTTTAGGTCTAGTATAGTTTCTCATAATGGTCTCTTTAATAGAGTAGTTTCAGTGCCTTCTGTTTGCAGTTTAAGCAACTTCTCTATAGCAGTTGCTTGTTTATCTGTTCATGGGTGAGAGGAGGTCTGGAGAGTGAAATGGGATTTGGTAGAGTACTTTAGGACAAATTTCTCAATGACTAAGCTGGCACTCAGGGCAGAGACTTTCCTTGTTTGGTTTCCTGCACTAATACAGTCTCATCTTTCTGACTTCAAAGCCAATGAACTGTGTTTAGAATGGAAAGAGTGGCTGTGCCCATGCATATCAGTCTGATGTGAACTGCTAAGAGCCTCCCCGTATTATCCTCTGCTTATCCATGCTGATTTTTACTTTCTGTCCACCATGACTTTAAAGGCACTGCTCAGACGTATGTTAATGGATTCTAGCCTCTGAGTGTTTAGTTCTCAGTGTACATTATTAGAAACCCCAGTGTATGAATCATAAATTGACTTCTTTAAACATGATATTGAGTGGGAGCCAACACTACACATCATGCAACATGCTGTTTTACCTTAGGAAGAGCATGAGCAGCAGATTGAGTGAAGTTAATTACTACTTTGGCACGGCATTGGGGAGGCTTTACTTAAAATACTGAGTCCTGTTTTGGGCCTTCCTGTTTCAGATACTGAAAAACTGGAGAGAGACCAGGGTGGTTAGGGTCTTAGAGTACAGAAGCTATGAGGAGAGCTGGAGGGAGCAGGGCAGGCTTAGCCTGTGAAGGGAAGGTGTGGGGTGATCACACAGTTGCCTACAGCTGTTGGGAGAGTAGTTAACAAGCCCTGGGTAATACAAGAAGCTACAGCTTTGAGTTGTGGTGTAGGAAGTTCACAAAGGGCTTCAGGGAAAATTTTCTCACCAGGAGGGCAGCAAAGGACGGGGAAGTTTATAAGAGAGGTAGTGGATCTCCAGTCCTGAAAATATTCAGGACTTAGCTCACCAAAGTTACAATGGCTCTCATCTAGCATTAGTGATGGTTTCACTTCAGATGGAAGGCTGGATGTGAGACCTCTGGAGGCACCTTTAAAATGCCACAGAAGAGTTGGATTTTTTGTTTTTTCTAGATCCAGCTTCATGCCCTTCAGCAAACAGCTGTGTGCTGTCACCAAGTATCACCAACTCTTCCTTGCCCTGTGTAAAAGGAAACTCTGCTGTTGCAGCAAGTGATCAAGCTGTAGTTTTATTTTAGTACAAATTTGTTTATCACTTGTTTCCTCTGAATAAGAACTTTCTCAGGCCAAAATCTTCTAGCTAATCATAGATGTCAAGTTCATTCTGACAAGACGATGCATGAAGTAAGGCTTGTAAAGGGACACAATCTCATGTGTTTTCTTGATCTCTTGGGGCAATACCAGTTGACTCTAGCTAGATGCAGTCATTTTCTAATTTTGTGCAAGCTCTGCCACTCCACTCGCTCTAAAGAATCTTCAGTCCTTCTGATACATATGTCCTGCTTTAATCCTGTGAGCTGTTTCCTCTCAGGATGGAGGTCTCCAGAGCAATTCTTGTGTTCTCCCTTGGGTCACCTCTGGGTAATCGGGCACCCAGTGCTCAGCAGAGGGGCTTTTTTTCCCCTTAACAGGATTTCCTCCAGTGTAAGATGCTCTCTGCAAAGCCAGGGAAGTTTCTGCTGTTACCTTTTTTCCTTGGTCTTTCATGACACTTCTCTGGTTAGACATTAAAACTTTACAGCTGGGAAGCATTTGAAGGGGTGGTTCTGAAGCCCAATGGGCATTAGGCAAGCTGTGGCATGACAGTGTTGATTTACATGATGAAATTTTTCATTTTGCTCTTTTGCTTTTCTTTTTGCAAGCATTTGACAAATGCAACAATGCTAAGTGTTGCCTGACTCGTGTATGTACCTTAATGTTGCCCTCAGCAATTGTTTAAAAAGAATCTATGGAGTTACTTTAATGCTCCAAAGTACCCTTAAAAACATTTAATGAACCAAAACAACTTAATGCTTATGAATCTACCCTGGACGAGAAGCAAGGAAAAAATAAAACTGGCAGGAACTTTTTTGAATGGACTCCAAGCACTTTTGCATGTCAAAAGATTGTTTACTTCCAAAGCTATGCTAAGAGCTAAATTCTTATCTCTTGAATAGCAAGCCAACTTTTTGGTTATCATAGATGTGCTTTGCTGGGTCCAGTTGAAGTTGGGGGAGAGTAAAGTGTAATTATCCTCCTGCTGAGCCTGGGCATTTTCAGATCATGATGGCTGAGTTGACTCACCTTAGCAGCTACTGCTGTATATTGCAGTTCCAAAGCATGTCTCTTTGCAAATGATATATTTTTCTAACAAATGCTTCTAGGCAAATGAATGTTGTGTTCCTTTGTTTCCATCTCTCCTGCACTGTGGCTGTGCTTTAGAAAAGCAGTCTTCTGCATTGAATTTCAGACCTCTTTGAGCCTTGGCTTCTGTGTTCACTGTAACAAACACTTGATGCTTTGTGCTTTTGATTAAATGGCACTGTTTCCTCCCCTTCAAGAAAATCAAGTTTCCCAGTCTCAAAAAAAAAAAAAGTAAGTTATTTGTGGCTTTATCTGTTCTTAATTTTATCAATGTTTGACCATGACCACAAATTCCAACTCTGTTATTTTTACTTTTTAAAAAACCCCAAACCTGCAAACCTTGAATATGAAGCTTTGCACAATTCAGTGACCTTCGCTGGTCATGGTTCTTGGGTGTACTGGGAATATCTCATGGTAGAACAGATTTATACTTCAATGCAAACAAAGAAGAAATGCTTTTCTCCGCAGAAAGATTATCCAGGGGATATTTCAATTGTTACTCTTTAGATACTGCAGTATTATGATACTTGGTCAGTATACAGGGGCTATGGTTTGTGTTTTCCTGAAAGAAAAATCTGCTTTTATTTTTTTCTCTCAAGGTAAAGTTATGTTATTTTCATGTGCCTGTTATGTATCATGAGGGCAGTACACTGATGTAGCATGGAAACAAAGCTGTTGTGTGTATTAGTTCTTGCTGCATCCCTTATTTTTTCCCTGAATGAAAACAGCTGCAGCTGTAAGGTACAGGTTTGGAGAAAGTTATCATGCATAATGGTATAGCATATGTGGTGGTTATAATCTCCACAATGCATGACTTACAATAATGAACTACAGAAATATTGAGATGACATCCATTAATTTGTTAGAGCTGGCTCAGCCTGGTAACATTTACTCCAGAACAAAAATTAACCTGAGCAGTCTGAGCCCATGCTATTGCAGGGGGAACAGGTAGCATTAGAGGAGGCTGGAAAGTGGCAAATGCCATTCTTCACCTCTACCTCACAAAAAAATGCCAACCAACAAACAAACAAAACAAAAATAAACCCACCAAAACAAACCTAAAAATGCAAAAACTTGAGGCTTCTGATTGGTCAGGTCTTTAGGAAAAACAAGCTGTCTAGAAGGCACCTGGGTAATAATGGAGTTACCAAGAATGGATTTGTCAAGAATAAATCAAACCAAACTAACTGAGGAAGTAACAGTCACCATGGGATGTAGTGAATATTGGTTGCCTTGATCCTAGTGAGACTTTTGACGTCCCTTCCAACAAATACATGATTGACCTGAGGAAACTGAGGAAATGTGGTCTTGATAACCTAAAGAGAGGAGTGTTGGGTATTTAGACTCTTAAGTAATTGCCAACATGTAGCCATCAACCACAAAAGATATGTAGAATCTAGATTCTTCTAGAATCTGTCCTAGAGCTCATACAATTTGATATTGACTGAGATGATGAAATGCAAAGTTTCCTGATGAAATCTTCAGACACAACAAAGTGCTGTGGTGCAGATGGCTGGAATCCAGAACAACCTTTGCAAATAGTGGAAACAATCTGAAGTACCAGTGTGCAGTAATGTCAGGGAGGTACAAGAAGTGCAAGGTCCCATTCTTAGAGAGGAATAATCCAGTGCATAATTGTCAGTTGGGGAAAGGAAGCAGGTCTGAAAGGAGGATAAAACAATTTTGAGTTACTGTCAGCAATGAGCTATACCGAAACCAACACACATTTCCCTCTGAGAGACAGAAGTTAAATTATTCTGATGTAAATAGAAGAATTCCGTATATCGTATATAATCAGGTCCTACACTGCTGGCAACACCTTGAAGGGAAAAGGTATCTCATTTTGGGCAAAAGACTTCCTGTCAGATAGATCCCAGTTGGAGACATCTGGAGATGAGCAATAAGAATGAACCAAAGGTCCAGAAACTATAACCTGTGGAGGAATGATCAGAAGTTATGTTTCTTTAGTCTGGGGAAGAGAGGATGATAGAATTATGTGAAAACAGTCTTCAAATATGGAAGAGGTTGCTGTAGGGAATAAAGAAGTAGATTTTTGTGTGCCTACTGGGGATATGAGAAGCCTATCACTAGTAAAATTTCTGTAAGGGAGGCTTAGGGTTTGTCATTAGAAGAACTTTAGAATTCTAAGTGTGGTGAAGCACTGAAATAGTTGCAGGTTCCCGTTTGCCAGGTATCTTTGAGAACAAGCCAAACTATTCTTTATGGATATTTGTCAGGAGAAGTTTCTTTAGGTGAGAGCAGAGTAGGAGCTACCTTAGTCTATATTATATCTTGACTGTTTATATTATATCTTGACTATCCTTTTTAGGTCTTCTAAACATAATTTTCTGTGGTTCCATACATACATAATTTATCTCTTTTTTTCACAGTCTCCTGATTACTAGTGCAGTAAAATATATTTAAATGTGAGTTTCAAGTCTCAGCTAATTAAAAAGTTGAATTTTAATATTCAGCCTTTGACTAGTCACTATCAGGAAGCTCTTTGTCTTAGGAACTGATAAAACAGTAGTAACAAAAATGTAAAAACAAAGGAAGTAAGCATGCAAGATGCAATTTGTGGGTGGCAATTAATATGGATTTCAACTGATTACCTTAGGAGAAACTTATGTATATGAATTATTCCTTAGAAAATCTATTATCCTTTTGAAAAGTATATTGGACAGACCTAATTCCAGCAGATACATGATGAGTTATACATGTTTGTAACGTGTCAAAACAATGTCCACACTAGCTATAGGTGATTCGTTGGGTTGGATTATTTCCTCACAAACACCTCTCTTGGCATGACTGCATCCTCTGCACTATCATAGTGAGAGACTGCCTTTTCAGAGGATAAGTTGTGAAATATCTTCTTGTCCTTTAATTATTTCTATGAAACCTGTAGGAACTTCTGTCCTCTATTGTGTGATTTGAGTCTTGAGGGCCAATTTTCCAAAGTTATGGGAAGGGAGGATGGTTCTGACTGATGTGTGCAAGTGCCCAGGACAGCACAGCCACACACACCTTCAGGAGCCATGCTGAAAAGCAAGCCTCAAATGAGCCGCCTTTAGTTATTTCTGACGTGTCATGCTTTCTTTGGGTAGAAATTTTTGTCTGATGGCTTGTCTGTAACTTGAGGAAGCACATAACACTATTCCTGCCTATGAACACATTGGCCCAGTGCATCAGTCTGAGGCCTCTTTGCCAGCTCTATGTGCTGTAGTTATCCTCTTTTTTTTAAACAACGGTGATGACAGGAGTTGTAAGGACTGCAGGTGTAGCTGCACTCTTCTTACACAGCAGTTTTCATCTGATTCAAGTTAGTTTAGTCTGAGCCACGGAGGCACTTTGCATTTGACAGACAATATAACTTTTACACTGAAAATAGGACTCAGTGGGATTAAGTGATTTGACTGGGGTCACAGACCTGCAGCCATTAAGCCAGCAGAAACCTTGACACCTGCTGCCCTGGCATAACCACTAGGCCTCATCTTCAAATCTTCTGGAGTCCCGAAAGCTTCGATGTTGTAGCCTTAGTGACTCTTTCCTTGCCAACATGTTTTCAAACATTCTTGACACAGGCCAGCATCTGTGTGTAGAAAGGAAAAAAAAACCCCTCACAAACCAAAATAAAACCAAACCCAAAACAAACTCCTTGCTTCCTTGAATACAAATGAGGCTTGTCTAGCTTATTTGTAAAACATTGTTTATTTCTTCCCAGAACCATGACCAAAGACAAATAAAATCTCACAGTAATTCATGTATATTTTTCCCTGACTATGCCTCTTTTTTTCAACCCTAGACTGATTTATTGTTCTCTTCTGGTTGCCATGGCTCAGTAAAATATATGTATTTTCTATCATCTGTTTGTAATATTGACAAGTTTCCAGTGTAGAGCTGGCCCTGACTCCTCTATAGTATTCCAGGATTTTACATTAAAAATGGGGAGGGATTAACTGTGTTTCTTAGTTACACAAAGAAGTATAAATCACCATCAATTTAATTTTAACAGAACCTGTTATGTAGTGAACTCTGCTGCACAAACACTGAAACTGTAGCACAGTCAGTTGCTGTAGGTGAACAGGACTCAACCAAATGCACAGGCTGGGTGCATTTTTTCTGCAAAGGGGTATGGAAACATTAAGTCACTGGTTCCAATTTAACCCAAGTTTGTCATGGCCAAAAGCTCTCATCATCTGATAGTTATTCAGTGGTCCATGAGAAATTGGTTGGTTTTTAGCCTAATTCCTCTTAGACATTTCCCTTAAAACAAATTGTTCTGTGAGCAGCAGCACAGATCACGCCTGGTCCTTTCCATCTTTGTGTGCTAGTCCCTCTACATCCCACACCACTGCAATAAATCCACTTCTGCTCATACTGCTGCCTATGAGCTCACCTCCACAATATTTCCCATTCCTCACTGCTATCTTCTAAGACAGCCTTGTCACATCCTCTAGCTTCCAGCTGGGAGGAACGTGCCGTGGTTGGTACCAAATGACTTGCTGGCTGATATAACAAACTGGTTGCTTGTGTGCAGAGTGGTTGGCTGATGCACCAGGCAAGAAAGGCAGCTCTCGAACTCATGCTTCAGTCTCCAACCTGTCGCTGGCTTTCCCTGGAGCTGTCTGAAGTTGTTAGGGAGGGATTTGACAAATGCAGCTCTTAGAAATTGTCCTGATAGGCATTGCAGCAAAGTGTTGGTTGCAGATGGACCTGGCCTATTTTTACTCCTCCCTCTAGATTGCAAATAAACTTATGCAGCACTGCTGGTAATCCAGAGAGAAACATCTGTCTGCAAAGCTGTTGATCAGACAGACAACACTGAAGTGATCTCATGGAAAATGTTTTTTGTCTGCAGAAAGGATGACTCTAGGAGGAGTCATTTTGTAGGCACATAAGTGCATCTTCTCTTGAAATATTGCCCCAGGGTTGCACAGAGATAAGATTGAAGCTGTGACTAGATTTACTCTTACCATCTTGCTGCTGTTAGTGCTCGGGATGCTCAAGGGCTGAAACTTGCCTGCTGGCACTACTGTATCCTGCCCAAAGCTGAATGCCTGATACCTGTGGCATGTCCTGTCACACAAGGCTTGATCTGCTAGACCAACTCTGCTCACTTTTTGTGTGTGCACCCATTACTTGGCACACAAGGCAGCGCCAATTGCAAGAAAGCCTTCCTTTTGCAGCATGAGATAACAGTTTGCCTCATGCCAACCTCAGCTTGTGTGTGCATTTGCAACCCAGTCTAAACTGGATAGCATATCTGAGCCATTAGAGGAGAGGTGTTAGTGTTTCAGTGTGACTTTATGTGTTTTTTTTTCTTTGAGTGTGCTAGAAAGATGGGGCAGCTAGGCACCTGTCTGCTTTCCTGACACAGCAACTCTCAGGCAGGTCTCAAGAAGCCTTCTCGTTGTTTAGTCTTTGACATAATATTTTCTTTCTCTGTTCTGTTTTGATATTTCTTCTGTGACTGTTCTGGGTTTAGTCCAGCAGAGCTCACTGAAAGGTGTTATTATATCTCTTCTTTTCCCCTTTTTCAAATAAACTGTAAACTTCCAGTGGCTTTTAATGTTAAAGCGATCTTCCCAACCCCTAGGAGGGGTCTGCAGGGAATAAGCACAGCAATATTGACCATCCAGGCTCTTCAGCAAAGGGAGTGGATCACTTGTAAAGGAGAGAGATGACAGATCTTGAAACTGGTGACAGGGAGACTGATGACTCAGCATGCAGAGATGCTCTGGGTTTCCCAGATGAAATTAATGGAGTTCCTCTTTGCATACTTGCAATGATTAATAGTATTTGTCTCTTTTAGATGACTGTAATTTTTAGGACTTTCAGAGTCCAGTGCTTTTAGCATCACTTGTGAGGCAGGGAAACATACCCAGCTCCATTTTGTTGCTGGTACTGAGGCACAGCCTTGCCAGTATTTAGAGAAGAACTTTTTGTGGTGGCCCTAGCTATGTGTGAGGCTTCCCAGGCTGTGAACTAGCGCGTACCTTGTAGTCTGACCTTCCTCTGTGTGAGTCCTGTCTCAGAGTGGTTTAAGGTATGGGTGGTAAATTAGCTGAGGACATAGAGAAGAGATGCAGCTGTGAATGCTGCTGAGTGCTGTTATGCTACTGCATGGGTGGCACAGCTCTATTCTTCTTCCTGGCAGCATAAATGGAGGTGAATGACCTTGAATTTTGGCTGATTAAATTCTCTCCTTTTTCTGTTCAGAATAGACAGGGTGCTGCCTCTTTGTGGTACTGGAGGTACACCAGTACCAGGCTCAGTCCTACCTTTTGTCTTGGAGCATTGTCACTTCTTCAGCTGCTGATAGGACAAGCTGGCAGTTATTTAGCTCATACTGGTTTTGGTGGGTAGCTTCTCCCTGGCCTTTGTTTGGGACTTGCTAGAACGTTGTGTCACACCAGAGAATCTCTTTTTCCACAAATTTCCTTTTACTGCAGTGATAGGAATGCTCCTGTTTTAAAAAATGTTGCGTGTCTTCTCAGGAGCTTGAAAGGAGGGAACAATCACCATTGCTGTGTGACATTGCCTTTTGCTTCATCAGCACTGGTGGTGCTTCGTCAGCTTGGACTGGACACAAGGCTCTTCCAAGAATCCTTCCAGTCTGCATTTCAGCAGTAGGAGAGCATGACAAGGACACCCATACTCTTATTCAACTTGGAGGATGAAAAGTCTATGGCTTGTGTTGTCAGTGAGTTAGCTATATAAATTAAAACATCTTCCTCTGTACCCCCCTACCCTCATAAAGTTTGGGGTTTTTTTTCTCTCCTGCAGTTTGTCTGAAGTCATGGGCCAGGCTGGGCGCTTCTTATGCCTTGTTGTGGAAGCCACTATTGTCTCTCCAACTTTTAGTTCTCAACTGAGAACAGCTCTCTGACCTTTTCCAGCCTCAAAGGGTAGGTTGATGCTAAGGCATGGAGAGATTTTATGCAAGGAGCAGAGGCACAAAATATCTTTGTTCCTTGTAAAAGACTATTGAAATAGAAGGAAAGCTGTCTTCCCTATACGACTTTACTGATTGCTTAGCCATCTCTAGGCAGTAGGCGAGGGATCTCAGCACTGCCTGAAAGAGAGGGCTTGTTTTCAGCTGCTACTGCAATCTAGATAAAGCAGATTTAGGCCCAATTTGAGTTGGCTGGATTTCAACTAATGCTGTCCCTTTTAATTCTGTCAACTCATGTCCTGTTCCTGCCTGGGAACTGAACTTGGCTCGTTGCTTTTCAGCTGTTCAGTACAGTTCATTCCGTTGGTTTATTTTTTTTTTTAAAGGCAGGGGAGAAAGATCCATCTTCTGAGCTTTGCATCAGTGTGTGTCCTGAGGCTGCTCCCAAATGGCAGGGATGGTCAGAGCAGCAGCACTTCCAAATCTGATATGCAGGTGCCACGGGGGAGGGAGGAAGGAAGCAGGCACAGGCAGAGGAAGCTGTGTGAGGCATCACCATGAGAGGCCACAGCCGAAGCAGCAGTAGGACAGGCAGCAGGCCCCACACTGCCTAAGTGCCAGCCTCTAGCAGGTGCTTATCCCCAGTGGCTGCAGCTCAAGATCAGAACTGATCTTGCTTAGGATTTCTACGGTTTGGAGTGGAGGAGAGCCGAGCTCTCTGCAGGAAAGTGAGGAACAGCTGATATGCTGGGGACCAGCAGGCCCTGTTAAGAAAAGCATCTCTGATTCCAGGGATAAGAAAGCCATGGAGAAGCTGCACATGGTCAGCCCAGCCTCGGACAAAGGCTCTGTCCCCTGTACTGAAGGAGGAATGCAAGACAAAGGAAACAGCTTGGGGAAGGCAGAACACTCCCCCTCCTGCTGCTGTGAGGTCTTTTGGCCTCTTATATATAAGGTCTTTGTCCCACCCGGCCTTTCCTGGGAAACGGAAGCAGCCGCTTTAATAGTTAAAAGCTTTGCACAGAACAGTGTTGCCTCCTCCTATCGTGTAGCTGAAAGCCACAACACAGAGGGATTGTTCTGCAGTCGCAGGAGCATCCTCTCTTGCTGCCTGTGTGCAATTGTTTGGGATGCACAGAGGAGAGTTTGAAGGTTACACATAGTGAGTAGCCTTGTGAAAAGAACTGTTTTTTCCCTTGACAGCTGACAAGCCATGTTAGATGAAACTGCAGAGAAGAGTGGACTGAGCTGGAAGTTGGGTTCACTGTTATATATCCACCTTACACTTTCTATTGAAGATCTGTGCAGCAAGTAGTGTTCAAACTGTGCTTTCTGACTAACACACTCTGCCTGCGAGAGTGGCAGTACGCAGACCTCATTACAGACCATCTTCTGACAGCCTCAGATGCAAAGATCTCCTCAGCCAAGAGGTATTAAATGGGCACAGCAGGGGAAGCGTTTTGTTCTTGGTGGGGAAGAGAAACTGGGAGAGTATATTCACAGGCTGCAGGCAGCCCAGAGCCTGTGGGAAGTGGACTCTTCTGGTTTTTGGTTTAAAATCAGGGCCTTAAAGGAATAATCTTGAAACACTTTCTCCATTAACAGGCCAGCCAATTTGTGTTTGAACCATAAACAAAGCTCTTGGACTAAGTCTATGTGTTTGTTTCTCTTGCACTACTGCAGTGGGTTGCTAGAGCTCAATGTGTAACTAATATTTTACACAACTATGTGAGAATACAAAGTTCCTCTGTTTCCTGCCCTTCGGCCTTCTGCATTGCCGAAGTGAAACAAAAGATTGACCTGTACAAGCTTTAAGTTCCTGAACATACAAGAGAAAATAATCAACCACTGAGAAGAATGCTACAGTGCTCTCTTAAAGACCCCTGCCCTTCCTGTCTTTTATAAGCCCCTGAAATAATGCATGGGTAATTAGAACTCTTTGCTGATGAGGTTACAATGTGATAACTCCATAGATGTTGTCTCCAGACTGTGTCCACTTTCTTGACCTTTCTTGAGCAGTTTTTGCTAAAAAGACTATCCTGGTGCAGTCTAGCAATCTTTGTCAGTCATCTGTGTTGTGAAGGCTGTAAATGAAGCTGCTTGTATCTGCTTTGTGTCCTTCAGAGGAGGATATTGCCTTTGCTTCCCTTTCAAGCTCCTTGAAAGCACTTCAACAGAAATGTCTTGTAGATAGATACTATGGGGAAGATCACTTCTGGGGAAGTCACTTGACTGTACAGTCTTACAGTGCTCCTGTATCCATCTAAGCATCCGTTCTTCTTGGTGGCTTGCAGATGCATAAGTACATAGGAGGTCCAACAACAAGAAAAGAAGGATTTTTTTCTCCTGTTGCAATTCTCTTCCCTTGCTGAGGACAGCTAAAGGTTGTGAAATGCTGCAGGTACAAGCTGTTGTTCTAGTTGCATCTGACTGGGAAACATCCAGGTAACTGTAAAACATTTTGGCTTTCATGTGCCAATACATGGGATAGGGTTTTTAAATGAAAGGCAAGTATCTCTTCAAATTGACCACATGGGACCACATAATTTGTAAATAAACTCATTAAATACCTGTTTTGAGCTGAGTCAGATGACAGGAGATCCTGCTGTGTATACCATCCTTTCTTGCTTCTGAGCCTCTACCTCATCCTAAGGCAATTCAGTTTCTGAAGCTATTGAAGATGTAAATACCATCATTTGAAGGGGAGCTGTGAAACTAGTCTTGTTCAGGTGAATGATGCAGAAAACTGATGGCAGCACAGCAGGACAGAGGTGGAAGGATCTTTTGCCTGGACTGGTGCGCAGGATTTGACAAGTGCATCACTCCTGTTCCCTTGCTGGTTTTAGGGGATGGAGAGAATAAGAAGGTAATCCTACTTGCTTGTTAGAACAGGTGAAAGCAGCTAAGGCCTACAGCACCTAAGGGCAATGAGCCTGAATGATAGGGTGTAGAGGAGCAATAGCTTGGAGCAGGAGAGTTTTGTGGGGATGCTAAGTAGCAACTCACATCTGTGTTCATTTTCTTTCTCTACCTAACTCACAAATGCCAGATATGTCTTTCCATGCTTCTGTGCTTTCCTCCAGCCTTCCCTCCCTGTGGGAGGAAGCCATGCAGATAAATCTGTAGATAGGTGAGAACTGTGTTGTTACAAAAGCAAGGCGGGAGATACATCCTGCCCCAGGCAACCTTTATGCCAAGAGGATGCCAAGCACACAGATGTGCCAGCTCCTGCCTCTGATGGCTGAGGGGACTGGAGAAGGCTGCAAGGAGCAGACATGGAGGAGCTGAATGAAGTTGTGGGAAGGAGATGAAGTGTGGGAGGAGGTGGCTGGCAGAGCAGACTGTCCAGAGTCAGGGAGAGGGCAAGGGGGCCCACTGCTCGCAGAGGGTGGGAACGTGCCCTGGGCATGGGAGTCATTCACTGGGAGCCTGCGTGAGAAATTCTCAGAGGCTGCAGTCATGGAAATTGTACGTGAGAGATGGGCAGGGAGAAGGAGCAAGCCAGACATACAGATGTGTCAGGGTTGGAAAGAAACATTCTGGAAAACAGAAGAGGTAGAGGAGGCCCAGAACCAAATTGGTTAGTATATGATATGCCATTTTAGCATTTGTTTTTTGGCTAAAAATATTGCAATACCACATAAGGCATGTGGGTGCCTGGGATCTACTCTATGATAAGAAAAGCAGCATTTGCAGCTCCATCAGCGAGACACATTTTCCACCATCCCACTGGCAGTAGGGGTTAGTGATGGCTATAAGCCGGGTACGGGGGAGTGAGGAATCAGGACAGGGCTGTCCTACTGGTGATGTACCCAGGGAAGGCATGAGAGGCCTTCCATTGGGCTTTCAGTCAGCAGACTTAAATGATCAAATAAATTTATATATGCTTGAATAAATTGATGAGGCTGTTTTGAGAGATTTATTAATCTTCCAGGCTTGACACCCTGGAGCTGTTCAGTAATTAACTTTGTATTTTCAACGTGCTGATCAATTTTCTTTCAAAAATCTGCATTTCACTTCTGCTTTCTGAAACTGTCTTCAAACCTCAGAGGTCAAGCATTCCCTACAGTACTGATAATCTGTTTTTTTCCACATTATTTTTTTTAAAAGAACTTTTTGCTTAGGCCCCTTATTTCTAAAAGCCCAATTTGAATCCCTGCAGTGGAGCTATTGTTTAATTGTACTCCAGGGATTTAATTCTTCCTAAGGCATCTTGTCTATGCTGTATGTCTGCTTGCAGGCAGCAGCACCATGTGAATTTGCACTTTGGAGAGCCCAGGCTGGTGCAGTTCCTATTTCCCAGACAAGAGATAAGGGGCAACAAAACTAAACAAGAAATACAGAGAGGAAAAGTAGGGATTTTTTTTAATGTAGCGCAAATATATCCTGGCTTGGATTCTACTAATTCCTTGCACCTTCTAAAAGCATGTTCAGTTTGACTTGAAAATGAAATTATAAACCAATTTACAGTGGGCCCCACAGATTATCACAACTTTGTTTCCCTTTTACTAATCCACGTGTGCAGTCCTTTGTAGGATAGGAAACTAAGCAGACAGATTGAATCTAGCATTAATTTGATTATCCCTAGATTATCTTAACGTGTCTGGTAAATCAGTCTGAATAAAGTGTTTTTCTTTATACTGTTTTGGGTTTTTGTGAAACGCATCTATGTCATGAGTTGCAAGAACAGTATTTATTTGGGACTGTTAGGTTTTGTATCATTTATTATAGCTGTGTCTTTGCATGTATGCTTATATCCATTATTGAGCTAGTTAGAGATATATTAAGTAGCTCGGGAGAAAAATATAGCTACTACTTTTCAGAGTTGGTCTCTGCATCTGTCCTTGATTTCTCTTAGTTCTAACTGTTCAATCTGCAAACGTACTAAAAACCAGCACCAAATCTTGTTTGTGACAGACTGCCAGATTACCTTTTTTTTTTTAAACAAAGCCAGACTGAATATTAAAAATGTGTTGGAGAAAATACATTTATATAATAAATTGTACCAAGCATGCATGGGGTAATAGCAATGCAATAAATTACATTGTTTCTGTAAGTATAGGATAAGCTGCATTCAATTTAAATGTCTGGCTACATCTCTGTCACGCTGCTCAGGAACTCACTGGGAGCCTTTCTAACATTCTTGCACCCATAAGTCACAGACTCAAAATCCTTCTTTGCTCTGCCCTCGAAGACAGAATTTCTTGGTGTTGTGGGGGCTGACGTCTGACTCACTGCCTGCAGTTTAGCTGAAATCTCCAGTTAAACGGAAAATGCAGCTTTGCACCCCTTAGAGGAGCAAGTTTTGAAGCTGCTGAGTGACGTGGGTAATGTAGGTCTGGCTCATGTGAGAGATGTGGTCATCTTGTTTGTGTGCCAGCATCCCCAGTGCCACATGCTGTTGCTAATTTATGGGGTATGTTGTTTTTAGACCTAGCTAGCAGTGCCAAGCCTTGTGCTAGCATAGCTAAGCAACATTACTGGCTTGAGGAGGTGATCCAGGTAGTTGCGGCTTTCTCAGGGGAACAAGTAGGATGGTTTCTTTCAGCATCATTTTGCACATATCTAAGAATAAAGTGAGCATGTAATAATGGCCTGGCTTTCTGCAGAAACAAGAAAGGAACACAAAAATCTTGCTTTTGAAGGATATGAGTGCAATAGAGTGGCACATTTAGTAGTTAATGTATTTAAAGCATCTCCCCACTCTGTGCAGTGTCAGCTCATAACCTGTAGCAGACTGTCCAGATGGATTTATCTAACTGATTAATCAGAATAGTTTAACCCCTCTGTTACAGATTTTAGCTGTCATTTCAAAGAAGGAGATATCTTAGAATAGATATGGAGGAACAATCAGGCTACACATGGCATCACAGAATGGTAGGGGTTGAAAGGGACCTCTAAAGATCATTCAGTTCAATCCCCTTGCTCAAGCAGGTCCACCTAGATCAGGTCACACAGGAACATGTCCAGGCAGGTTTTGAAAACCTCCAGAGAAGACTCCACAACCTCTCTGGGCAGCCTGTGCCAGGGCTCCCTCACCCTTCCAGTAAACAATTTTTTCCTTAAGTTTAAGTGGAACTTTTTGTATTCCAGCTTTTGTCCATTACCCCTGGTCTTATCACTGGACACTACAGAAAAATAGTGTTGCCTCATCCTCTTGACACCCACCTTTTAAATACTTGTATTAATGATGTTCCCTCTCAATCTCCTCCAGACTAAACAGTTCCACTTCCCACAGCCTTTCCTCATGAGGTAGGTGCTCCCGTCCCCTGATCATCTTGGTGGCCCTGCACTGAAGTCTCTTTACAAGTTCTCTGTCTCTGTTGAGCAGGGGAGCCCAGAATTGGACACAAGACTCCAGATGAGGCCTCACCAGGGCAGAGTAGAGGGGGAGCAGAACCTCCCTCGACTCGCTGGCCACACTCTTCTTGATGCCAGGATGCCATTAGCCTTCTTGGCCACGAGGGCACATTGCTGGCTCATGTTCAGTTTATTACCAACCAGAATTCGCAGGTCTCTCTCTGCAGAGCTGCTCACCAGCAGATCAATCCCCAGCCTGTACTGGTGCAGGGGGTTGTTCCTCTCCGGGTGCAGGACTCTGCACTTGCCCTTGTGATCTATTCTTCTAATCTGAAAAACCATTTAAAGAATTGCAGTGTGACTATATCAGATAGGGGATGTTTCTGGCCTTTGAATGGACCAGGGTGATACAGTCTGAGGACTGCATGCCAGGCCATGCATGGACAGGAGATACACTTCAAACTCTTTTGCTTTCTCCTTGCTGGTGGAACAGCACCAGCTCCTAGTTTTCCTCCATACAGTTCTTTATGCACACTCCAGAGAAGAGGATTGACTCCCAGATGCCCAAAGAGCTACTTCCCATCTGCACTGGGTGCTGGGTAGCAAGCTCACTGAAGATGTTCCCTGGCCCAGATTCAGCCTGGGGCCACCTTTTGGATGGAGTTCTCTTAGCTTTCTCACTGTGGCAGTTCAAGGGTGTAAGGGCTCCTAGCAGGATCTCAAATATGTGAAAATGTTGGATTTAAAAAAGAAATAAAGACAAAAAAGAAAATAACATTGGGAAGTAACCTGTGTTTCTCTCTAGAGCTAGGTAACACCTCTTGAGTGTAGATTGCATGTGTTACACTGTTTATAAAACATTTTGAGGGCAAGAATATGACTTGGTTTTATTTCTTTAGGCACCAACTATATTTAGTCAAATTAAAGGTGAGGGGCAAGGCACTCCAAGAAAATATATGAGCAATGTTACACAAAGAAAATTTACTAGTCTGCAGTGGAATGGTTCCCTCCAAGTTACTTCCCCAGTTCTCATTATAGAGCAGTTGGGTAGTAAAGTTAGGAGGGACTGTGCAGCTGAATTATGACCATTGCTGCATGAAGGAACCTCACCTGCTTTATGTGGGCTGTAAAAGAAAATGGATAATGACATTTTAAAGACTTCAAAATATGGGAAGCTTAACAGAGTGGTCTGGTATAACTCTTACAGATGCTGCTTTTGCATAGAATGGTACAAAAGCTGGTCTGTGGGAAATTTAGAGACTTCTCTTTCTTTGTAGAGCTTCAGAGAAGCTTCAGATTTGGTATTATAAATTATTAAATAACATAGTGAGTTTTAAAGGAAATGTTTTTATTATTTCCTTGTTGAGTTCTTATGAAATCAATACCTCCCTATGAAGCAGTTTGATTTCATGCAATCAGCATTTCCTAAGAAATGACCATATTTTTTATTAAGACATGGGTTTGCAAAGAAAGAATCCTTTTCAAATCCATGAGGATGGGTCATCTTCCTGCATTAGTTTTACATCCTATTAGTGCTCCCTCCAAGAGGTTGCATCCAGTGCTCACACAGTAGCTGTCAATGGATGTGTTTTTCCTGAGTCAGGTTAGGTAGCTTAGCTCTTCATTCCATAGAGGGAATGTGTAACTAGTTCAGGTTTGCTGTAGGATAGAAGTATTCAACAGCAGTGTCATGTGAATCAACTTGTGTGTGGTAAATCAGAGCCTTAGTTTACTCCTGAGGATTTGATGGGTTATGCATGCACAAAAAGAATTTTTGTAGATTTTTTTAAACATGGTTTCTTTCAGTTTCTTCCTGTTGGTGGCTGGATCATTTCTATGCCTTGCCGTCTGCCCTATGGATATGACAATTCCACGGTGAGGTCTTGGTAACTTTTTCTGGTGACTGTTGATTTTGCTGTGCTCAGCTGAGGAAGCAAGGCTTATGCAGTCATGCTGTTCTCATGCCTAGAAGACTGACTGTGTTACCTTAATGACATTGGAATCTGTTGGCCAGTGTCAAACAGACTTAATGGAGTGGCTCTTGGAGAGACTTGTTTTTCGAGAGACTTGTTTTTCAAGAGACTGTAAAACTGAGCAGATGAGTAAAAACATTAACTGTGCCCCCTACAGTGGAGAAGAGTGGAGACGTGTTACCCTTGACCTTAGACACAAGTGAGCCTGGATAGGGTCCTTCTCTGCATGCCATAGCTGCAGCAAAAGTTTTAGTCAGAGCTCCTTTCTCCTTAGGCAATGATAAGTCCATACACAACGTGCACATTCTCTCCATAGAGAAAAGAACATCTGTAGTTCCCATGTTCATAGAAGTCTTCTCCAAGCTTACTTCTGAGCATGGGAACACACCAAGGGACACCTCAAACACAAGTCATTTGAGACTTGCTATTTATTGCAAGAATATGTCAAACTCCTCTCATTATATAATTTCATTTTCCTAGACCTGTCACATCTTTTGTTGGCTTCACTGTAGAGTCAGATGACTCAGAAGTTAAAAGAGGCAGAAGTCTTTGCAGCAGCAAAAGACACCAAAGTACTGGCATTTGCTACTCCCAGACTGATTGTTGCCCTGTTGTAACAGTAGAAAAGGTGCTTGTTCAGTAGAAGCTCATGATTTGCCACAGCTACCGCTGAAAGCCATCTCCTCTTTTCCTGGACTCTGGATGCAAATGCATTTTGTCTGATTAAGAAATACAGCTCAAAAGGACATTTGTAACATCTGTTGTGCTTCAGCCCCTTGTCAAAACCATTAAGAAACTTTGCCACAGGTGCTAACCCACACAGCATTACAGCACATCAAAAGGGTTGTTGTAGCAGAGTTTAAGAGTGAAAAGTGTCGGACCGATAATTGCCATTAATCTTGGATAAAGTAGAGGCTGCTCCTGAATCTGCGAGGCCCTGGGACAGCATCAGTGTTATGATGGGGTCCTTGCAGAGTCAGCTTTGTTGCTGAGGCTGCAAACTTTCAGCTTTACTAAACTGAGATATTTTGCAAAGGAATGTTCTATGCTTATCTGGAAGAGGAGTCATGTTTTGGGTTTAAATTGGAAAATGTTTTTGGGGATGTTTATGGCATTGAATCCAGCCAGCTGTCTTGAGCCAGCAATGTGCCCTCATGGCCAAGAAGGCCAATGGCATCCTGGGATGCATCAAGAAGAGTGTGGCCAGCACGTCGAGGGAGGTTCTGCTCCCCCTCTACTCTGCCCTGGTGAGGCCTCATCTGGAGTCTTGTGTCCAGTTCTGGGCTTCTCAGCTCAAAAGGGACATAGAACTGCTGGAGAGAGTCCAGCGCAGGGCCACCAAGATCATCAAGGGACTGGAACATTTTTCATATGAGGAAAGGCTGCAGGAACTGGGGCTGTTTAGTCTGGAGGAGATTGAGGGGGGATCTTATTAATACAAATATCTAAATGGTGGGTGTCAGGAGATTGGGACAGCACATTTTCAATGGTCTCTAGCAACAGGACAAGGGGTAATGGGGTGAAGCTGGAACACAGAAAGTTCCATTTAAATACAAGAAAAATCTATTTCACTGTTCAGGGGAGGGAGCCCTGGCACAGACTGCCCAGAGGGGGTGTGGAGTCTCCTTCCTTGGAGGTCTTCAAGACCCACCTGGACATGTTCCTATGCAACCTGATCTAGGAGAACCTGCTTCTGCAGGGTGATTGAACTGAACGATCTTTAGAGGTCCCTTCCAACCCCTACCATTCTATGATTCTGTGATTCTATGATTTTCAGACTGGGTCAGTGTTCCATGGACATAAGCTTATTTCTGTGTATTATTTTTACAATCAACATTTCTTTTACATGTTTATCAAAACCTGTTTTCATGACTACTTTTTTAGTATTTTGTATATAAGTAGCTTCCAGTTGTGATTGTAGGTGTCTCATTTGTTGCCTGCAGTAGGCGTCAAAATGTATACTGAGAGGTACGGCTCTAAAACCGTGAATGTTGCTGGGAGACACATATTGGCATCATTATCACTGAAGGTTCTGGTTCCATCCTTGGTTCATAGCAGTGCAAAACAGAGATATCAGAAATTAGTTTGGAAATGGCAGCCTGCTTCTCTGGTTGGTCTGCATGGTATGGGAGACACAGGGATGCATTTTGGGGAACAGAAGGAGCTGTCTTTAGGAATATCTGACTGAAGTGTGCTGCTTGTAAGATGTTTGTGCTCCTCATGTACCTGAAATGAGAACCAGTGTCCTATGCCTACTCATCTCTTGGAAATATTTGCACTTTGTACATATTTGTGGATGAAAGATGGGTTATACAAAGTGTGTTACTGACAGAGCTGCAAATTATAGGAAAGTACAAAAACCACAGGAGACTTCATATCCGTGCTGTGGTGACTTTGAGGGTTTATCTGGATATTTTATCTTCTAAGTAAACATTGGTGAAAGCCACAAACTTAATTATAAATTTACTTAGGAGGAATAACTTGTGAAAACTTTATTTGTTTAAAATTGTTTAAAACTTAAATGCTTAAAAAGATTTTGATCGTCTTGTTTTGAAAACATATGAAAGATGGGGAAGATGCTCATCCCTGTGTCCAGCAAGAGGCAAGAGAAAGTGGTTATCTAGTCTTTTGTGATTTCTGAGTTTCTGTGGCTACAAGTCCCGCAATTCAAGCTGTCCTCAGTGCTGCAATGGTCTCTGTACAGGAGCTGATCTTACATTCCACGTGGGTTACAATGCAGCAAAAGAAGAGCTGAGTTTCAGGCTATAATTCTGAATTTCCTGTACTCTTACAGGTTCTAATTTGCCTTGATGTTATTTGCAGGCTGGAGGGAGTTTGTGATTTAATTGAGTAGTCAGTGTGAATTTTGTGGTGTTCCTCTGCATGCAAAGGAGAGGGAGATTTTCCAAGTGTTCAGTGTTCACATGGGCATAAACAGGTGGGTTTCCAGCAGAGACATTTGCATTTGAAAACGTGCTCTAAACGGGCTGGGCTTTCCCAGGAGAAGCAGCACCAGCAGTGAAATGTAGCGATCGATCAGCATAGAATTGTGTGAGCATTTGATGGGCAAAATGTTGTGGTATAAAGACAGGGCCCAAGAATAAGCTCTTTGTGGCTTTCTTTCATTTCTGAAAACTGTGACTGAGACGCTTTTATCATTTAAAAAAAAAAAAATTAATCAGCTATGTTTTGGCTAACCTGGAAAGTATCACAAGATCCTTTGCAACATTCTAAGTGCTGTTTCTTTAATCCAATTTTGATACTAAAAAAAAAAAAAAAGTTTTCATTTCTGCCTGCTTATATTTCCCTAACTCTAAAAGTAAAGTAATATCTGACCCACTCCTTTCAGTCACAGAGCTGAAAGCGTGTAGTGTTGAGAACGATAAACTCTTTCTTTCACGCAGCTTGCGTTTGCTGTGTTTTCTTTCTTTCCTAATTCTAACTAAGGAAAACATTCCCGTATCACAACACTTCTGTTAACATGCCTCGTTTTTCGGGCCAAGTTCCTTAGGGTATTTGGAGTTTATTTTAATTCTTAATCAAATGAACTGTCCAAGAAATCTGAAAAACCGTATAGAATCCATGTTCAAATACACACCAATGGGGACACCTGGTGGAGAAAGCACGAGTTGCCCAGGGTGCTCTGCATCGAACCCAGGAATGGGTGAACATTAGTCAGCTCGTCAGAGAGATGACACTGTTTTTAGCCACAGCTCTCCCTAGTTTACCTGTGTTTGCTGATGGCCAGGAGTACATTCACGTGGCCGATGGTGCTGGTGCACAGTGAGTGGCCTGCAAGCACATGATTCCTCAGAGTCTTTTGCTTAACATGACTGGGGACAAAGCTGCAATTACTGTCAAGTGCAGGTTCTCTGTTACCCCTGCAGAAGCTGTTGTGTTCATGGATTCTCAGATAAGCCTTGTAGGTAACTATTTAAGAGATGTCCTATTGACACGTATTTGAAAGACGGTGTGAGAATCATAGAATCATTACGATTGGAAAAGACCTTTAAGATCATCAAGTCCAACCACTAACTTCACATTGCCAAGCCCATCACTAACCCATGGCCCTCAGCACCTCAGTTATGCATCTTATAAGTATCTCCAGAGTCCATCACCTCCCTGGGCAGCCTGTGCCAGTGCTTAACAACCCTCTCGGTGAAAAAGTTCTTCCTAATGTCCAGCCTAGACCTCCCCTGATGCAACTTGAGGCCATTTCCTCTTGTCCTATCATTCATTGCTGGAGAGAAGAGATCATCCCCCACCTCACTACAACCTCCTTTCAGGTAGCTGTAGAGAGTGATGATGTCTCCTCTCAGCCTCCTCTTCTATAGGCGAAATAATCCCAGGTTAGGTGATGATCTAGGACATCTGCTCATAGCTGCAGCACAGGGAACACTCATCTGAATTAGATCCTGCTCTGTATCATAGGAGATGCTCCAGTCTCAAAAACCAGCAACTTGAGTAGCCACTAACAGTCTGCATTGGAAGTCCTAGTCTTCCTCCAGTGAGCAAGGCCTCCTTTTCCACTCTCCTGTAAGCAGAGACTTGGGACAGACCACAGTGAGGACTGCAGCCCAGACTATACCTGTGTCAGAGGGGACAACATGGATTCCAGGCTGTTTATTTGTGTATTGGATTGAGACCTGGATTGGGACAAGCACAAGACCTGAGGACAAGGCAGTGGGCTAGGCACCATTATTGCACACATACTCTAGGAACTGTGTGCAAATGGAGCATGCTTTAGTTGGTGTGAAAATGGTTGAGGTTAGTTATTTTACTTCTAGCTTGTTCAGAAAGCAAGCACTAGACTTTCCAGTGATTGGACAGCAACATACAGATGAGTTCTGGTGTGCCTTCTGGCATGCATCAGCTGTGGAACATGGGATTATCTGGGGGTTTTGTCTTTCTGAGTAAGAGAGGGGAAAAAGAAAGAAATGCTTACAGTCATGAATAAAGAAGGATTATTTCTGGCTCTTTGTTTTTATGAAGTTTATTCTGACATAGAGTAAAAGTTATAGCCTACTAATTTGGTCATTGTTTGAGAAAGAAGAAACTTATTAATTATAATTCTGCACCAGTGCCACCAGACAATTGTGAGAGAAAGTGACTTTGATTTAGACCATCACACATTGCACAGCAGACTGTGGATTTTTATTAGATTTAGCAGAGCATTATTTGTGTTCAATTCAGATTTCAGAATCTTTTCTCTGTGGCAAATCAGAGCTGCAAATTAAGCACAAATCACTTTCCCACAGACATCCAGGATGGCCTGATGATTCTCTGAGCCCTCTCACAAAATGAGACTGATAGTAAATGAGAGAGAAGCTAATTTTATTTGCTGGTATTCCTCTGTTAGGGTGAATATCAAAGCAGGACACCATTTTTTTTTTTTTTGCCACAGGACTCAAGAGTGGGCAATTTTAAAGTCAGTACTTGAATTCAGATGGTTCAATGAGACTTCTTTCCTGCTTCAGGTGCTTCAGCTGACCTGGGGATGCAGCAGTCACTATGAATAGCCACCAATAATTGTCCTGACCAGACCTGACAGCAGTGCAGGAGCAGATACTAACAGAAGAGATGTTCTAGCAGGCTTTACAGACTAAATATTTCTTGCTATTGTTCCTTGCAGAGAACACCTTCTGCAGCGGTGACCATGTGTCGTGGCACAGCCCCTTGGACAACAGTGAATCTAGAATCCAGCATATGTTACTGACAGAAGACCCTCAGATGCAGCCAGTGCAGACTCCTTTTGGGGTTGTGACATTCCTACAGGTAGGACTCAACAGTGCTTCAGTGCTCTGACTGTTGCTTCCTGGGCATGTAACTAACATTATGTTTCATTTAACTCTGATAAGTCAGATACTTATTATCCTGTCTTCCACCTTTTTTTCCTTATTTGATTACTGTGGATCTCACTCTGGAAGTGTTTACTAGGCATTTTACCAGGATTGAGCAATGGTGCACTCAGTTCTCAAGACCATCTGATGGAAAGAAGGTTTACCCTTTGTAACAGACCTGGAGTTGATTATTGCATTACTGCTCTGATGTTTCAAACAGGAACATAGGGGAAAAAAGTCTGAGAGAAACATTTTTAAAAGGTAATGTGGAACTAAATTCAAATGAATTCTATGGCAGTAAGCGATCCACTCATCTGAGTTCCAGGAAGAGTTTTGAGCAGGACTCAAGAGTTGCTTTAGTATTATTTAATGGCACAAATGTAGCTTGCAGTGTTGACACAAGGATTCTTTAGAGGCTAAGTGAGTTTTCCTGTATTGACCTACTGTTTAAGAAAGGTTCAGGTTTGCTTTGCAGAAGATACATTTTTAAAATCCCTTGCTTTTAAACCCTACTGTTCAGTGAGAAGAGCTTCCTTGGCCGAACAGATTTGCTAGCTTTCCCAAAGTCCTCCTTCTCAATAGCATCTCTTAGATATCAGCCACTTTTGGTACTTTTAAATTATATATGGAGTTATTAACATTAGTGGAAGAGCTGGCACAGTTTATGCCAACTGCTGATTTCTCTGTGCTGTGTGGAAAAGCTTCCATTCTGTGGGAAAATGCAAGTGTCTTCACTTTACAATTTAAGCTTCAAGTGTTCCTGTTTGTCCTTGGCTGTAGTTGAAACCTGTATGGAGAAGCTCTATTAGCACAGACTTGCACAAAGCAACTGCTGTGCAGGCACAAAGGCTTTCCTGAATTTTCTGAGGTGCCCAAAAGCCTGTGTTTTGTCAACAAGAGATGGGTGTGGGATTAGTCAATGAAAGGTAAATTGTGAGACCTGGAAGGAAAGATAGAGAGCCAAGCTAAGCAGATTGGTTCTTGGATGACTCCCAAATTACTGCTGCACTAGTCTGCATCTCTTCCCAGATGTCTTGGATCAAAGGACAGTCAACTTGTTGCATCCTGAGGCTCTTGGGCTCTAATCTACCACAACACATACAGTTGACTTTGTTTTCCCCTTTGTTTGATGCGTGTTGTTAGGGGTTTATTTAGACTCATGAGGATAAATGATTGCAAAAAATAAAAGAATGAACGGAAAATAATTTCCTGTTTAGAGTCTTGCTGTTTGTATGTAATTAATGAATGAAAGCCTGTGGAGGGCTGTCCTGAAGTGAGGGTGATTCAGGCTGTTCATGGAGGAAGCCTGCTAGATGAGTGGGGTTGAAGTGCATCTCCAAGGGCTGGTCCTGAGAAAATGAGCCCTGTAAGGGGCAGGGGAGGTAGGGTGTACAGAGCTGGGTATGTGCTGACAGTGATGGTTTTTCCATGCAGATGTCTGTCGGTACAGACACACGCTTGCAGCAAAGGCACCGATGTGCACTTGTGCTTGCTGCTCCTAACAATGTAGCTTTTAGATTTCCTCTTTTCTGATAAAACATCAGTAGAACAGATTTTGACCAAAAATTCACTGTCATTGGAAAAGGATTAGAATATTGAGGAAGAAAATAGAAGGCCATGGCTAAAATAATTTTTCATCACAAAGAGTGAATCATTGTGCCCAAAGGCACAAGCCAGCAGTTGATGGATCAGGAAGAAACTGCCTTTCTCTATCAGCTGAAGGGTGTTTTACCCCTTAATTTGAAGCAGCTAATCTCAGCTGCTGTGAGAGAGACATCTGGTATTGCTCAGTGTGGCAGCTCCCATCCTGAAAAGCAAACACATCCTGCCTTGCACAGGAAGGCAGAAGTCTGCAATTGCCTCCAGTGACAAGTGGATTATGCAATGTGTAAGCAGCTTTGCTTTATGGTGCTGGGTAAGATGTAACCAGTCAGCAAACTGAGTTGGTCAAGGATTTATGAGCACCAAAACACTCCCTTGTGGCAGTAAGTGCTTTGCCTGATTGAAATAGCTGATGCAGTATTGCATTTGTCCCTAGCACTTGGCTGACACAGCAGTGTTTGACATGTGCCCAGACCCTAACCTGTCTTGTCTTGTGTGGACTGCAGTGAAAAGTGAGAACACACTAGTGGATCTTTGGTAAACCCTGATTTGTCACCAGGGCACTTGACAAGGTAAGTGTGGACAGAGGGTATAAGGAATTGCAAAATCCCTCTGTCTCAGGCTCCATTTGCCCTCACTCATATACTTAGTTTAAAGAAATGGTGCTTCTCTCTATCTTCACTGTTTGATCCCACACCTCATGGTACATTTTCTCTGCAGTTCTTGCATGGTTCCCACCCAGTTTAGTGTCTTTGTTTTCATTTATTCCAGATTGTGGGGGTTTGCACTGAGGAACTACATGCAGCTCAGCAGTGGAACGGGCAAGGAATCCTGGAACTGCTTCGGACCATCCCAGTGTAAGTGCTCGTATAGCCCATATAGGGGAGCGTTCTCATAGAGAACAGTTCCGTTGTTTGCTTTTATTAACAACCTTTAACGTGTTGGTGGAACTTATTTAATCCTGAGCTGTAGCAAGAGATGGGAATTCATTGCAAATCTGTTCTCACGCACAGACACTTAGATGGCAAATGAATGCATATAGAAGTCCACATGTTCAGGGTGAAACAGAATGAGGTCTTGAAAGTTTAATTTCCTTCCTCTTATGCCTGCAGCATTTTCTTATTGGTTCTTCCTGTGAGAGCTGGGATAACTGTTACTGTTGACTTCTTAGTGTAGTTCAAAAGAAAGGAAGTAGAGAGTGTGACTTACAGTGCCTGGCAAAGCTTGGATACTGTCTGAAACTGAGAAAGTCACTTTCAAAGTGGCCCCACTCTTGTTGGGCCAATTTGAAACAGGGGGAGTGTTCATACAAGTGAAGTTCTTTGTTACTTCTCTCATGGCAAAACAAAGATGTTGTTGGGTTAAGGAGGAGGTGAGGTTTAAATGTGAAATGATATGTTGATGCTTATTTGCTGCCAGGTTGCAGGTAAACCCTTTTAGCTTGCCGGTGTTCTGTTTTAAATATTTTTCTCTTATATTTAGTGGAAGTTATTGCTGTGTGATTGTAGCTCAAAACATTTTTGTTTTTTTAACAAAAATCTTCTGACTACATGTTCCTGGGCACAACAGCACACTGTGTCACAGTGGCCTTTAATTGATTGATTATTTGGAAGAGCGTTTGCTGCTTGATATCTTAAACTTGAACTTTTCCCTTTTAGGCACAAGTGCAGATAATTCATATGAATGCCCTAGAGTAGAGTGAATTTGTCCATCTGCAAACTTGTTTCTGGGACCCCAAGACAATGAACACTGCCTGCAGCTCCCTTGGCTCCTCTAAGTCAATACAGATATAGCACTCCTCTCCTCACTCAGTTCTCATGTGGTTCTTTGGCTTTTGTGCTGTGATTCAAGCACCTTTCCAAAGATAAAATGAAACCCAAAGGTGCCTGATTTGAAGGCAAAGCTGCAATCTACTAAGACACTGATGTGGAGTCAGGGTAAAAGTCTCTTGCATCCCAGTGAGGAACCAAAGCAGGTCACACCTCTGCAGTTAATAATTAACAGCCTCCAGAGTGATGTGAAAAAAGAGTGGCTGTCGATGCATCTGAAAAGCTATAAAGTATTAACTTTTATTACTCCCATTCCAAGTCTTTTAGAAGACTAACACAGACAAGACCAGAGGAGGGGGCTTTTGTCTGCAATAACAAGGTATCTCATGAAAAAAGTGAAAACATTTTCTTTCAGCTCCAAAAGACTTCAGTTTTTATTTCAAATGAAAGCACCACGAATGAAAAGGCACGCTTCTGAAGTCTGCCTGCACTGTGACCCACAGTGAAGCCTCCAAGCAGTTCATCTTGACAGTAACCTGTTTTCTATCACCTTTGTTGGGTAACAACTTGACACTTCCAACTTTTCTTGCTAATGAAAACAAAGATTTCCCTGAACCATCTGAGTACTTGGCCATTAAGTACCAACTGGGTGAAACATCTATTGTGAGGATATTTATCAGACCAATAAGCATATTATGGTATTGAACATGACTGCTGATCTCAGCAAAAAGTGCAGTCGCTTTAGGACCCTGCTGCATCTTTAGATATGTAGTAGAGGTACAAATCATGACTCCATGCTTTTGACTATCTTTCTTAGATCCTAGCTATACTGGACTTCTTGGTCCCAATTCAATTACCTGTAAGAAGAAACTCTAGTTCAGTTTTGTATGAGGAAGTAGGCCTACACAGGGTATAGCCTGTGTCAGTCCTGACTGCTTTGCAAGGCTTGGTGGTGCCAGACACTAGGCAGATAACAGCTAGGCCATAGAGGGTTTTCATTATGTATTTGGGAAATGTAAAGGACGAATGTATGCTATGGGATGTATACACCACACAGAGGGGCTTCTAGGCTTGTTTTAAACTCAGTCTTGTGCTTCCTTCCAGTACAGGTTCACTTTGGGGACTCCGTGGGGCAGTAGTAGCTTGTTTGATTCATTACAGTTGTTTCCTTTCTTTGCAGAGCTGGAGGCCCCTGGTTGATAACAGATATGCGAAGAGGAGAGACAATATTTGAGATTGATCCACATCTGCAAGTATGTCCTTTAGTTTATGAAATGTCATGCCTTTGGTAGTAGCCAGGGAGAATTGGTTAATGGTAGAAACTAATTCTGTTATTTTCTGTAAAGGTGCTGTGATCTTCTCAGTGTGTGCAATAATCCTGGAAAAGCCTTAGAGACTCCCTTTGCCCTCTCAGAGGTTTTTCAAGAACACACATATCCAGCCCCAGGTGGATGGCAGCTCTAGGAAGAAAGTTAAGAGAAGGGAGACCAGGAAAACAGACTCATATGTGAAACAAATTGATAAGATTCAGACTGCATGTTTTAGAAAAGAGGAACGTAGAAGAAGAGAAAAGAACAACACAAGATGTAGAGATGATAGATCAGGAAATTCCTCCTTTGTTATATATGCTGCAAAAATAAGGTGATATGACATGCAGAAAACTCAAAACCACCTAACAGCTCATTCCTGTAGGATGTCACTTGAGGCTAAGCAGGGAGCATGGTCTGAGAAATAATAGGAAGCCAAAAATCTTTCATGTAGTTTATAATCAATGCAGGAAGATACATTAAACCTTTTCCTTCCTTCAGACTTCAAGATAATTTCTGAAGTTTAAAGGTCAAAATAGAACTCGATGGAGGGGTTACCATTCCATGGGCTACTGCCGATCTGTGTGTCTGGGAGACAGTTCTGCCTGCCTTCAGCAGAGTTATGGTACTGGAGTACAGGGGTCCCAGACAAATCAGTGTGGTGCTGACCTTGTTTCAGTGAATCATGGAGTATTTGCCTTTAACAGAGGGCGTATGGCTTAGCCTGGTAGGGCACATGCATACGTACACGTTTTGTACAAGCTGTTGCATTTGCTTATGGTCTGTGTGTCTGCATCTGATTACCTTCAGTTGCCTCACAGCATCTTTTATTTTGAAAGCTTAAGAACAAAACCAAATTCTACTTTTACTGTTTTTAAGGATTTGTTCATCTAATATAACCCCAGTCTGAGAGACAAAACCACTTCTATAAATGTCTCACAATGTGGGAGCTAATACAACTGCAAGTCATATAAAATTTGTAGGCTCTTCAGAATTTTGCCCTCTCCCCTCCTGGAGGGTGTTTCTGTTCTGTGCACACTGGTGATTCCTAATGATAACAGGGTTTTCTTCAATTTACCGTAAATGAAAAGTAGCTCAGCTTACTGGAATCTGAGTCAGACAAGGCAAGTTAAGGCAAATAAAGAGTACCTCTGCCTCACCAGTGTGTCCTGCCACTGAAAGCTGCTACGTCTGTGGTCTTTCCGGACTGCCTCAAGTTGAAGACATTCCTGTTTCTGTTCTCTCTTGCCCTTGCAGCAGTGCGTATGCGCAGGTGTGTGTGTATGCGTCCTTCCTGCACTGCTGCCACAGCCCCCGGGGCTTCACAGGGCAGAACCCGCTGCTGTGGCACCATGTCCCACAAAGAGCCTTTGCTGGGCGCCAGGAGCTGGGCTGTGCCAGGCTGGATTCAGCTCTGATTAGCAGGGAAAGGATAGTGTCATTCACCTGGTATTTTCTTGGTGGTGGTACAGGGGGTGTGAGAGCTGAAAGGCAGCTGCGGAAGATAGGTGGAGGGGAGGGAGGGAGCAGGCAGAGAAAATGGATAACTTTCTCGGGAGCAGGCAAGCATGTTGCCTGCCTGGGAAGCAGGCAGAGCTTGTTTTGAGGCTGCATTGTCTCTTGTGGGAATTGGTTGAGGCCTAAACCCAGCCCTGGCAGCAGCAGCTGTACTTCCTGTTCAGAGTCACTGAGAATGGATCCCAACTCAGATGTCATCCCAGGATGTCGGCAATTAACACTGTGGCAACGCTGGCTGTTTTCTGTTCAGCCAGGCTTCCCTGTAGGCCATTCAGATTTCCCTGGCAGCACTGTCAAACAGTCCCTGTCGGTCCCCAGCTCTCTGCTGATTCTCAGTGCTTTGCTTCTGTTTTAGCAGATATCTCAGAAGAGAATAAAGCTGATTTGAATTTCCTGAGTTGTGGTTGCCGCTCTGTGGGTCACGCTGCAGTGCTCTGGCTTGTTTAAAAAGGGATCAATCACTTGTAAGAGCCTCAGAGCATCCCTCCCACATGCAGAGAGGAAAATGGGACAGAAACATCCTTTCTTTGAGGAAGGAAAAAGCTGAACCTCCTTTGCCCTGGGCTCCTCCAACCTCCTGCTCAGGCTGCCCTTTCAAGGGAGGAATAACAGTCCCTCAGCCCAGGCACATCTTTCCTGGTGGAAAATGAGGTAAAGCTGTGCATTGCCCCAGCTGAGTCTGCACTCGTTAGGGTTGTTTTGGTTTTTTCCCTCTTCAGTATCAATACTTGCAAACATTATAAAACAAGCATTCAAATTAGACTGCCTTAGGCCAGCTCGTTTCCATCATCTCCCCTTTATCTCCAAGGGATGTCAACAGAGCAGCACTTTATCCTTTGAGGAAGTGCTCTGCAAACCAGCTGAGATGCAGATGGCAAGTCCCTTTCCCCCTCCCCAAGTGCACCATCCGGAGGCCGTGACTGTCTGTGAGCAGGGGCCCTGGCTGCAGCGATGGAAAGGCACGTCCCACCAGATCCTCTACTCAATGGAGTCCTCAGGGCCCTCTGGGCTCTTGTGCTCCCTGCTGAAGGGCAAGTTTGGTGGGTCTCCCATGCTTCCCCAATCACTGAAGAATAACTGTGCTGACAAGTTAAACCTCCCCATGCTAGCCGATTCGGGTCCTCACAGAGCCCTGCAGAGGGCTCCCGGAGGAGCCATGTGCTAAATCTCAAAGCATTGTTTGCATGTGTAGGATCGGATGTATTTTTATTTCTTTTCCCACAACTTCTATTTCTGGGTGAAGCAACTAATTTTATATTTACAATATAACAAAAGAAAATCCCAGCAGATTTGTTATTTTTCTCCAATTTTCCCATTACGTTTTCATAGAAGCCAGTTTCCCCTGACACCAGAGGAAGATCCTAGGGAGGAGCAGTCTTTCAGGGAGAGAGGCAGGGGGAAGGCTGGCTTTTGAATGCTTAAATCTAAGTCAGGACTGCTGTGGTCCTGCTCCCAACCACAGGCTTCTGCCTCTGCTTTTAGACCAAAAAGCCAGTTTAGGGAGGTGATCCGGCTGAAAAAAAAAGTTGGCTCAAG